>NC_092818.1:137730462-138054837 GCF_023375885.2 Dermacentor andersoni
GACGTCAGTGCAAGCCATCTATAGTTAATGATAAAACCATAGCGAGTAGCTGTGTATTCACACACAGCTAACAAGCCACCTCCCCCCCCCCCCCCCCCCTCTTACTCCCCTGTGCTTTCAGCTTGAATGAAGTCACAATGAGTCTTGTGAGGCGGACGCCGTCCTTTCTTTGGTGCTGCGCACTGTGTCAGCATCGCGGTATCTCCCACGTTCAGCACTTCGCTGCACGTTTTATGTCTCGAGTGCGCGGCGTCTTCAACTATGGCGCCACGGTCGCCTGTGAAATGGTTTTTTCGCAGACGCACACGATGGTGCGGCCGACTCGTCACAGCTGAGAAGGGAAAGAGAGGCCGACTATCTCTCGAGATTGCATGATTACGGATTCGCCTTTTGTTCCTCGACACAAGAGACAATGCGCGCTTCTTCCACTTCCTTTTCTCAGAAATCTCGGACACCGATATTTCACTCTCGGCGTGCACCGGACAGAGATTACGGCGCGTGCAGTGAGCCGTTGGAGAGATGCGGAGCGTGTATGTATGCCTGCCCCCTTATCTTTCTCGTTTTCCCCTCGCGCACTTACTTTCGGCCACCTCTCGTTGCATACTGGAAGGAAGGGGGCGGCATTTTATTCGCCTGTATCTCCCGGTAATTATAAACTTCGTTCTTTTCAACTGAGCGTGCTAGTGGGCAGCCGTCGAGGCGCTTAAATCGATGGGGGCTGATAGCCGGTAGCCAGTTAGGCCATTATCTGTTCGTACAGCACGCGGTCTGCGAATGAGCGTACGGCCCCACAGGGTCGACCGGGTCGATAGGTGACGTTGGTGACTTGGCACAATTCGCGGTAGTCACGGCTGTAGCGCTGGGTGACGAACTAGGCCATACGGAGAGATTAGAATTTCACGGGAACCAGAGGAGTGATAAGCGTCCCTGCGACGGCGGTTGTATAGAGACGTGTGAAGCCTTGTGTCATGCTGCGTGGCGGAAACATTAGGTTAACGTGGTTAGCCGGAGCACGATGTTGACGCGTGTATTATTTTCCATTCATTCGCGACTGTATGCTGCGAATGAAGGATCAAGGAATGGTGACACTCACATTTCGCTGGTTAAATTAGGCTAAGAAGCGAGATTTACTAGAGTTACATAATAAGTTGATCGTATAGAGAACGTGCGTAACCTGTTACCTTACGGTGTTAATATACAGTGTTAAGCGACTGAAACGTGATACCCGGAGCGGGCGGCAGCCGGCGCTTGCGCTACCTGCCGGTACTGGAGACACGGAGCTGATGTATTGTGGTATATACGATGAAAACGAGAGATAATTCGGCGCATTATGATTGCCTTGGGTCCCCCAGCTGGGGTGCCTTAATGCGCACCTCCTCCCACGCTTCGTGGAGAGGAGTACATCGATGCACCCTGTGCCCCCGGCGATCACCTATAGCCCCCCCTGGTGGCCCGATAAGCGCCGGCAGCCGTATACGGTCGGATTATCGCGTTTCAATCGTTGAGCACTGTATATACATTCATAAAGGTGCAGCTATTTCTATAAAGCGCCGCCGACATTATTGCTTCGATTCGGGCTGTCATTAAGCAATTTCCTGCCGTGTGGCGTCTTCTGTGGCTACCCCTCCCCCTCCTTCCCGTTTTTTCTCCCCTCCACACAGTGCACGATTTCAAGTTTAGATATCTGGACAATCACTGCAGAGACACGGATGGAACACGGACGTTGTTCGCTTATATCTTTCTCCATTGTTTGCTCTCTTTTCACCGGTCTGCGAATTCTTCGGTGCTCGAGAACCTCTCAGCGGTCGCTGTCAAGCCTCCCCGCGCAGACCGCAGGCGCCGTTGAAGACGACGGCGCCTGCATTGTTGCTCTCTTCGAGAAAGCGTCTCGAGGAAGTGCCTCGAGCATCTTTCTTCGCGCTCTCCAGTGGCTCCCCGACAGCGCCGTACTTTGCGCGGCCGTTGTTATCCGGGGCCGTTTTGTCTTCGCTGTAGTGCCGTGCTCGAGTGGCCCACTGCTGAGAACAATGGCTGCATGAGTGCGAAGGTGCGCGAAGGAGAGAGAGAGAGACGACCCGTTCCGATCCATTCCGTGGTTGCAGTGCAGATTGGGCCCCCCTTTCCCAATATCTCCTGGTTGGCGACGCTGCCGTTAAGCAGCGGCCTTGACTCTCGGAGATTCCTTTTCAGTGTGAGCTGCTTACGTGCTTCCACGTGGGGTCACGAGTCGCGCCGACTCCCGGCAATGACCCTTGAAGCAACAAGGAATAAGCGTGGTAGTTGCAGAGCAGACTAGTCCAAACGTGTCACCTATGTTACTTGTGTCCTTTGGTTCTAGTTGAAATATTGTAATCAGTAGGAATATTTACCAGAAGTTATGATTAGTTAGAAGAAAGAAGGCGGAAAAAAGCATGTTGCTTGGCAGTCTCAATTAATACTTTCATTTAATACTCGTAAGTGTACAGCGGGAGGTTAAGCGTGATTAACTCACGAGGTTAAAACGCGAGGTTAAATCACCAACTTGCCCAATCAGCCACCTTGCTAAGTTAGTTAATAGCGGCTGATTTGGATACAGGTTCTGCCGCGTCAGTCGTGGCGGTCTTCATCATTCTTGAAACCTAATTTAAACTTGTAATCTTTCTTTCCCTCTTTATGTCCTTCGCTCCACCCCCAAGGCGCCGAGCCGTGCTCTCTAAAGGGCTGCAGAAAATGGCGTCTCTACCTCTACCCTACAAGGCTGTTGCTTGGGCGAGTCGGTGATATTTCATTGCGGTGTTTTACGCAGCGCATGGTTCTAGAATTGTTCTAAAAGAAAAAAAAATCTTTCTCCTCAAATTTTTCCCCCAATACCATTCATGCGCTGCGCAACACACAGCCTTGTAATTACCCGTGTCGTAACACTTCATAGTGCAACATTTTTTGGTCGCTTAACTGCCAACAGGGAATTAACGGAGTAGGTTTCTGTCTGTCTTCTCATGTTGTTATTATTATTATTATTATTATTATTATTATTATTATTATTATTATTATTATTATTGAATTATGCGCGTGTAACTTCATTCTTTGTTAGAGTAAGTGGATGGCGCTGTAGGGAAATACGTTAGCTTGGATCGGTGCTTTCGCCGAAGCGTCTCATTTTTGTTGAGGATCATTCACTCGCCGCCCGAGGGATCGCTCGTTTGTTGCAAGTGACGCGGCCCGTTTCGAAAGTAGGGATCGAATCTACTGTGACTGCGAGTACTGGCTGCGTCGTGTCGCGTCTTTGAAACTTTGGGCGTTTGAATGTCGTCCTTTTGTGCCGCGTGATAAGCAGGTTTTGTAGATGCGAGTTTACCTGCTCTCCGTATCCTCGTTCATGCCTAACGAGCATCGTTTATGAAACTCCTTTTCGCGTCCGAATGTGGGATTTGTTGAGGAGCAGGGAAATGGGATAATAAACATCGACGCGGAAGTCGGCTAAATTTAACTGTTTCGTTTGCTTGTCAGTCGGATGACAGTATTTTGCGCGGTATTGGTGGAAAGATTCCTTCTGACGCGCAACGTTTCATAAATTAAGCAAGGACGACTCACGCGATAGCACAGTTCGCTCGCGCGGATGTCGGTCAAAATGCCCTGGCACTGCAAGCGTCAATTAACTGCACCTCCCCGCGCGAAATACGGGCTATGATTTAGCGGTTTGCTTCCATTTTGTTCGTGGCGCAGTTAACTACAGAGATATGCAGCACTCCGTCGTTACCTTAATTAGCAATGGTCGTGACTTCGATCGGAAACTGCCGCTACGTTGAGAAAGAAGTGCAGGGGGCGTGTCGGGTCCTTCTGTGACGACGCATTAGTAACGTGACCAGCGACGCTGGTATACCTTACAGAATGCTAAACGTGAGCTGGAAGCGTATGCCTGTGTACAAGCGTGATTAAGAATGCGAAAATGGAGCTTCTTACGTCGAAGACGACGCGACAAGTGGGAAGGGAATATGTAGCGGGCAAAATGGAAAGCATGGCAAGTTAAAGCTAAATAAGAGGTGTTTGGCACAGTTTGAGGCAACGAAATCAAGTAAGAGAAAGCGCCCAAGCGAGAGGAGAGCGAGAGACTCGAGCTGGCGAGGGAAGGGTTTCAGCTGGTCGACCGATCTCTCCGGGTTATGCCTCGGGAGGCGCGCGGCGAGGCTTCATTCATTCGCCTAATTCGAGCGCAAGCGCCGCGCCTTGGGCCGCGCGCGCACCGAACATCGAAGACGTGGTCGTTGCTGGCGTCGATTAGGGCCCGCGGCGACGTGTCCGCGCATTGGGATCACGTCCTGCTGGCCCCCGCCGTCGCCCTGGGAGACCGCGTCCGTGCGAGGCCGTGTCTAGGGTCCGCCGAATCTGGCCTCGAGCGTGTACGCGTGTGTATACGTGTGCCCGTCGCAACGGCACGTCCGCCTCTTGTACGACCGCGCGCAGCATAGTGCAGCACGTCGCCATGGGCCGGCTTTTTTGCTCGGGATCGCCGGTGTCGACGCAACGTGCGGCAGTGGCAAACGCGATCTGCCCCCCCCCCCCCCCCCCCCCCATCTCACTCGAACCCAACTTTCTCCCGTATTTCCTTTTACTCACTTTCTTCGTCTGGCCTGGCGTTTCGTTCTTGTCCACCCCCCCCCCGCACCCCTTTCTTCTATTTTTTTATTTTTTTTTTGTCGTAAATGTGTACTGGGAATGCTGCTCACAGAGGAACACTGCTGCCCGCATACGTTCTCGCCCCTCCCCCTACCCCATTTATACCAGTCGTCTGCCATATATCTTTCTTACGTGTCTCATGCGGGAAGGTGCCCTTTACTTTGGCGTCGGTTTGCACTAACCCCAGTTCCCGTCCTCTTCCGTCGTTGTGCGACGCAGTGTCCGTGTCTGGCTGTGGATTCGTCTTGTTTTATTACTATTATTATTCTACCTTTTAATGGTTGTCACCGGATTCGTCTGGATGCGTGCGTACGCGCGCGCGTTCACGCGGTACAAGTCTTGCTGTGAGCCTTTATTGCCGTTCCTTTTCAAATTCAGAAGCCTCTGCGCCGCCATTGAGACAGTAGCTTTACGCCTTTCCTATCGACCGCAGATTAATTTCCTTTGTCCCGTGTTTCATCTCTCTCTCTCTCTATGTTCGCGGGGCGAACGCTGTAAAGCTTCTACCTGGTGGCCATCACAATGGCGATTCTTTGTTTAAAAAAAAATAGGAAACAAAGACAAAGCAAACCACAGTCCCTTTGCTGTTTGTGACCGATGCGACAGGCAACCTGCTTTTCCTGGTTTTCTTTCTGCCTGTGCAATGCCATATAGCTTTCGATGTAGGAGGTTTTCGTAAGGTGGAGCTGTGCAAGACGGTTACCCCCATATTTCAACGTGTTTCTTATTTTAGAGCTTAATAAAACCCAGGAGAAAAAAAAAGCTATGAAAATTACATGGCCGTGGCTCTCTCGTGTGTAAATGCGGTGGTGTATACCTTCTATCCCAGCTAAAGTTAGCCAAGCTGTTCAATGACAAACAAGATTTAAAAACATGGTGCAAGATATATTTGCAAGACCTGCAGGCATCGGTCGTCAGAGGTCTGGTGACCGAACACCGTATGGCCTAAAATCGTATCTTGCATCGCATATTTTAAATATCTTTTCTTTTCCTTGCTTCCTTCCTTCCTTTTTTCTTTTTTTGTTGAACAGCTGTTTTAACGTTAGCTGGAACACCCTATAGATTGTAGACACATACTACCCAACCAAACTTCTACGGCAGGCCACACGCCGTGCTCTCCTGGCAAGCGCACATGCGAGACCCCTGTGTTTGGAAAAGCACCGTCGGTCGGGTGCCTTAGTAACGCCGTGCGCGGTGGAAGAACTCGATTAACCAAATGGCCTAACAGCGCGGCAGGAGCAGCGGCGCACGTTTCAAGTTCCGAGCTTAGAGCGCGCGTGACACACCTGGTACTTGAGATTTGACCGACAAGGGATTTCGCTTGTTCCGATTCCCATTTCGTCTGGGGATAATTTATTTGTTTTGCCGTCGGGGGGCGGGGCGAAGATTAGGCTCGGAGAAACACACCGGTTGTTGGGTCCGCTCACGATTACGCAGCGCGTCTGGCTTTATAGCCATGAGCTGCGTATGTACAGTCACATGCAATATGGTCTGCGACATCGAGGTCTAAAGGGGCTCCAAGACTGCACGGCTGTGCCGACATGCGAAAAATTGCAGACTTACCTAACACAGTTTCAATTACTGGTATTTGTTAAACTAATACTTCGTATGTCAGAGCTGTCGTGCAGTCTTGGAACCCGTTCGACCACAGCCAAGAGTGTTGCAGGTCATATTGACAAGCGACTGTACATCTGTTCGGTGAGAGTGGAGTGGTTACGTGGGCGTGCGAAAGCCTATCTGGTAGGGTGGTACTTTCACCGTGTCTCAAAAAACTGACACGAGTACGTCTATGGGCAGATCCTTTAGCCGAGAGCGTTCGTGAAAGCTGGCTTACGTACTGTACGAGGACTTCTGGCAGGAAGCCGACTTCGGTGGTACTGTTCGTTTTACAGACGTTTACCTACAAACGAAGCTGCTAATGTGTGCATGTGCAACAGTGGCAACAGTATGCGTCCCCATCCATAAATACGCATGCTATATATAAATGAATTGGCAGGAGCCACAGCGTCGACCCTGGGCCCTCTCTCGTTCGCCATTGGAGCTTGACCGTTTGCACCGTAAACACATCATGTGTAGCTGCAGCGGCGTCTACGATGATCTAATGCGTAGTGAGGCGGCATGCGGTCATTGTGATGTTCTACATTGTTGTATGCATAAACACCACCTATATCGACTTAATGTAGTTGTCTTCATCGTGTTCAATCGCATTAGTGGATCGAATAGAAGGAACGTCCGTGGAGTGCTTTTGGAATGACCACCAATGGGCGCTTGTCTATCTGTGCTCAGCATTGTTCCGGCCTTCAACGTGATTGACATGAAAGGTCACCCTGCTATCAGGCCTATCATACGTGTCCAGCATGTTAAGACCTTGTACATTGGAACGATTCCATTGAGTGGAGATGTACTGCGAAAGCGCATGCCCCGTTATCACGGGTTCGTGTAGTCCCTCGGCTCATGTTGGACAGGGCATTTAATTACGTTTGCGCTACCCTGTGGGCAGTTACATGCCGAAGAGATAAGGACGATTATGAATTATTGTGCTGTCTTATATATGGCATGCTGCTTTAAGTGCGCTGTCAGTAGTTAACAGTTTCAGTTTCTGCCCGTACAACAGTGCATGCGGATTTTCATCATTTGTTACATGCACTCGTGCATCCGTGCGCATGTTTGTTGAAATACATAACGTGGAAACCGCTTTTTGAGCGCGCATACCTCTGAGCTAGGGATAGTCACATGGTAGCTTCTAAATGAACAGAAACCTTGAGCATTCGCGGTTTACACATTCTACAGCCTCATTACGCGCGCTAAAGTAGTTATTTCTAATTAGCGAGTTTTAACAAGTTAAAACTGTGTGTGTTAGTCTGTGAGCTAGCTGCACTGTTCTTAGATATTACCACCAAGGCAGCTTTATTTGAAGCCTACCGTTGTGACGCTGATGGTTGAAAGCAAAATGTACGACGTTACGTAGTATGTCCAGCATTTCTACTTGTCAGCTTCGCTTCGTAAATGTGGCTGCATTTTTTGTTCCCAATAAGCCTTCCATGTGCACCCTGGGACAGGGCTATGCGAAGCAACAATGTATTTCTTTGCAGGTTTAGGAACTTCCAAATGACTTTATGGTCAGGGACAGTTCAAAAATGCAGCTGGTAGTGTCCCTCAAAAGAATCGTGTACATGCTCTAGTGGATCGCTCCGTCGTGGCAGCCTTCTCCTTGGTTATCCTTTGTGGCCTGGAACATCTGCGATGTGCAAGGCCACGAAAGCTCTGCTGCGCTTCTAGAGGTCCACCAACCATATGACTGAACGATGGAAACCGGCGCATATATGTGCGCATGCAATTCTCTCCTCCTTCTCATCATTCGCTCCCTATTCCCCAGTGCAGGATAGCCATTCGGGGTCAGCCTGGTTAACCTCCTCGCCTTTTCCTTATCGCTCTTCTCTCTCGCTCTCTCTCCGCGTTGGTGTGCGCCCACATATGGGTTGGGTGTCGTTGAGGAAGTACTTTGGATAGCAGGCCAGGAAAATCTGAATCCTAAGCATTCCTTTTCAGACTCCTTTTTCCACATGACTCCGTTTTGCACAAAGTGCTGCGAGTCCCTGCACCTGTTGAGTTCGGCTGTTCGTGCATGCGGCTCGTTACAGCGACGTGCCCATCGTTGCTGAAGAACTGAGGCGCCTCCTCATCGTGCCGATGGCATCTGTATAACGGGTCTGTTTCTCGAAGCGCAGAGGGGCCAATGTCAGATACACTCGGCCACAAAATATTGCGGGACGCGCGAGCGCGTGGCGAAACGGCCCTCCACGCCTCCTGGCGGTGTACCCGGTTGTCGAGAACGACGCTTGCGCGTATGTGCGTCCCTCCTTGACTGCAAGCGCGCACGTTTCTGCATTTCCTCCTCGCGCGCCGTCCATATCCAAGTGTAGCCGCGAGGTGCCCCTCTTACGATTGGCGCTGTGGTGGATTTGACGGGCAAAAAAAAAACTATGTGAAGCGTGGGCTGGCGCGCGCCACTGCAGCCGCTTTTTGTCGAGTCACGAGCGTGGACGCACATGGCGAGGTTGAAAATGCAACAAGTAATTTTTTTCTTTTTCTGCGCGGCGCCTTTTCGTGGCCACTCTTCGTTCTTTCTTTTTACGAACGGGGTGTTCTCTCGCCGAAGAGCGTGGCAGAAAAGGCTCTCAATAGGAGGAGACAGGCAAGGCGAAAATGAGCTTTTGATTTCCGTTGTCTAAACGAAGTTGTTCCCATCCAAGCCGCCACAGCGCCAATCGCAAGAGGGGCACCTCGTGGCTGCACTCGGTTATCGCCGGCGCGCAAGGACAAAGCGCAATCATGGAGGGGACGCGCACGCACCACGCAAGCGTCGGTCCCGACAACTGTGGTGCGCCGCCAGAAGGCGCGGAGGGCTGTTTCACCGCAAGGCTCACGCACCTCGTAATATTTTATGGCCGAGTGTACATCACGTTGTTTCGGAAGAAGCTTCTGCTACATTCTCGAATGATGACTAACTGCGTGAGAGAGAGAGAGATAACGCTTTATTTTCATTGTAGTAAGGGGGCGGAGGACTCTCTCCTGAGTCTCGTGATTGTGTGAGAGGAATGGGTGGAGCGGATCGCTTGCTCGTAGACATTTAGATCGACAGCTGTACTGCTCCAGGTACAAACCCAGAAAGCGGCTGGTTCCGTAAATCTGAACTTCAAGCTCAGCCAAGGTACAACTGGGACTTAGCCTGCCACTATACCGGCGGCTGCAGCGTACGCCGCGTGGGCGCTCATATCTTGAAGGCGATCTGCTACGTGGACAAAGTGCGCGGTCGCGCGGGCCTCGTCTTCGAAGCGATCTGCGATGTGTACAAAGTGCGCCGAGTACTGGTAGCTTTGTATGCGCTGTGCTTTCGACGCTTAGTTCGCGTTGAAGCGAGAGCCAGCTTGAAGGTCAATTCGCTCGTTGCTGCTACCGCGCCGAGCGGCGACTGTGTCCTTTCTCAAAGCAAGCAAAACCGTGACATCGTTCGAACAACTTGGGTTAACCGAGTTTAACCGCGACAATTTTTTCTTGGTCCGTTTTCTCGCAGTACTGGACAGGCGTGCTACGTCATCCTGTGAGCGACCGTAGATGGACCACTCGGTCTCTCATTAAATGTCATCGGCGCTTGCGGAATTTTCCGTACCGAAAAAAAATGAACAAACAAATGAACAAAGCAACGATACTGTTCTCGGCGTGAACGTTGCTGATAAAGCTGCGAGTGACACATTCCGCCCGTGACAGTATTTTTAGAGAACAATTCTCTGGTGTCGTTCCCCTCATGACATTTCTCGAGTGTGTCATATCTTCCGCGGTTTATCTGAAGAGGGTATCGTCAGGCCTCGGGCACCATACAAGCGAGGTGAAAGGTTCTCGCCTTCGCCTGCGTGGCGCCTTCAGTGAAATCGTATTTCTTCAACGGGAATATTTTTGTCTGGTATAGTAGAGGAACCTTTATTATTTGCTTGTTGTGACACCTGGTCTTTCTGCAAGAGTGTCGTCGCTGATCATGTTCGGAGCGTTTCCCGTTTTCCGCAGCACATTCCATGGCCTGTGCACTGCGCCTCTAGGTCAACGGAAAGTGTACGCGGAGTAGCAGAAAAAAAAGCAAGCAAAAAAGGATAGATAGATAGATAGATAGATAGACAGACAGACAGACAGACAGACAGACAGACAGACAGACAGACAGACAGACAGACAGACAGACAGACAGACAGACAGACAGACAGACAGACAGACAGACAGACAGACAGACAGACAGACAGACAGACAGACAGACAGACAGACAGACAGACAGACAGACAGACAGACAGACAGACAGACAGACAGACAGACAGACAGACAGACAGACAGACAGACAGACAGACAGACAGACAGACAGACAGACAGACAGACAGACAGACAGACAGACAGACAGACAGACAGACAGACAGACAGACAGACAGACAGACAGACAGACAGACAGACAGACAGACAGACAGACAGACAGACAGACAGACAGACAGACAGACAGACAGACAGACAGACAGACAGACAGACAGACAGACAGACAGACAGACAGACAGACAGACAGACAGACAGACAGACAGACAGACAGACAGACAGACAGACAGACAGACAGACAGACAGACAGACAGACAGACAGACAGACAGACAGACAGACAGACAGACAGACAGACAGACAGACAGACAGACAGACAGACAGACAGACAGACAGACAGACAGACAGACAGACAGACAGACAGACAGACAGACAGACAGACAGACAGACAGACAGACAGACAGACAGACAGACAGACAGACAGACAGACAGACAGACAGACAGACAGACAGACAGACAGACAGACAGACAGACAGACAGACAGACAGACAGACAGACAGACAGACAGACAGACAGACAGACAGACAGACAGACAGACAGACAGACAGACAGACAGACAGACAGACAGACAGACAGACAGACAGACAGACAGACAGACAGACAGACAGACAGACAGACAGACAGACAGACAGACAGACAGACAGACAGACAGACAGACAGACAGACAGACAGACAGACAGACAGACAGACAGACAGACAGACAGACAGACAGACAGACAGACAGACAGACAGACAGACAGACAGACAGACAGACAGACAGACAGACAGACAGACAGACAGACAGACAGACAGACAGACAGACAGACAGACAGACAGACAGACAGACAGACAGACAGACAGACAGACAGACAGACAGACAGACAGACAGACAGACAGACAGACAGACAGACAGACAGACAGACAGACAGACAGACAGACAGACAGACAGACAGACAGACAGACAGACAGACAGACAGACAGACAGACAGACAGACAGACAGACAGACAGACAGACAGACAGACAGACAGACAGACAGACAGACAGACAGACAGACAGACAGACAGACAGACAGACAGACAGACAGACAGACAGACAGATAGATAGATAGATAGATAGATAGATAGATAGATAGATAGATAGATAGATAGATAGATAGATAGATAGATAGAGAAATAATAAAGTCTGTAGATTACTCTCTTTAAGCAAACTCTCTCTCTCTCTCTCTCTCTCTTTGATTTCGTTTAATAAGCTGAATTGTCCTAGTCCAACTAATGCAGCCGTGCGTAGATAGAATCCTGCGGG
The DNA here is from genome assembly GCF_023375885.2 of Dermacentor andersoni. Lineage (NCBI taxonomy): Eukaryota > Metazoa > Arthropoda > Arachnida > Ixodida > Ixodidae > Dermacentor > Dermacentor andersoni. The sequence goes on from NC_092818.1 coordinate 137,742,303, forward strand.
CAACTGTTAGCAGACAGTTTTTGTGTTCAAGTAGCCCACTGCGAGGCCGTTTTGGGTCGCTGTGGGCATTTATTTACTGCCCATAGATAGTTGAACTACTTCCTCCCTAATTCTCCGTCATATACTGCGCTCTTAGCACCTACTGCATCTCTTCGGTCTATTTCTAACGAACGTCCAGCTCAATGTCTCTTTCTTTTTTAGATGTTCGCGTAAAAAATCAGTACAGCTAGCCTATTAACTGAATCATCAATCGATTGAATGAAGGCTGTCATTAAATAGGGTTCGAAATGTTTCTTGCAAGCTGTTGTATATTCAAGCCACCCTTCCAAGGCTTGAGTCGGCAACCTTCGTTGTGCGTTATAAGGGCTCACGGTATGTTTCTTGCCGGAGCTACAGTCGAATACAACTTAAACAGCAGTTGGCAACGAAGGCACACGGACCGTGCGGGGTTGTGTTACTCCGCTAGCCGATCACAGATGCAAACGAAGTCGTCGTCATGCGACGTTTTCAAAATGGCGTCGTACTCGATAGCTCCGGAGCGTCTGCTGTTCTTGAAGAGTGTTTTCATCGGCGGAAGCGATGAAGTGTGCAGCAGACATGGACAAAAAGTGTATGGAGTTTGAGCATTTCATTCTTCAAAAGTCCACGGTGCAGTTCGTTTCACTGCCGAGTCTGTTTTACTAATGAACCTTCAGTGCCAACTGAAGTGAAACTTGGCAATAGATAGTTGCAGTGAAGCGAGCATTTTATTCCAGTTCAATAAAGAATTAGGCTTTCACCGTTCCACTATAATATACGAGGGAAAACGTATAAAATTACGCGCTTATGATTTTATTTTCTTGTGGTTACCGCCTTATTTAGGTAACAGGGAAAGTTTGAAGTACGAACGATTTGCAGCCTCGCGGAGGAACAGTGACTGGCGGTTATGATGGCGTGGGCGGGGCTTCGCTGCAGACTTAAGTTGTATCCGACTATAACAGGCAGTGCTAGCTATATAGAGCATGCAGCGAGCTGACTTTGGTGTAATATAGTTCACACTCGTACAGTAGCAGCACACCCGAGTTTGAGACAGAAAGTATGGAATTTATTTGCATATACATTTTACGCTCGTGCGATTCCCGTCCCTAGCTTTACGAATATATTTTTTGGAAAGAAACAACGTGCGGATACCACAGCCGAGACGAGCCGTAGACATATCCGCTCGTCGGCGCCTGTTGTACCTTGCCAATGCCGTTCAAGTGAGCCCGTCCACTGATACGTGAAAAGCTAGGCAAGTTTCTTGCGGCCTGCGCTCGGTGGTTTGTTCCATTTCGCGAACGCAAATGTGCCGACATTGTTGAACTCCTTCGCACAAAATCGCTGTTTGATTCTTGCGATACGCGCAGCCATATTTTTTCACAAAGCCTTTCTCGCAAAAGCGTGCGGGTATTACGCGAATCTATGCGGCATGCTGCCTGACACCCACCAATCGAGCGTCGCAATGCTCACCGTAATGTATGGATGCACCGCATTATGTATAGGTGGGCGGTGCCAACTTTGCCTAGTGCGTTTGTTCGCGGAAACAAACTTGCATGATTTAGCGTATTGCGTCCGACGCCTGCGTATGCGTGATCGAAATACAAAGAAAGAAGGAATGGAGGGCCGGTGTCTGTCGCGATGTCCCCGATCGCTATCGGTGATAGGCGAGCGCGACCTTGCCGATCGCGCATTGGCCGTCATTGTTCGTGCTAACAGCCTTTATCGTTGGTAGTCCGATGAGTAATTGAGCGAATCGTCGTGCTCGCTCGCGTATGCGCTGGCATGCATGCGTGCGGGGTCCGCTCGACTCTGAACTTGCACAAATAACGGTGTGACGGCCGTTAGATATCTATCAGTCTTTCTCTCTCTTTGTGTTATGGAGGGCCGTTTGTTTGCACTCTCATTTCGCACGGGCGAAGAAGTGGCTGGTATCTCTTAAGGTCGCCGGTGGGTTGTAACGTGCAAACCCGTGTCCCGCCGCGCGAATGCGCATTGTCTATGGAGCGTGCGCACGCACGCACGCACACTTGGTGGCAACAACGAAACAAATAAAACGTGGTGTAGGTGAGGGTTACTTACCGCGAGCATTTCCCACATATTTATGGGTTTGGCTTTGTCATATTTATGTTTCAACATTCTGCAAGAAACTTCCGAGTTGTGTATGGCGAATAGTTGAAAGAGGGGTGGATTAGTTGCGTGCTCTCTTAGCTTTTCTTTTGTGATGTTCAACCATTGTGAGAATGACAATGTGCAACTTATTTTCAATGAGTCGTTCGGACACGTAGGTATGCTTAGAGCCGTGAATGGGAATCGGCAGGCTTTGGATTCACACAGTTGCCTCCCTATTTTGCCAGAAGTATTCGTTTATTCCACAAGCCATCATTCGTCATTTAGTGCGCTAAACTTCGTTACATTACTGTGCGCTTACTTCTCGAGGTTGCCGTTCGAAATCTATTACACGTGCTTGCCATTGTGGTGAAATTGCACACTCATCTTTTTCTTAATTTCATCTAAGCCGCCTGCTTAAAAACAGTAAAGTGAGCGTGGTGTTCTGCAGCATTTGACCGAGGAAGCATTGCGCAGCATGCTTAATTGTTCGAAGTTGCATCACACAGTTGGCGGTCCACTCCTTCTTCATCTGCCCTCGGCGCACGGGGTCCATAATAGGCACCACAGATCGAACAAGTAATCGGTTTTCATCACACCCGCTCTGTAATGTCCGCAGTCGCTTTGCACAACATAGGCCACGAATGCGAGACCAACTGTCACACGCGTGGGTTTCTCTAGAAACTATCGCGCACAGCCTCTGGGACTGCCGTGATTAGGGCACTGGATGCCGGACGCTCAATGCCGTATATTGTCTCCATTGGACGTCCGACCTTTTTCGTAGAGGAAGATTCTTGGGGCGTGGAACGACGCTCAAAGGGTACTGCGAGAAGCAATAGCTCTCTTGTGATTTTTATCTGTGAGTGGCTTCATCTCCAGGCAGTTTAGCGCCACTTGACAGCTGTGTCTTGGCAGCTGTGTCTTGTGACGTCCTGCCCGCAGGTCATGTATGGCCGTCGTTCGTGTACATAGTTCACCGCACTTTCTCTCACTTTCATTTTCCTTCTCAGCCTGCCGACCGCGCAGTAGTACCAGGTCACAGACAAAACAATTTCGGCTGACCTCACCGGTTTCTTCGCGTCGAACTTTCTGACTCGAAATCGACATTTATCGTGATACCGAGGTTCATTCCGTACTATTCCATGACACACGGTTTCCCAGATGTGAGACAGACATCAGCCGGATTTTCTTTGTCGCAGCTTCATGCGAACAGACTCCCCTTTACATCCGGGCGCGGAGCACTTCATTTGGCGCCACATGTCTCGCCTGTCTCTCACTGAGGGTCGCATGCGGCATGCGCGGCGCAGCCATTGTCTCCCAGGATGGAAGATAAGGGCCACCTCGACTCCCTGAATTTAACGCCGTCTGGAGAGCCCGTTCGAGTGGTGGGACAGCGGAGAGCTCCGTTTACACTGCTGCTTCAGCTGTAACGAACACGAATGGTCTCCTCTTCTGCCCCCTCCCCCAACCTATCCAGACACACACCCTAGCTTGTATGATGACTGTCCCTCGTGGCAACATGCATACCAGCCGCGCTTTCAAAGAGACTATGGTGCTCGATCTGTCGCTGTGGGCGATGTCGCCGGTACCGTTCCGGATCGTGACGGCCGTGTTCGGTGCGCTTCTTGAAGAAACTGGAGTTGTCGAAGCTAACTGTTACCGCTCTGCTACGGCGTCTCCCCATAGTCTGCGGTATTTATTTTGTAACGCAATACACCATCAATCCTGTTAGCGCGTCCGAGAGGCTAGATAAGCGCCAAAGGGAACGGCGCCAGCGCTGAGGCTTTAAAACTGCACCTTGAACAAAAAAAAAGCTTCGGTAGAAAAGATGCAATTAGTCGCGACGGGTGTATTGACTTCAGTAAAACGTGGTGAAGGCAGAGGAGTTAAAATAGAAACAGCGAGAGCAGGGCGCGCGTGGTGTAGGTGCTTAGTGGTCTCTATGTGTATATTCCTTTGTTCTCGAAATACCCATTGGGAGAAGGAAGATGAGGCGGCTTCTAGGATGCTCCCACGCTGTGCGCTTGACGCTGGGTATAAGACGTTCCTCTCGCAGAGCTACTCGTGTGGCGCTCGTGCCGAAAATAATCGTGCGAGGCTAGAAGATGACCCGCACAATCGTCACAACATTACCTGATGGGGTCGAACAAGGAAAACGTGCCCGAGGGAACGGACGGACGGACGGACGGACGGACGGGCGGGCGGGCGGGCGGGCGAGCGGGAGATAGATAGATAGATAGATAGATAGATAGATAGATAGATAGATAGACAGATAGACAGATAGATAGATAGATAGATAGATAGATAGATAGATAGAAAGAAAGAAAGAAAGAAAGAAAGAAAGAAAGAAAGAAAGAAAGAAAGAAAGAAAGAAAGAAAAGCTGAATCTTGGACAGGTTTGCCTGGCGGCATGCCTGTGCTATTCCAGATGGGTAGGATGAAGCATTAAATTATATGAACAATGCGCGACAGATACACAACATACACAAAACACGCCACAACAAATAACAAACTGAAGTATCGCATTGATACCAGTGTCTCCGAGGAAGTTTAAGAAGGTGCCTTTGTCGCGTGAGATGCACTGGCAGCATTAGTCCATGGGCCAGGGATGCGTCGTAGCGCAAGGGATGACAGTCTTTGACGAATGCTCAGTGCGGGTTATGGAGGACACTCTTTCTGGTGTACAGGTAAATCCCCTCTAAGCGCAGATTAAGTGAGTGTCTCGTACGTGTGACATCTTTAAAGCACCTCTAGCTATCTCTATCTTTATTGTTAATAAAATAACGCGGCTTGTCGGCCACAGGACAGGAACTTTGTTGGGACCGCAAGTTCACCGCTGGAAAAGGCACGTTCGAACTTTCTGCGAGTCGCGCACTTGAGTTCTCAGCGCTCCGACACGGCAGCTTGCGCTCGGTTGGGTTTACCTTCCTGTGCGGTCGCCAGCCATCGGCGTAGTCACGGCGGTCTCGCATTCGGCCTGCCGAGCCCGTGCGACCTTTTCGGCGTTTACGCATTATTCTTGGCCAGCTGTTGCGGGAAGGCTCCGCGGAAGGTGGGCGCGTGCCTTCGCCGCGCGGCGTTCGTATATGGGCAGCGCTGGTCCAGATTAGATGCTCTCTCTCTCTCTCTCTCTCTCTCTCCTCAGGGCGATTTGCGGGGAACGGCGGACTTGAAGCGGGACACTGCGGAGAGAGATAGATTATCTGGCCGACGGGCAGCTTTCCTTGAAAGCCGCATTTAGAAATCGGAGAGATTATTCCATACCCAAAAGACGGAGAGAAATAAAGGGGAAAAATGAATAGTGAAAACGACGAATACATAAAAGGGATCGTTATGCCTGATTGACAAGGCAGTCTGCCATTGCGTAAAGGGATCGAGCGGAGCGTATTCTAATATATATATATATATATATATATATATATATATATATATATATATATATATATATATATATATATATATATATATATATATAGGCGGTTTTGCAGTCCATCTACACGATTTGCCCGGGCGTGGGCGGCGTCACCATGCACGGCTACTCTGCTACTTCCTCTGTCGTCGTTATCGTATCTTTTGCCAGCGTTGGGGGCGGTACGGGAGAGTGCTAGTTCTGTCATGGCTGACATTATTAGCCCGTCGTTGCTGGGCGTCGATCGAGGGGAGCAGTGTTTCGTCGTGAGACGGTATTCTGTTTTGAAGCCCCGAGAACTTCATGTTTCGTTGCGCACTGGTAGCGTTATCAAAACCGTAGGTTCCTTGTGGCAGTATCTGGACGTGCCGTTCTGACACACGAGTTGTTTCAGCAAATACGGGGCACGTTACTGCGTGTGGCGTACTGTGCAATCGTTGGAGATTAACGCCTTCGGTTTGTGCCCACTGTCGGAATAGGACGTGTGTGCCGCGCGGATCAACGAAAATATTTCGTGGCTTATATATCGTTCGTTCCGCCCGTGTAGTTGGCCATGCTCGTACGAGATAGAACTCCCAATCATCTGACTTTCTATTGTTACGTTTATTTGCAGTTGATTAGTGATTGGGAATTTTGACTTGAATGATTTCGCAGGGCCAGTATGATCTGCTTCATAGTCGGTCTCTCCACTTTTACCGACGTAGGCGTATTCTACAGTTTAGCTTAGCTGTCAGGTTCCCTCTTCGCTGCGCCTTTTTCTTCACCAAGGCGCCGCGTCGATGATGCTGTTTAGGGCGCGGCAGCTACGCTGGTTGCCTCCCCCAGCACGCAACGCGTGTTGGCTTCTCAGGCTTAATAGGCATTCCAGACGTTTGGATAAAACGCTTATCTCATCGGCATTGCAGAGAAGCTGACTTCTGTGCTGCGAGATAGTTGCACACGGCTACAGCCCGAACTTCGCCCACTATGTGTGGCATGCGCTAAGCCGAAGTCATCGGATATGGCTCCCATATCCGATGACTTCGGCTTAGCGCTTAGCGAAAGCATTGGCTCGCGGCCACGTGGCCGCCTAATGACGTGATGCAAAGTCGCGGGGTGTCGCTGGAGTTTTCGCCTGATGCTGTTGGCTAAGTAGGTTCATTAATTGGCCATCTGCGTCATGCCCCTGCGATTGGAAACAGGCCCGTGCCCCTTGGCCAGTTCAAACTTCAATGGGTCGATCATTGGCTTCGTCATCAAATCGGCGCGCGAACCGTTGGAACGAGGGACGAAAGCGCGGCGAACTGTGAGCAGCAGCGAGGGAGGGAGGGAGCGCCAGCCTATCGGCTGCATTCGCGCGCTTTGCCACCTATTGTCTTCGCCCACGGCCCATCGACGTGTAGCTGATAAGCGTTTTCAAAGATGCCTTAAGCTGCGGCGCCGGCGGCCGCTGCCGCTCACTCCTGCTGCTGGCTTTTTGGCTGTGACACGCTCTGCTGTTCCATCTGGAATACGCCCGCCGTTCGGTCGGAGGAGCACAACGCCACCATCGTGGATCTTCCTGGCGGCGCGGACCGCACGGCGTCGCCGGGCTCGGTTCCTTTGGGTTTGATTTCGCTCAGATCGCTTGCATCTGTTGCTGATTGCTAAGCTTGTCGAACTCTGTCTACGAGTCGCGCATGAAAGCTGTATAACGAAGTGTATATCTGGCACTGCGGTGGGGCGTCTGAAGGAACGTGCCACCGTTTAACGACTGATGCCTTTGAGTCGAAGCGTACGGTTTTGTTGTGGTTTGTGAAGTCTATTGGCGTGAAAAGGTGATCTGCTTGACTTGCTGATCGTAGGCATGGCTCGTTCGCAACATTCCGTTTTTTTTTCCTTACTAAATAATTGTCATCATTCATTATATCGTTATTGTTTTTCGTAATCCGTGCTCAGCATGCCGGGTCTTTCGCGGTAGATGACGTAACTAGATGTGATCACTGTTGCCTTCTCCTGTAGACCCCCTTTTCCGCTGTTGGAATCCATTCTCAAAATAGAAATGTAGAAGGGGAAGTAGGTGCAGGAGGCCAAGGAAAGGCGAGGGGGTATGTGCTGTAGAGGCGCAGAGTGCAACACCTACTTCTCGGAATCGCACAAAGTTGCGCTCTTTTTATTAGATTTTTCGTCTTTTCTTTTTCCCCCCGCGTCCCATTACGGAACACGCTTGTCTCGTGCCATCGAGGCCGTGTTATCTGGCCCACCGCGATTGTGCCATCGCGGTAGGTGTGCCGGCGTGCCCGCCTTCTCTCTTTTGTTGTGCGATCAGGTATTGTCACACGGCCGATACGAGTGTGGCCTTGCGTATCACGCGGACACACTTGTGTTTGGCCTTCCACCGCCGCTCGCTGTGCGGTTGAATCGAACCGAGCTCTCCGCATCGCGCAGAGAATGTGGCTCTGCGAGCCGTGCCACTGGCAGTCGCCTCTATCTGGGCATAGTCCAGCATCGTAGCAGTGACCTTTTCATGCATTGTCAGGCTCGAGAAATACTCTCATCTAATTTCTTCGCTTGGTAACAGCTGCCTTGTACGAGGTTGATTTGTGGCTCATCGCGCATTGGCTTGAACTGTGGTATATTCTATATTAATATGGCCGCATAGACCACAGCGGGAGAATCTCTATATTTATTTAGTTTGATTGTTCTGCAGCTTTGCATAGTGCATGCACGCGTTTGCGTCGACTGTCGCATAGTTTCGCCACTGGGCGTCAGCACTAGCGCAAGACAGCGGTCTTCAGAAAACGGCACTCCTTTTGAGCCACGTGTTACAGCCTTCACGCTGCCCCCCCCCCACCCCCCCCACCCCTCCTCCTATCAGCAGTTTTAGGCACTAGAGGGCACTCGGAGGGGCCACCAGTGCGCTGATGAGCGTCCGTGGACTCTCACCTCAGACCTCTTAATGCGCGTAAGATTTAATAGGACGCCTTCGGGCGTTTAGAAGAACTTGTAGCTGGTCAAATTGGCAATCTATCTCGGCAACAAGCATAAGAGCCCAAGCAAGCGCTCTCACATACATACATGCGCGCACTCACACACACACAAACGTCCAAGACCCCCTCTTTTCCACGCAAGCGCTTCGGTCGACACCCTTGTATGGTGGAGGACGTGCAAACTCCGTGCATTGTATGATAGGGCTCGTGTCAGCCGATCAAAAAACAGGAGCCGACCATGTTTAAGATGGAGGAGGAGGGCTCGTCTTTTGTGCGCTGCTAATCTTTTCCCTGACGCTTCCTTCCAAATTGCGCAAGGCGATCAGAGGCGGACAATATAGGAGCTCCATTCTCGTTGGCTATCTTCTGGTTGGCTGACACGACCCGTAGCTTTCGCCTCACAGAGTTTCTGATGTGGAATCTAAGCCTATGGGTGACGATTGCACATTTGCCCATTATGCCATTGTCTTAGTAACTTTTGTCTAGCGTGCTATCGCAATCGCTGCGCGCTATTCTCTTGTAATATAGGTATGTCTCCGCATGGCGGGTCCCTGTTTTTTTCACCTTCTTTTTCCAGCTGTACAGGGTTTCAGCAGGCGCAGAGAAGCCACACCGACTTAAAAATTTACGTGCCAGAACCGCGATCTCTGATTGTGAGGTGTGCCGTAGTAGGGAACTCCGGCTTAATTTCGACCACCCAGGTTTCCTTAACGTGCACCTAAATCTAAGTACACGAACATTTTCCATATCGCCCCCGTCGACATGCGACCTCGAGCTTAGCAGCGCAACGCCATATATCCACTGTGCCACCACAGCGTGTATAGCCACACCGTTCTTCTCCCCGTACCGTCTCCACAGCGGAGTAGCCTGTCCCCGTTAGACTTTCTGCTGTGTAGGCGCCGTTGTTCGACGTAACCATGGCGAGGGGGCGCGAACCCACGGCCGCGATAAGGGAGTCGCGTCGCCTCGGCGTCATCGCGCTCGAGGAGGGGGCCGTTCCCTGCGCGGTGAGCTGGCCTCGCGGTCGCTGCCAAAGTCTGCCTCCGCAGCCGAGGCAATCTCGCCCTCCCGGTGCTTGTTTTCGGCCCCGGAAGCGATTGGCGACCAGCGTGCGCGCGGATGTGTGCGGCGCATGTTGTCGTGTTTGTGTGCAAGCATGCGCTTTGGACCGCCCTGGTCAAAGGAAGAGCTGATAATGCGGCGACCTGCGAGGGAGGAGGCACACCACCGCCATTGTCTTTCTTCAGCGCGCTCGGGGCGTTGCTAGGCGGGCAGAGCGAGCACGCGCGCGCGCGCTTGTTCGTTCGGGCATGTAGCGGCGCCTTTAATGAACGAGTGAACCGAGCCCTTGACGGCACTGTGGTACGGAGGAGAGAGGTAATAGATGAACGGGGAAGCTCGTGGTAGTTGGCATTGCGATATTTTTCGCCCTTCTCGGTGCACGTGCCTCTGCTGCTTTGTAGGCTGTGCACCGAGCCAAATTTCCTTTGCCACGTCGCGCCTGCCTTTTGTTGTTCTCTTAGGTGGCACCGACGTTAATAACGTGCTTTGGAGATGTCTCGCAACTCGTACAGCCGAGCTGAATAGCCGTAGCAGTAGGAATTGTAAGCACGTTGGTAGAAAACTGAAAGTTTCGGCCGTTACGTGCCGTGTCATTGCTTTGGACGTTGCGAGGCTCAGCACAACGTTCAGAGTTCCGTTCGCGGTGGCGTTGCAGTTGAAGCATGGCACAGTTTCAGTTCACGCGCTTTCTCAATTGGCTCGTTGTCATTTATTTCTTTTCTTGTCATTTATATTGTTCTCATAGAGGTTGACCGAATGTAGACTGCAAACTCCTTTTGTGTCTGACTATGCTTGCTTAGTGAGTCTATATCTTGCTTTAGTTTGTTGTCTTGGTGAAGGCAAAACACTGTCGTGAAGTATGGAATAGAAGACGCGGTTGCCTCAGAGCAGCCATGTCTGTTTTAGACTCATGCAAAGCTATTTATGTTGTGTTGTAAGACACAGCCTCGGGCGTCGATTTCAGCGATCTGCTTTCCACCGGAGGTAATAACAGATGACCCGGACTCTGCATTTTTGTGAGATTGCTTACGCTCTAATTCGTTCATGGAAAACTCTTTTTCCCATCATTGTGCGAAGCTAGTGTTTGTGGGCATGTTGTTTTCTTTTATTTACTTTTGTCCTGATACTACCAGTGCTACTTATGTAAAGTACGGGCCCAGCTTTAGAGGGAACAATAATTGGCGTTTAGGAATATTGCTCTCCGCACTTTCTTTGGCTTTGGCATAGCGCATTAGCTATACGTCGATTAAAATGGTAGATCATATCTCCAGTCCTCCATGTATAATCTGCACTGTAATAGACGTTGGAAAACTATGATTGGCTGCTTTCTCAAACATCGGCCTATATTGCCCGTGTACCGCCTTGGTTACGAGATTTCAGATCGCTTCACGTCTTACAAGAGCTGCTGATAGACCAGGTTAAAAAAATAAAGAAAGAAGAAAATCACTCGGGTGATATCGACCAATTAACATAACTTTGGTCAGGCGCCCGCTGGCGAGAAAACTTTCTTTGGCACGTAGGCGTGCTTATTAATTCGTGAAGGCCATCGGTATTAAAGCTTACGCGTCTGTGCCCCATCTTTGTCGCTCGCAGGTGACAAGTTTCGGCTGGTGATCGCGACCACCCTTCGCGAGGACGGCTACCCCGATGACGGCGAGTACAACCCGGCTGATACTGGCCCGTCGCGCGCGGACAGCTTCGAGTACGTCATGTACGGCAAGATCTACCGCATCGAAGGGGACGACATCACGGGCGAGACCACCAGACTGTGAGTACATTTCAGGAGCTGCCGTCCAGGTTTAGCGGTACGCACCTTCCGTGCTAACATGCAGAAGGAACCCTTCGGGAAACTTCCAAGCCGGCTTTCCCGCGATGCACGCTTGCCCGAAATATGTCGGCCGGCACGTGACTTAATTAATGATTACATGAAGCTTGCGCGTCATCATTGACTTCGTGCCTTCCTTTCTACCATATCTTTGTCGAAACTAGAGTGAAATAGTAATTTTTGCTATTCACTTAATTATCTTTCTGAAATAACAATTAGAATATTCTTAGTCGTAGAGAAGGCTTGGTAAGCCAGGAAAGACACACAAAAAAAAAAGAAAAAAAAAAACTCGGGTGGCGCCGCCACATTGAAGTTCCCGCATCAGCTTCGCTTGGTGTCACGTCTTTGACGGCGTTTTCTCACGTGCAGCTTATTGGATATTCATAAACCACTGTACTGCGTTCTTAGGAACGCATATATACTCGATGTAGCAGGATTTAACAACTTTCCTTGCGCTAAAACGACTCAGATATATGAGAAACGTTCGAGGCGTCGCAGTACAGCCGTTGCAGTTCCAGAGAAAGTTTAAAAGAAGAAACCTTGGCCTTAGTTTTCTCTTATGAGCAACTGCTTAATTTTTCCGCCGTGTTAACGAGTGCAGGCTATTAAGAATATGTTTACCAGTCTAGAATGAATGTGTCCCTTCATCGCACAAGAAAGAAAAGCAGCGGGAAAGCTGCGCAGTAATAATTGAAAAGTGTGCAGGCCGTGCTATTTTGTGGTCATTCGTGCCTCGCAGTAAAGTCAGCATGAAAGACAACTAAGGGGATGCGCACACAGCGCTGCTCGTCTAGTCGCCCGACCTTGTAACGCCTTGCAGTCTTGCCGACCACTCTCGGTTTTGTAGTTTATATCCTGATAGTTCGCTATCGAAACTGCTTAGTTAAGGAGCTGGTTACTGCAGCCAAATAAATCAAAATCACGAGTTGGTGTTGCCTAACCCTCCTCCATTTCATTTTCCTACGCGAACGCCTCAGGGGAGGAATTGGTTAGGAGTAAGGAAAGCAGCACAGCATCGACAAAACCTCTGGGTAATTCCGTGCCCGTGTTTGGCGTATTCGAAATCAGCTAGAGTTGAAATGCGAGCATTTTTGTCAGCTATATCTAACTTTTGCATGACAGCAGACCTGGATGTAAAGGGAATCGACAGCGATAGAGCGAGGAAAATGGGGAATGGTGGGAATGTTGGCATTAATGTCTTACATCTAGCCACACTCAACACTGGGGAGGAAGCCAGTTTGGGGGAAAGACCGAGACAGTCTTGGAGCGTAAAAGATGCTATGGTGGAACACTTGCAAGGAGTTTTTTTTAGTTTGCATTAAACGATGTTGTTGAAAAAACGAAAAAAGAAAAAAAGAGACGCACTGCCTGAACGTACCTAAAATACACAAGCGGAGCAGCGATGGGGCGGATACGATTGTACTGGATGCGCCCAGCTCGGCAGTGTACCACCCTGGGTTCCCACTGGCATATGACTTGTGTGAACACAGCTGGTGGTATATCAGTCGGTCTCGGCAGTCGCACATCATCGATGCCCCCAACGAACGTAAGTTTCTTGGCATTTCCTTTGTTCTGTCTTCTGTTCGACTCTTTCAGGAAACAACACGGGAACGATCGACTAATAGCCTTATTAGCTGTCGTAGACGCAACTGGACATCTAGTCCAGTGCAAGACTCGGGACATGTTGCCATTTGTGGACGTCTCGTTACGAGTGAAAGCATTCTCTTTTGCGGCTTATTTATCGCCGTCTGACACGTGTCGTCCTTCGTGTCGTACGTTTCTACTGTATGTGACGTCTCTTCTGTTTAAGCCCGCTTTCCATTGCGACGTTTCTATTGCTTATCACGTTTATTTGTGCTGCACCGTCTGAGGCTTCTTCGCGAAGGCGTTTCTGTTGCTTCTGTTGGCCCACTGCCTCCGTACTGTTATCCCTGAGTTCGGCTTCCTGTACCCCTTCGGGGCTATGCAGAAAAGATGCGATTTCCGCTGTCAGGGTCGCTTGCTGTGATCGCTGACTCGACGCAGTTGTGGCCGCACTCAGCGGCGCTTAGCTGCGTTTTCTGGCTGATTCAAACCGGAGTAGAAAACGCGTGACGTATTCGGCCTCTTCTTATAGCGCTCCAGACCAAGATTACCGGGGGCGGGGAAACAATCTTTATGGTCAGGCACGTTCCGCCCTACGCCATGTAGCGCCTCCTATCCGCGCCATCACAGCCGCAGAGGCGCGAATTGCCCTCAATGTTCGTTGTCGCGCCGAGGACTCTTAGTGGTAGCGTGATACCTTCGATGTGTGATATTGACTTGTAAACGCTTTCCGTTGCCTCCCCTGCTCCCTTTGGTGACCAGGGCCCTTGGTGGCGACTGCGTGCGAGCGTGGGGGGGCCCACTCGGGGCATCGATTCTCCTGCACAGATGTGTAGCGGTTTCGCGGCGCCGCGTCCCCTTGGCGACGGTGAGCTCGCTTTTAGTGGCGCGCTCGTTCGCGCGGATCTACAACGCGGCGCGTGCCGCTCTGGCGTCTCCTGCGCGCGGGCTGCCCTCGTTAACGCCCATTACTCTAATGCAGGCGCAGCTGCAGTGATTATTTACCCCGTCGCCGCGACAGCCCGTTCAATACATTGGAGGGCGCAGCTGCCGCAACCATGGCGCGCGATACGCGTTTGCCGAGGTCGCGGCGCGTTTGTTGACGCTGTGAGACGCCATCGGCTTCGGGTAGCAGACGCGAGGGCGAATGGGCAGCCACGAATCGTGCGCGTCCCGCAGTCGATGCCTTCTTCCAGGCATTAAAAAAAAATTATGGGGTTTTACGTGCCAAAACCACTTTCTGACTATGAGGCACGCCGTAGTGGAGGACTCCGGAAATTTAGACCACCTGGGGTTCTTTAACGTGCACCTAAATCTAAGTACACGGGTGTTTTCGCATTTCGCCCCCATCGAAATGCGGCCGCCGTGGCCGGGATATCTTCCAGGCATAGGTACCTGCATGGACGTAGTAATGAGTTTGGCCACTTCGAAAATAACCCGTGTGTTGAGTTGCGTTTTTTGTGGGAGCGGAACATTTTTATGGAAACGTCGTCAACTGACGGCGTTTCTCAGACTCCTTCGTCGACTCGGTTCGTCGTGCTAAAATGTTACTTTCTCGCCTTACAGCATTTTCACTTTTATTTATTTTTTTCTAGAAGACATTTGCACAGCGATGCAGTGTTTTCTTTCGAAGTCTGCGTGGTGGGTTGGGGATGTTGCAACACTCACATTGCAACCTCGCGGTGCAACGTGAGGTTGTGCCGAAATTTGAACAGCTAGCGAAGTGGACTCTTGTGACACCGCGCTCCATTTTCAAAACGACAGCAAGGAGCAAACTGACGAAAATTTTCGGGCTGCGGGTCAGGAATAACGGAGCGACAGCAGTAATCGCCGGAAAACGCTCTTTCTTTCTGTATGTTTCTTCCTTCTTATTTTTGTCCGGCTCGTTTACCCCCAAAAGAAATTATCTTCGTCTTGCCGTCTCGGCAAGCAGCCCTTTCTCAATGCCTCGAGCGAATCTTCAGATTGGGGTTGTGATTGTGGCGCACGTTGGTCGAGCGTTTCCCCGAGAGTGCTCGCAGCGTCCATTACTTCTGCAGACCGGCGATGGCTGAAAAAAGTCACTCGCGCAGGAAAAGAGCGATGGAGAGAGAGAGACCCCAGTGGGGAGAGGGGCAGGCGAGGGGCAGGCGAAAGGCAGGAAGAGACAAGGACGGGAGACGTCATTCGTCTCGTTGTCAGGCGAGTGGTTCTGCGTCGGCACGCTGCTCCTTCGCGTTCTGCGTTTGCCGCGTGCTCTCGCTCCCGGCTTTCCATGTGGCCCAGGACGTTCCTGAGCTCGTATCCGGAGAGACCGAGAGTTCGGCTCGAGCGTTTCTGTTCGTAGTGTCTCTCTGTGTCTCGCTCTCCGCGCGGGAAATGCCGCGCGCGGTTTTCTGCGCAGCTGTAAAAACGCGCCGGCGCTCGGAGGCGCGGGCGGGCGCTCCTCCGAAATAGATGCGCTCCTCTGGCATCGTGCAGTGGCACGCGGCCCGGCGGCCCCGTAGCCAGCGAGCGCGACAAGAGCGGGGTTGGCTGGGATGCTGTTCTTTTCTATGCGCCGCTGGGTGCCGCGCTCTCTTTCGGCTGCACCGCACAACGCCGCCGGAAGTTCGACGGGAAAGGCATAGGCATCGCTACGGGGAATAGGCATTACGGATAAAGCACGTCGTGAAACAAAGTATGAGAAAAAAAAAGAACATCTCTATATCTGGGTTCTCTTGTGGCTTTCGCCGTGCTCTGCTCGATGTATTTTACTGCTTCGCTCGTGGGCTTTGCTCAGGTTTTTTTATTGTTGTCTTCTCGTTTTTCGTGCGTATGCAAAGGCTTTCCCGCGGTGAACGAGATTTATGGCACACTGTTCGCGTTTGTCTCCCGAAACTTCTTGTCTGCCATTTGTTTAAAAAACAAAAACATGCGCGCAGGCGGAGTGCGCCTTCCCCCACGTCTTGCCACTCTCGCTTTCGGCTTTGTTTCAAACGCCTAATCTGCCCGCGTCGTTTGTTAACGTCGTTAGCTGGCGTTAAGCGAACTTTATTTCCCTGTAAGCTTAAACAATTCTTTTGTTATACTTTTTTTTTTTTCTGTCTCAATAACCCTTCCATTCCAGTGCGCTCTATACTTCTTCCGTCATTCTTTCGCCACTTTCTATTTCTTTAGTTTTCTTTCGGCCTACTGCCGCTTCTTGTCACCACTGCACTGGACTCCCGTTTCATCTTTCTTTGATTTCATTTTTCTTGCCCGGTCAAACTGCGGTGTGCACGTCCTACCGGCCACTAGCTGGCCACTAGCAGCCGTAGCAGCGGCATCAGCGGCAGCAGTAAAGTGCATGCACCGTGCTGCGGTGGACCTCTCGACCGGAACCACCCCTGCGCGGGGCGTGGGCCCTTGCCGTGCATGCCAAGTGGGCGAGGAGAGAGCAGCACTGCAGTGAGCGAGGGCTCACGGGGGGACCGCTCGGCGCAAAACCGCACGTACGGCGTACCGGGCCGGCCGGTCCGTGAAAATCTGTCTCTGGCGCTTTTTTTTTTTTTCGCTTCCTTTGTTTTCCCCATACGAGCCTCTAGATTTCTGCCCTTTCTCTCGCCGTGCCCAAACTCCATTTGTCCGTTACTGTTTCCCTCTCCTTCCACTCGTGCGCCTAATTTTTCCTTTCGCTCTTTTGTCCTTTTTTTCTTTTTCATCCCCCGCCGTCGCTGTTCTGGACGGCAGAGCAGCAGCAGCAGCACGCTACTTTGTGCCTGCCTGCGTCATTGTTTTTGGCCGACGAGGACCGCTAGGGTAAGAGAAGGTGGCTTGCGAGTGGGCAAAGGAGAGTAGCAGTTTTTTCGGATGTGGAAGGGGTTGGGGGAGGAACCCGGGGCGCTCGCGTCCCGCGCTTTGCGGTTTCTCTCTCTCTCCCCCTCTCCCGTGCGCTTTGGCGGCGGTGAAGTGCGGAGGAGAAAGGGGGGGGGGCAGCGCTTGGCGTAAGGCGACCCCGCGCTGCAGCCGCTGCCGCCGCCGCTGGTCGGCCGTTTTGTGTCGCGCTGGGGCCGCCCGTCCGCGCGTTCTCGGGAGCAGGCCGTCCGACCGGCGGCGTTGTCGTGTGCGCCGCGTCGCCCCTGCGAAGACGGCCCGCCCGCCACGCGCTTTTTTGGCTAGCACGCGGCCTGCCCCCCTCCACTGTCGTCGTCACAGCCTCATCGCGGAGGTGCTCTGTTATCTCGTCTGTCGCCCGCCGTGGTCTCCCTGTGATGCAGCACGTTTCCCACCTGCCCTGAAGATGCGTCGCCGATCGCTCGCGTCTTCTGTGCCGCTACGTCCACGTGTGTGCCTGTGTGCGAGTGCGTCCGTGTGCGTGTCTGCCCCTTCGCAGTCTGTTGTGCGTGAGCCTTGCACCGTGCGACTTCAACGGCACAGCTTCGATGGTCGTCTCCGCTTAAGCGCCTCGTCTCAGTGCTTGCACACGCTGTACGCCCATGGCCTGGTCTTGTCTCATTTCGACTGCTGTAATGGCCTTCTTTAACTGCTGCCTTGTGATTCTTCGCTTGTATCGTTTTTCTTTTTGTTGGTGAATGTTACGCATGTCCCACCGTCTTCTCTCTTGAGTCTTTGGCTCGTAATTGGTCAATGCGGCCTGAAATACTCGCATTAAACTTGTAAGTTTGGTCAGTTTCGTAGACTAGCTTTAATGGGACAGCGGCTGAAACCTCTTTATAGTGTCCGAGAGGCCCGCTATATTTACGTGCAGATGTTTTAAGCATGTCCTGCACTTCTCGCTTTCTACCTGCACCGCTGCGCGGCAGCGTTAAATTTATCCGTTGGATCCCTCTGACGCCTTGCGACTTGAAGCATGAAGTACCGTCAATGTTGCGACAGTTCTGTACTCGTTATCAGTGTATTCGCTAAGGATATCAGCTTGAACGATTGTTCAGGTTTGATGCTGTAACTTTATTTAGCTTTACTAAAGCCTCATCTCGCGCCCCTCTCCAGGCTACCTTCAGCAGGCTGTAAGATGCATGAGAGCAGGCTAGTCTAACTTAGGCCGCTTACATGCGATTGCGATTTAGAATCTTTATTAGGCAGTGAATCTTGCAGCCGCAACCAACCGACTGGCACCTTGAGCAAGTTTTGCATGTTCTGTCGCAACGTGCGCCTCGTTTACGGGAACGAGGACAGTTAACTTTTGCTTCCTCAGAGCTGCTTGTTCCACGCGCTTTAGGATGATGTGTGTATTAGTAAACTTTCCCCACGTAGTGCAGTGAACTGAATCAATTGAGTTTCTTATCGCCTTAATGGCCATTCGGCGACGAAACGATTTAGACTCGATCCGATTCCTACGGGTGCACTTTCACGGCCTACCGTAGGCACGTCAATCGGTTTTTAGATTCGAAGCTCTTC
Organism: Dermacentor andersoni; assembly: GCF_023375885.2. Lineage (NCBI taxonomy): Eukaryota > Metazoa > Arthropoda > Arachnida > Ixodida > Ixodidae > Dermacentor > Dermacentor andersoni. The sequence goes on from NC_092818.1 coordinate 137,760,613, forward strand.
CACGACGCCATCCAGAGGACAGCGCCGACCCTTGACTGAATTGGTCAGTGCGCTTCGGTAATGCTTATCCGTGTATCCTGCGGCGTGGAGTTGCCTGAGGAGCGCTCCGCTAGTCCCACGAATAGACGTTGAAAGCGCCTCCATGGTTACGAAGTTTCGCATCGGTAATCGCGCAATACCGTTATCGAAGCACATTGATCGCTTCAGTCGAGGAGGAGGAGCAAGGAATACGAGGTCCGCTTTCTGGTGTCGATGCGGAGTGCAGTTAAGTGGAGAAACGTTCTGGAATGCGGCATGAGCTTCCCCACCGCTGTGCACGTGTCCGCATTTCGATCCTGCAGCTCAGGCGTGCGTGGAGAAGACGTGAATCGGAAGAGCGGTCGCTCTACGCACGGACGTCCGACGACGTTCACCTGGCATGGCTTGGCCCCGAAACTCCGCACGCTCCAGCCCGCAGTGCACGGCTTCTCTCTCTTTTAAGGCGAAAGCCTTATTTTTTTTTATTTACTACCCCACTGCCCGTGCTTCACTACCGGCAGCACTAGCGCGGGCGTCCGCCCCGCGATTGCGAGCTCGCGGGGCGTGCGGCGGTGATTGGCGGTGCCCTGGGCGAGGAAGTGCTGGGCCGGCGGTGGCGGCCGAGGCACGCAAAGAGACTCTCACTCTGCTCCGAAACGGCGCTTGGATGACGTATGTGCGCCCAAGCGACAGCGGGGACGGACATTGAAAGTGTCTTTGCGCACGGATGGCTTCGTTCCAGTGCTGCATTTACAAGGTGACGTAGCGATGGCTGTAAATGCATTATCTGGAATGGAAGGCGTCCGCGCCCGCTCGCCTGTCGGTCTTCTCTCCTGCTTAGCCCCGTCTCCTCTTCAGCCCCGGTCCTCGAGCGTGCGTCTGCGGCGTCGACGTCTTCGGGTGTGAGTCCTTGCGTCCGCGCGCAGGATGGAGAGCATCGGGCCGTGTGCCTCGTGCAGTGCCGTGTGTGCGCGCGGATCGTGCTATTCTGTAGTTCTCTTTTTTTCCTTTGTATTGGTGCTCTTTCGGCAGTGCTACACTGTCCCATTCTGGATGACCGTTCCGGTCGGGAACCAGTCTCTGGAAATAAAGCTGCTCGTTGTGTGGTTGGGAGCCCGTTATTCTTCTTCCTGTCGTTCACGACTACGTTGTGTCTGGATCTCTCCGTGTTCTGTATAACTGCATTAGTTTACGACCTAGAACTGGTGTTCTTGCAGTTTCCTTGGGAACGGTGCTTCTTGGGATATAAATATGACAATGGTGCGACTGTGAAGCGATGTGCGAAGTCGGAACAGTTTTCTCCGATGACTACAGACAAGTCACGCAGGCTGTCATCAGTCATTGCACTTCCGTTATTCTCAGCGTCAGAAACGGAGGAATATATGACTGGCCACTAAATGTGTGCAGTTAGGTATAAAGCGCGGAATTACATGTATACGCACAAATGCCATTTAATGAACAAACGGAACAGTTTTGCCCACAGTTTGCGGAAAGGGTCGATCTTAGGAGTGGCGCAAAATAGGAAGGCTTTGTAAATGATCAATCAGTTCCTTGTCACAGGGAAATTTGAAAGCAGAGAAAGGCTTACCTGATCGTCGCTGCCTTGAACATTCAAGGACAGAGAGATGTATAGGAATCCCCGCCTTTGGAATTGATGAATTAAATGTGATTCAGTTGAAGGAATGAATTGAAACGAATATATAAAGTTGCACAATATGTTTCCAGCCTGCCATCATAGTGCACAGGTTTTCGCGTTGAGATACCCCGCGTAATTAAGTAGCATCAGCTGCCGTAATACTGCGTCTGTAGGAAGCTGGACGAACAAGCTTTTTCAGGTAAGTATAGTCTAAGATATGCTCAGCATTCACTCAAAGCCGGATGCACACACTGTACGCAAGCGTAGCTATAGCGATTGTAACTCGTTTTTACAGTAGTGGAAAGTTATAGCGAGCTGAAATGGCTCGTGTTTGCGTTCGGCTTATGGAAAACGTTCGCTAGTCACAAGGGCCCGTCTGCGCATGCGTCGGCCTCACGTCCATGGGCGTACAAAATAAGCCAGCGGGTGGGGTTACAGCTTATCCTGCGGTTGTACGAGTGCTTCGCACTTCAGTGCCGAAGCGAAGAGAAAAATGAAGGCGCTCAGTTCACGCAGCGCTGCTGCAATGCGCAAACTAGCACCAATCGGCTGAGCTTAATCAAAAAGCGGGTGAATGTCTACGAAACAGCCGTAAACTTCAAAAATCTCCAAGTAGAACTGATCTTCGCTGTGGCACGCGCATTCGAAGAAGAGAGAATAAATATCATCGCAAATGTATGGAAATTCGAGCAGCTCGTATCAAAGACAGCGAAGCTGTTTAAGGCGTCCCTCCCACGTTTTGCAAGTTCTAGGGGCGTGCAGGCTGGTTTGCCTCTACCGAAATCGACCCAATACTTTCAATTCCTTTGCTACACCCGAGCCGTTTCAGATGATCCATTATATACACGCTTAGTACTTATGTCCATCCACTATATGCGAGCTTAGTACTTGTGTTGATCCACTGTATGCGAGCTTTGTACTTTTATAGTCTGCGTTATATCCGACACATGTTTCTGTATTCTGCGCCGGCTCTATGGACACCGACGTCGAGCTGCGCGTTCCGACGGCTTGGTCATGAGGCCGCTCTGCGGGGCTGCAGTGCAGGCTGCATTAATAAGCGAACACTTGACACCGCCCAGGTCGCCACGCAAGAATCGTGAGGCTCCCCGATACGGCGTCGCAGAAAAAATAGACACCCAATGCGGTTCACAGGTCTCATTTCGCCGCACTCTCACAAAACAATGTTGAGAGAAAAAGTACGCCCGCAGATAGCAAAGACATAACGGCGATAGTTTAAAAGACTATCCTATCGACTGTAATCGACTGTAATCCAATTTTGAAACTCCCGCCAAGACACCATTATATATATATATATTCTTGTCCGTTAACGAAGTTCAACACCCTAGCCAATAACCTTGGGATATAGTTACTGCTCAACCAAAACGTCGTTAATATTTTGGTCTTCAGAGGCGCGCAAGGGCTTGCGAAGGGCCGATGTAGTTACAGACGCAGTCTCGTAAAAAAGCTGGAAAGACTGTGGAACATATTTGACTAGGCTGTAGTGAAGGAGGGAAGAGGGGAGTTTGTCACGACAGCGTGAAAAGGGCAACCGGTTTCAGAAATGCGCCTGGCGAAGACAGCAGATTCCTTGTATGAGCGCACACGCCTACGTTACCGCTAAACAAATCAGCGCAAAAAACAAAAACAAAAATGCAGCCGTATCGAGAGCGCGCAAAATATATCCAAGGAATTGCATAGGAGTAAAGATGCAAAAAAGAAAAGAAAAGAAAGAGTGGTTTTTTAACAAGCAATGGCGGTCACAGTCTTCCTTCTTTTATATTTTGTTTTCCTCAATGAGAACGCGAGAAATGTTTGTAGAAAAAAAATGTCCTATATTTTAGCTTGGGATGCTTTTAGCTTTAAACCGTACGGGGAAGAGCGATGTCCCTTGGGCATATGTGGGATTGGCAGCCAACCTTCCTAGGCAGCGGCCTCGTCTTTTCATGTTTATCGCTGCCTCAGCGAGCTGCGTTTTCAATTCTACCGCGCACTCGCTGAGAAGAGCCAGCTGTAGTCAAGTACAAGTCCTGGCTGCATAGGTGTCTTGGCTGGGCGCGTGGGCTCAAAGCGAAGTGGTGGAGATGGCCGGCGGCTTGGAGTGTTAAACATTCATGATTGAATGGCATTACACGTGTACTGCACGGCATCCTTTTGAAACTCGTGGTCTGAAGCATTGGAGCAACGGTTGCCAGCCACGTGAGCCTAGGGTACATCCCTCTTTCTCTCTAATTTCCTGGTTTTTCCTTGCTCTTTCTCGCTACCTCTCTGTAGGCCGTCGAAGGGAGGGAGGGGGGGGGGGGTTCGACTTGTCTGCGAACACCTTAAAGTTTGCAGGGTACCAGATTACCGGAGAGGTGTACGGTACCAACAACGCTGGTAACCACATTTTGTGACGCAGGGCATAACTGTGGTTGCCAAACGTGCCTGTCCCCTCACGGAGGGTAAAAGCCAGGACTCGTGTTCACTAAGTCCTCTGTAAGAGCACATTCCAGCCAATCCTGATGCTGGACATATATTAGTGAAGGTAGCCAGCCGATGGCAAAGGACAATTACGAACGAGGAGCTTTGTAAATTCGCCCCTAGTTCTTTGGAACACCTACAACGAGCACGACACCCGCCGTGGTGGCTCGGTGGCCATGCCGATCTGCTGCTGCTGTGCGCGAGGTCCTGGGTTCGATTCCCCGTCGTGAAGGCCGCATTCCGATGGGGGTGGCATGCGAAACGATCGCACACCTAAACTTAATTTAGTACGAATTAAATGGCCTCATGCGGCGGAAAAGAATGTGGAACTTCCCACTATCATTTGTCACTTATGTGCGCTCTGGTATGTACCACTCTGGTGAAATTAAGTCAACCAAACTCAAATTCCTCCAATATAAAGCGTATTTCCTAGCCCGGTAATTGCTTTGGAACTCGAAACCTCGTAATTTAATTTTACAACGACTGTGCCGAATAGCAGAAATAAATAACTGATCATTTAATCGATTGGCTATACGAGGATAAGAAAAAAAACAAACAAACTCAGGTTTGTTATTTGTACTCAATGGGCGCAGCTGCCGCAGGGCGCATGGTTATTTATAGAACTTGAAGGTCCCTACTAAGAGGCAATAAAGGATAGGACCAGGAATATTTACGACAGCAAGTCTAGCGATATGCGAAGCTATTTGTATTCGAAAAGAAGTAAAGGAGACCGTGCAGAGCGCGTGCGTTTGAATATCGAGTTTGAATTTTGAGTGAGAAGAGCTAATTCTTGCTGCCATAAATTTTTAGTACCCTTGTGCCGCCGGAAGACCTGAGGCGCAAGGCCATATGTCACGTAATGTTCCCATGGGCAACTAATAATAAAAACAAAACCTGCTGTAAATTCGGTCAAGTTCATGCTTCCTGTGGGCCGCACGGTGCTAGGTGTCCTTCCTAAGATATCAACGTCGGTCCGGCACTTCTAGCGCTCATCCTCCACTCCAGAAATTGGGCTTCTGGTTATCTCTTCGGTTCCAACGCTATCGTCGGTCGATCGGTCGGTCCTGCCTTCCCTTACGTTTCGCGAAGGGACTCAGCTGGCCGTTGCCATGGGAACGCCGACCGCATCGGTTACACGCAGTGTACGTTGTTCTCTCGGTAAGCACGACCGCGAAAGGAAGTGGGCAAGTATGCACGACGACACGCGCGCTTCTGTCCGCCACCCGAAGCCTGCCCGGCGGCTGGAAAATGTCTCGCCGCAGGCGTCGGTAGCGACGCGAAAGCCGAAACTCGTACGCCTCTGTCGAGGACGATTCCTGTGCGCGCACGCGGTAACTCGATCGAGCCGTGGAAGGGAGGCGGCAGCGGCGTGACACGCGTGCCGTTGGCTGGCTTCCTTTCGAGTCCTGGAACCTGGCGATGTCGGGCGGAGGCGCCGCGTTCAGGAGAGCTGGAGTAGGGCGCGCACTTGTGCGGCTCTGTTAATCGCTCCTTACTGCATGAAGATGACAACGAAGAAGAAAATTCGAGTCCCCTCGGTTCCCCCTTGTACTTCTCGTTAAAGAATTTTTTTTTCCTTGGGGAAAACCTACGAAGCCTATATCAAGAAGCACCAAGTGAGGTCCGTCTTATCTAGGCTCAGCACTGTTTTCGTCGAGTCCGCAAGCTTAGGAAATTACTGGTTTCGCGAGGCGGAGCGTGGTTTGCACGTGGATAGCTGCGAGCACGCACGCATGTAGTTCCACTAGATAGATTTTTGTCGTTCACGTCAGTTAGCTTTGACGCCGTTGTGGAACCTCGCGTTTTTCTCCGCTCTGCACACCGAATAGGTTTTGTTTGTTTGTTTGTTTGTTTGTTTGCCCCGGGTCAAGTTGCGCATTCTCACCTTCGCCCTTTTCGCTTCTTTTACCGCGTTTTAACCGCGGTTTGAAAGGCCCGACCGGGTGCGTGAGAAACTGCGACCGCGTTGTTGCTCGCGCGCTCGTTGTGCGCGAGGTGGTGACGGGGGTTCTGTGTCGGCGTCCTGTCAGCCCTGTCGGGCATCGCGAGAGTGAGACCCTTTTCTCTCGAGCGTGTCCCACTTGGCCGACTATCATCAGTTATTTCTGACGAACGCCACTGCCCCCGCTGGCGACAGCGGCGTCAGCAGCAACGGAGCTCGTCGCCCGTTGTCTCTCGTCGAGCCGAGTTCTACCGTCGCCTAGAGGAAGAACCGCACGCTCAGGCTTCTTCTTTTGTGTCCCTTTTCTTGGCCTATCGTGTCGACAGCCGAGGGAGCCACAAATATCGGCTCCCACTGGCCCTCCTACCCGCCTGTTTACCTACCAATACTTAGCGGACATGAACTTGTGGGCCGTTTCGCTCCTCTTCCGTTGGGTGAGGCAGTCGATAGCAGATAGGATTAGTGCGTCCGATATTCCGGCTAGCGCGGGTGGTTTGCCGGATGAGCGGGCGCGTAAACTGAGTGGTCGGATAGGTGGCGCCTCCTCGTGGCGCAAGATCCAACCAGTCAAGCATATAGTCAATTCTTCTTTGCTGGCGTAAATTTTCACCAACAGCGCAGTAGAATATACTTAGTGACTGCAATATTAGCTGTGTGTTCGTCTGGTTGACGAACACCACCTACTCTACTCTGGACTCTGGACTCTACGCCACCAGGTGACTGCACCAACCTGGCCACTCACATTTACCCTCCCGCCCATCCGGCAATTCGCCCAAACCGCCCTTGTTTGCTGGAATACTAGACACGCTAAATCCCTCTAGTTTTAGCGTGTCCGATATTCCTATATGCGCAGTGGCGTTTGCCGATTACCGGGTTACCGGAGGCGTAGTCGTGAGCGGTCGAGTTGGTGGCATCACCTGGTGACGCAGAGTTCCAACAGACAAACACAGAACTATTGTTGCAGTAACCAAATGTATTCTATCTCGCTGCTAGTGTAAATTTTTGGCAGTGCTGTAATGGGGAACGCGTTGCCTATTAAAATGCTTTTCTTTTTCGACAAGGACGCTTATGGAATACGAAAACATGCTTGTAAGGCACTGTAATTACTCGAACCGTCATAAAATATCGCTACCGGCATCCAGTATCCCGGTATTACGCAAACGTCATTGCGTATACCTGAATACCGTACACGTTAAAACAATGTTTAGCGTCTATTAGTATGCAATCGGTGCTTGCTTCAGCTGTCTTTATTAGCAACGACGGTGTGGCGCTGCCTCAGCGTGGGTTGTTTTAGCGTTTCTGTTATTTCAGTTTAACTTTTTAAACCGACTCTATTTCTTTAGCCACTTTTCTAGATGCCTTTCACTTAAGAGACAAGAACAACACACACTGAATAAACTTCCATACATTGAAAAAACTTCATGACGTCGAAGATAGCCGCCCGGCTTTGCTTGCCCCCAAATTCAATTTCCATAGCTTTTACCAGTCACAGCTGCGATCCGAGGCCACGGTGACACTCTTAGCCATAGAGTTTCTCACTATAACACCTAGAGGGAAATCTGGCGCTACCGTCTATGGGAGTTTCCTAGGGGACGCTGTGCCGTCATGGAAATGACGGTATATGTGTCTGCAAGGCTTGTGTTGGCTTGCGTTGTAAGAGGCCTCGTCTAAAACGTGGATATGGCTGCACAAATAACGCGTTTTTAAATTTAAGTCTTCATAAAAGGTTGTCATTCACTCATATTGCATCTTCCAGTGAAATTTTCTCACCTACAATGCATAACCAAGCGAAGAAAAGCAAGAACAGACGACAAACTGTTCCAAAGCGAGTGCGAATCTTGTCGTCTGTCCTACAGCTTTAGCGACCCGCTGAAACTTCTTACGTTTCATATAATTTTACATGCAATACAAAGGTCTCATAATTAAACAACACATGTTTTCGTGTTATGATAAGGCTAAAAGAGCTTTTTATGTGCTGTTTTAGTAGAAAATTAATCATTGTAACAGACGGAATGGTGCTTGCTAGGCATGTCTTCAAGGTGACCTGGCTCTCCAAGAAAGATGCCGATTCGAAGTCACAATATACCGGCATTCCTATGCATACCACAGCGCAGCAGCGCCAGATTTTCCTCTAAGTAATATGGTGCGAAACTTTGAGCTTAGCATTGCCTTCATCGTGGGTGTTTGCTACATGGGGAGATCCTCCTCCAGTGTGTACAGCAGCAGTCCAGTAACCACATATTCTTCCACATATTCTTCCACAATTCGTCCGAATTGTATTTCTCTCCGTGACGTTGGCCGGGTCACATTGTGGGCGCATGCACTGGAAGAGGATAAAGGTTGCGAGCTTCTTGGCCGGAAGGAAGCTGACTCCTGCGAGTCGGGAGCAGCGGCCGACATCGCGTTTTTCGCGAATATACCGACCCTGCCCCCTACCCATTGTTTGTCGGTCTCTTCTCCGTACGCTGGCTGGCTGCGTCGTCGCGGTTCCTCCGAGAGTCCTGGCCTTGGGCCAGCGAGCCAGCTAGCCTGGGCGCGCGTATACATGTATGTGTACACAACTGATAGAGGACTCGATTTGCTTCAGTCTTGCTTCGCTGCCATTTGCGTTCGCCGCTTTCCGTGCGCACCGAACGACCTCTTGCGCTCACTCGCTTCTTTGTCGAGATTTCTCGTGGCAGTATCATTGGAGCCCGCTCTTTTAGTCTTGCAAATGGGGAGACGCTCTTTTAAAAAGGCGCTTCTTGGTAAATCGGGGGCCACCGACGTAGAGGCTAAGTGCTCCTCGCCTGTTTTAACGACCTCGTGCGCGCGCGCTGTACGTGTGTTCGCCCTCGTACTCTAGAAAGCTAGAAATGGGAGCAGGCGGTTCTGGCATATAACTTGCTGGCCATGCTAGCACGCGAGTATCGAGTTTCTAAATGAAAGGGGACAAAGGGTAGGGGAGGGGGGAGGGGGGCTAAAGAAGAAAGAACTGGATACCCCGTTAGGCTAATGCAACATGAAAATCCGCTGGCGGTAGCGAAAGTTCGTGAGCCGTTCTTTAATGGCGACCTGAAAAGAACGCTGTATGTAAAATGAGCGAGAAAATGTCAAACCTTCGGTGTAAACCTAATAGCAGAGCAGCGAATCTTATTGTCTCTCGCCCATGACATGTATACGCATAGAAAACGACAATGAGCAGAGTCATTGTTAAAGGCCAGCTGCAACGGAAATTTCGCTTTTGGCTTAATTTGTATATAAGTATATATAAATAAATACAATGTAGATAAATATATTCTACGGAAGCAATCTTGGCGAGACTACAGGACTGGCAGTTGTCTAATTTTCTTATTAGCAACCTTTTGATTGCGCATAAGCAGACGACCCGTTTGCCTCGCGGTTAGCGGCTATGGCGGAAGTCCCAGCGCGTCGCCTCTGGAATATTTCAGTGTGCCGGGGCAGCTGGAAGTGATGCATAATCGCGGAGTTTGCAAGTTTGCTATAGCTACGACTCTGGTTTATAAACCAGAGTGAGCGTTCCCGGCGCGCTCACAGTTGCGTTCTAGTTTAAAGCGGTCCTGAAACACTTTTGCAACCGAGTTTAAAAAAAAAAAATACACTTGCCGGTTTTTTTTAACGAGGCTCCTGTGAACAATCTGAGCCAAGTATAACTGCACTCCATATGGCATGGAATTAACAATCTACCGGCGAAACACGGCGAAAAATCGCTTGCTCGAATGAGCTGGCCCACCAACACTATTGGCTGATTTCGTGATTGCCATGATCTTCTCGATTATACGTAATTGCTAATTATGAGTTAAATAAATGAAAAAATATATATGTCTGCGATCTTAAAAAGGCAGAAAGATCGTATCTTCTTAGCACTACACGTAGCTGGGTCAGCTTCGCGTGGACTCCGAGATGACAGTGACCTGCTCCGTAGCGTAGTCCACTACGGCCGCACGGGGTGTGCGCAACGAGCGCTTTCGCCGCCGGGATACTCAACTTCTGACCGGTGCTTCTTGGCTTCTTCGCTGTGCAGCTTCCAGCGCGCCATAGCGGAGACCAAAAGAGAGAGAAAGCCGGGTGTCGGTGTGATAAAACCCCACTTATAGTTGAAAGATTCCAAAATTCACCTGCGGCATGAGATTTGTGGGACGAAGTGCCCAACTATTCTAAAGTGCCATTCTACGATTTGTTAGAATAGTGTTTCAGGGCGCCGCTTTAAAGAAACGATACACCAAAACAGCAAACATGTTCAGACTGTTAGACTTTTATCTCTAACGGCCGCTGGCATTGAAACGTACAAAAAAAAAAGAAGGAAAAAGAAAGAATGATTATATGCAGGAAAATGTCAAAGCAGAAAATCTCCGTTTGAATTTCACGCCAAAGCGCGACGTTGAGGACGTCAGTAGTACATAACGAATTTAGCGGTGTGTGTTAGCTACCGCGGTAGTTTTTTGCTTTATAGGAAAGTTCACAGTGTATAGTTGCCAGATTGAGTTCGCGCCCTACGAATGTAATGCCACCAGTCGTTTAATTTAGCGTCATTTGCAACACATACTAAGCAGGCTTCGGTTGTCGGTTATATTGGCCCAGTCGCATTTCTAAAGTTGTAATCCACCCGTTTAGCTCGATTTAATATAGCTTTTCATTTTCCCTTTTTAGCGGCTGATCGAATCGAGACGCGGGAACGCTCGACCAAAACACCGTATTATATCGCGAAAATTGAACCGGCTCCTGTGGAACTGTACGAGTGCTTTTGAGGAGTATTGCTTACGCGTTGCATTCGCCATGCAGGCTCAGTTCATTCGCATGCTCCGCTCGAGCGCAGACGACGTGTATGTTTTTTTTTTTTTTTTTTGCATAACATTATAGGGCCGTTTTCCTTGAGATGGCCACCTTGTCGCAGTCGCACGATGTCGCTGTGTCGGAAATATATGCGCGAACCGCGACGTCTTCGCAGCGAAGAACGAAGCAAAACAGAAGGAATGCTAAAAGGGAGGGAGGCACTGTTTGGGCACGCCGTAAACACGTTGCATCAGGATGTTTCCCAACTGCCCGGCCAAGCTGCTGCTGCTGCTGCTGCTGCTGCTGCGCCCCAGCGGCGCCGACGCGTGTTTGTGAGGAGTTCGTGGACTGCTGGATGGGACGCGCTCCGCTCGGGGCTGATTGTTTCCCCATTGTTTGGGCACACGCTTGAAGTTCGAGGAGAGCGAGCGAGAGAGGCTCGATTCGCCGCTGTTCCGGAACGCGGCACACGCCTGTTGGATGTTAAATCAATGATTAAATTAATAGTCAAAATCACTATCTGATTATCAGGCATGCCGTAGTGGCGGGAGGACGCCTGATAAATTTCAACCACTCGGAAGCCTTTCACGTGCACCGAAACCTAAATCTAAGTACACGAGCGTTTCTCCATTTCGCTCGCCCCCATTGAAATGTGGCCGCCGCGGCCGGAATCGAACCCGCGACCTCGAGCTCAGCGGCGCAACGCCGTTGCCACTGAGCTTCCGCCGTGGTTTTGTTGGTGTTCATGTGGAGCATCGTTTATTGGCACCTTTCAGTGTTTCCTCGTCAGCGTCTTTATTTTTTATTTTTTTTTCGAATCGTCGGCGGGAGTCTGCTGCCCCGGAAGGTTTTCAGATTACCTGGCGTTGCATCACGCTTTGTGTCGCTTCCGGCAGGGGCTGCAGCATGCTACATACCTAAGGCGGCATGTAAATAGTATATGAATAATTTTTGTGACCGATCCTTCACAGATATAGATTGCAAATTGAGGTCTTTGAATTACCATGAGCTCCCTACAGTCTTCTGAATCCGGAGGAGTTTTGTTGAACCGAAGCTGTCGGTAATTGCTCCGCGCTAGCGTGTTACTTAAGTGCGGAATAGCGTCCGAAGTCCGTCACATCACACGCAGTGATGGAGCAATTCAACCGAGGGGTCAGGGAGCAAGATGATGCGCATTCAGGAGGGCATTTGTATACTGCGAAAGAAGAAAAAAAAAACATCACTGGAGGTATCGCGTTTTTTCCTCCGTCATGTCGAAGCTCGCGGAGACCTGGCTGTAAAGAAGACGGCCGCTGCAGGTTGCTGCGATTCAGTACCGGTGGAAGCCTGTTGCTTCCTCTCGATCAGAGATGGAGTGACTGTCCGTTTGGGTTTTTCCCTGCGATCGCTCAACTCCCAGGCTTCCTCACCCGAATGAGTCATCGGGAGCGGCGATTGAATCACCTTGTTCTCTTCCTCGCCGATGTGCTCCTCGAGGAAAGGAAGGGATTCAACGAAGTCTGACGCAACGTGCGTCGATGTCGGGACGCTGGTTGTTGCAGCTATTGAGGCTGTCTTACGTAAATAAACGAGGGAAGCAAACACGCGGGTAACTGCAAGCTTACGTTGGTGCGTCCTTGAGCGTATGTGAAGTGTTACTGGGACTTGAGAAAATTATAATAAAATGTACGTGGTTCTACATAAGATTTCAATCGGTTTCAGGGATTGCGGAACGTACCAATTTGGAGCTTCCAAAACGGGTTGGAATGCTTAGGCCAGAGAAAGTAGGTTTTTGATTAACAGCATGCAGCCTGACCACTGCATGTAAGCTTGTCGCCTACTCTACTGCTGCAAAACCCGACTCCACGAATGCGTTTTTTGAACCTGAACGCTCAAACTGCCACACCTGCGATGCGAGTTTTTCACTGGGTAGCGAAGAAATCTGATACAGTTCTCTTTCTTGTGACGTTTAACGACTGTTGTCTCTCTCTCTCTCTCTCTATTATTTTTTTTTTTTTTTGAACTAGTAAGGAGACGTTTTACATCGACTCAGCGAATGACCTGAAATAATGTTTGGACATCGCAGAATACGAGCACTGTAATTACAATTCAAACAGTGTTATTCATAGAAAAAGGATTGTCTGCTATCTGGCATTTAGTATTGGGCAGACGAATAAAAGCGCCCTCTGTTGAATGAAGCCTGCGTTGTACCGCAATAGGCGCCGCGGAAGAAAAATGAAGTTCAATACAAATCTACCAGGAGGCTTACCGGAAAAGAAATAATAAAGATCACATAGTTAAGGCTCTTCGGCATTAAAACAGATGTTTTTCTTCGTATGAAATTGTCAGCTCATCTTATTCATCGGAGCATCTCTTTTGCGTGAGAAGTGGAGCAACCAACCACTGTGGCTGTGTGGGAGCCAGAGAGAAACGATTGTGTTACGCCACGTACTCGAGCCTGGCTTCTCTTGATGCGCGGGAGCGATGCGGTAAAGTGTCCTTGTCGGCGCGGCACTACGTTCCGTCATTCGGGTTATTTCGTGTACTCACGCTGGTCCAGGTGGCTGGGCAGCGAGCGGATAACCATGTAACGTATTTCTTTTTCGTTTACTACACTTTCTTTGCTATTATTGGTGTATGGTAACAGTATTTAATGACAAAACTATTAAATGCCTTAACTTTGCACTCTTGGACGTTCGCAGGGTTTGATTTCGCGGCGATTCCTCATTTCGTTGTGGTACATTCTTTTCATGTGACCTTCAATCCACTTTTCTTACGACGCTTTGTGTCGATGGTTGCGGAGGTTTCCACTCAGCGTTTCCAGTTCGTCGGCGAGTCTGGTGGAGGCGTCATAGTTCGCTCCGAACCACGCGTGCGTCGTTACGGCGTTTCGGCGCGAAGCCATTCGAGACGCAAGCGGGTTTTTAGTAGCGGTGTTGTGCTTCCGAATGCGTGACGTGGCTCGTTCCCAGCATGACTCACCGAACAACAGCCGCAGTGCAGACCCTGCGCGCGATACTGCGCGAGCACAAGACGAAGGGGTGCGGCGGTCGGTAGGTTCTGCTCTCTCTGCGGTCGCCGCGACCCTGAGGCGCGCGCGAGCCAAGCTCTCGCATTCCTTCTCATTCCACCCCTATCTCTCTCTCTTTTCTCCGCGTTCCTTCGCCCGTGCAAAGCCGGTGGTCCGCGCGCGGGGCCCGTGGCGCCGTCTCGTGGCTGTTTGCTACATCGCAGCCTCGCGCGGTTTCGATCGTGGACCTCCGTCAGCGCTGCGCTCTCGCGCGCTGCGTAGATTGCGGGGTCCCCCCCACCCGGCGGCGCGCCGCCGCATCAGCAGCGGGAGGAGACCAGCTGGCGGCCGTGTTCGCGCAGCGCGGCGACTTCTTCCTCCGTGCGGCCGACGGAGGTCTCGGACGCAGCGGCCCTGACAGCTCGACCGCGGGCTCCCCGAAGGGCGACCTCGACGCTCGGGAACTCGTACCGAGGGCCCGCACCTGGTGCGCGATGCCACCTCTCTTCCCCCCTTGGCCGGACGCGGTTAGTGCGCAGTTTGTGACGCCGGCTCTCGCGCGCGCGTCGCCTCGGGACGGGCGGTCGCCCTCCCCGGAGTCGCGCGATGTGTCCGCGTACCTCCCTGCCGTGCCTTGTCCCAAGTCCGGACGTCCTGGCCTCGAGTTGTGCCGCTGTCAGCGGCGTCCCTCTACGCGGACCGCCAGCGGCCAACCCTCCTCGCACCCACAGGTACGGAGAGACGCTCTTCTCCTCCGCTCGCGCCACTTTCCAGATGGACCGCTGCCATGACGGTGACGTATATATATACATATATAAAAACCGCGGCCTTGGCACTGACACTGCGGATACGGGTCGCCGCTGCCGGCGCTGTCGTGTCACATTGTCACCCAGCGTAGATATGAACGTGATGGCGGGCTCGCGCCTAGTGTTTTTGGCGGTCAGGGTGGGGAGGGCTGGGAAGGTCGCGCGCGACCCTCTTAATACTGCCGCCATTTAGGCTCGCCACGGCAGCCGCTGCAGTCGGGGCGAGGCAACCTGTGGATTCTGCGAGGCCTGCGAGTGCGTTTCCGACAGCTGTCATTTCGCTCAGGTTCGCCGCCGCCACCTCGCCTGCGTTTCTTGCCTCCGATGCGCGGCCGCCTTCAGTGCGCGGCCCAGTATACCGAGGGCTCTGTTTGGCGCTCATTTCTTCATTTTTTTTTTGTTCGCCTCCATTCACCCTCTCCTCTGCTTCGGCGATGGTGCTGCCAGTACGGACGTGACCATCTGTCCCCGGTCCGTATTGATCATTCTATTTTGCACCGCGACCGTCATTAAACGACTAAGAAAAAAATTTGAAAGACGGAAGGGGAAGGAAAGAGATATACGTAGCAGATCTTGCTTCCGGTTTGGAAATTTCCGGAACGTGGCACTGCGGTCCTCGTAGGTCGTAAGCAAATTCCACGGTGACGCCATGCTGGTTGGAGGGGGACGGAAGGTTAAAAAGTCAAGTGCGTGTATGGGAGGGGGGCAGTCTAAAGAAACGTTCTAGGAAGTCCGAAACCTTGATCTTTTGTTTCGCTCGAGAGACTTTGGATACTCTCAGCGTGCCATTTGCGAATGAGAGAAAGGTCACTGCTGTCGTAGACACCACAGCTGTATTAGTCCTAAGGGACTTCTTCGCCTTGTGTTGGTATAAACGCGACGTTTCAATTTACTCTTTCCTTTTTATTAAAAAATATTTCATCCTGCAAAGGATCCGTTATTGACTGCTAAATTTCACTGGGACCGAGGTTGTCCTTGCGCGAGATCGCGAGATATTTTACCATATTCATCGGCTTAGCTGTATTTGTGATGAGTCACGCGGCTAAAGATGGCGGACAGTGGCGCGCGAAGTAAGAGTGTGCAGCGACCTTGGTTCACTAACACTACCAAACGACCTTGCGTCCACTGAGAGATGTCGTGTTTTTCTCCGGTTTATTCAGCGTGCCCTTTTGTTCTGTTCCAGTCGCGTCAGTGGAAAGCAAACTGAACACGACGTCAGCTATTTTTCTTTTTTTTTTCTTTTTCGGAGGGCTTCCCGCACGTCTTAATTACCCTAGAGTTTTGACCTTGCGCGGAAGCTGCGGGTTGTGCCGCACTGCAAGAGGTTGCCCGGGGATTTGGCGAAGCACACGCTGACGTAAGCGGCCGCCGCATCTACGTTGTATCGACCAAGGCGTTGTGCAATGTTTCCGCGTTTCGCTCGCTATATCTGCGGTCGTCGCTATAAAAGTGTTCCGGCCAACACTGTGGAGCTGGTTGGCCGCGGGTCTCGGGAAAACACGATGCAGCCGTGCGGCGTCGCCAGGTGTTTGGGCTTCGGCTGTGGGGCATCGGAAACGAGGGCGTTCTCCTTAAATCTTTCAAAGCTCATTGTCGGTGTTGCTTCGGCGACAGTTGCCCTGTCGCCAGTAGTCCATGTATAGAGTCCACATACGATGTGTATTGTAACATATATGTGGCAGGTTTAGCAGTGATAGATGTATGACGTCCTATATTTCTTTTCAATCTGAATTTATTGCAAAATTATTATTATTATTATTATTATTATTATTATTATTACTATTATACGGCATTATTCACATTTACAATGGTTTTACTACGTTGAATGCTTGCCTGAAGTTTCATAATGCAAGGCTTGAACGGCCCGGGCCGTCCGGCGTGCTCGTCAAGTTGATAAACAAAGAAAGAAAGAGAGAAAGGAAAACAGCTCAGACCGGCGCGGATGTTTTCGACAGTCGGGCGTTAGCGCCGACTCGGCACACTGTGACAGTAGCGCCTTCCCAAGCGCGTTATCTCTTTGTTATTGCTTATTGTTTTTCTTGCGCGCTGCGCTCGCGTTTTTCGCCTTCTGCATACTAGTGGTATCAGAGGTGACGCTGCGGCTGGCCCCGTCAGCACTCCAGCATAGCTGGTTCGCTTCGATACGGCCGCGAGGTTTTTTTGAAACAGCAGCAGGGCGTGCACTTCGCACTCCTCGCTGGACCTGCCGGCAGCATGGGCAGGCTTGCAAGCAAGTCGCGCCTTCTCGTCGCGCGTTTAGTTGGAGCGGTGTGAACGCGATAAGGAAAAAGGATGGCGCGGGCGTAATTAAGCGGCCTCTCGATTATTGCCGAGTTTCCTCGATTATATCGCTGGCCATTCTTTCCGCACGCGTACTATTCTACCCGAGGAAATCCTTGACCGCCCGTTTGGAACGACGCTTGCAGGGCCGTTCGAGCGCGCATGCTTATCCTATACGGCGACGCTGCGCGCCGTGATATCATTGAGACGGGTCCGTGCCTCCGCCGTCCGTACATACACATCCGGACACATTATGTTCATTAGTGCGGCTTGTGAAACGCGTTTGTGGGCAAACGCGATCTCTCAATGATCTCAAAACTTTCTGTCTGCATCTTTCTTTTTTTTTCTTCATCCCTCTCTCGGGTGCACGTGTCAAATGAATGTGAGCGCAATCTGTATACATTTTGTTCCTTCTCATTTTTCCTCCCTCTCGTTTGCTCACGCAGAAACCGGTGTCAGCCGCTTTTTCCTTCGGCGTTGTCACACGCGCGCTAGAGAAATGATGTCACGAGACGAAGGCAGTTTTCACCGGTCTTATGTCATTTCTAGCTGCGCGGTAACCACTTCTTCTCGTCTCTTTGAGGCAATTGTTTGTCCAGTAGAGCGCCCATCTTTCGTAAGTCGGAAGCTGGTGAGACGCGAGCGGCCATGTTAGGGCTGGTACTTGACGGCACCGCGTGTGGTGATTGGTGCGGGATCCCGTTCCTTTTTGATATTCCGAAGCTCGCACAGTTGCTTTGCGGGCGACGCCGCAAACACCATATTGTGGCTTCATTCGCAGCTTCCGAACGGCTGCATGGGGGATAAGCTTGAGTATTTTCATCGTGCCAATGTCCGAACAACATGGCAGCTGCGATGACGCTGTTGTTGCAAGCCGTTTTTATTGCATGATGGTCGGCGACTCTGCATAAATTGTTGATCTTGGTCGTTGGGCGCGGCTATCTTCGGACGGCAGACTTGCTTTAGAAGACCGCTCGTGCTTTTATCGTGATTTTTTATGTAGGAGGCGCTGCTTAATAAGTACTTGTGCAGTACATTGACCGGATGATGATGAGAGAGCCTCGTACGGGCGCAACATGGCAGGCTGGCTATTGGCGAGAAGAGCTCGAAGGTCGTTTTTATAGTGTCCCCTTCTTGCACATTGTGACGAGACAAATGTAGAGCGCCCTGTTTGTCTCAGCTCGTATTAATAGGAACGATCTAACAGTGCGCTTGAGCTTCAGCACTAAAGTTATCGCGCACGCAAAAGACCATTTGCGCGTGCACTTCGCGCTGCGCAGCTTATGTGGTTGGGGCGCTAGCGCAACGCTCAATCGTTGTACGTGACTTAGAAAACAAAAAAGCGCAATAGCTTGCCTTCCTTCGTCATTGTGATTGTGGATCTGTGATACAACCATGTATTTCTATATAAGTGCCGCTCGTGATCTTTTCATTTTTCGCTGCAGATTTCGGCTTTCCTTTCCTCTCCTACATCGATCTTTTTTTTTTTTTCGTGTTTAGTTTCCAAGCCACGATTGTGACCGCGACGTGTGGATTCGAATCTGAATGCCTGGCAGGCAGTTAAACCGACGAACATTTCGCCTCATATGAAACGCTTTCGTGTCGGCATACATGGATATATTGAGCCGGTACAGCAGCGCCTTTGACGCTGTATCGTCGCGAATTCGAGAAATGCCGAATAATCCTCGATTCCACGTTGACTCGCGGAAATTACCGGCTGGTCTCGGTCTCTCCGTGTTCTCCGTGAATGGTGCGCGCGTCTTCGATTAAAATTTTGGATCACCACTTGGCGGCGATCCATAATCTGAACGAGGAGCGAGCGCGCATCCACCCAATTATATACGCTGCAGTCGAGCACGTGCAATTCTACGTTTTCCTTCGTTGTTTGCGGATATAAGAGAGGAGACAGACTACAGGGAGCCCTTGCGTTACGTTCAGCTACCATGTGAATGACAGGGTGGTAAGTGCATCTGTCTAACATTCGTGTTTTTGAGGCTTTAGACGATTTTGTGGCGCAATATAGAGCGCTTGACCTTTATGACTTTCAAACACACATAATTTTTTTTTTTTTTCGATAGGCATTTATACAATGGGTTTCTGCGCTCGTGCAAGTCGTTCGGAATTGCTGCGTTTGTAACGCGATTACTTTGTCGGAAAATGATTAATTTGTAAAGACACAGAGCCGTTCGAAGCCAGAAGGATGAAGTTTAGGCGAATCCGTGTAGTACTCGTTATTCCCATGCCCGCTGAACCATTCCACATGCTTGCAACTCCCGTAGACGCCAGCGCCAAAGTTCACTCTAGTAATTTATCGTAGTAAACTGCTTATGGTCAGACATGCGAGCGAAGTGCGTTTTTTTATAAGTGTAACGAGCGAGTCGAAGTTTGCTTAGTCTAAGTGTGCCCAAAGTTTTAACGAAGTGGGGGTTTCGTCAAAGCCGTCTGCGCGCCTCTACACCGCCCACGCGCGCATACATTGAAGCACGACCCCAATTGCTCGAGTCTCTCGTAGACATAAAAAAAAAAGTGCTCGCGGAGGAAGAAGGGCAGCAGATGAACAACAACACGACGGAGGATAAGCGGACTGGAAGTGCGTCATTGTGACGTCGGGAAGGTCGCGCGTGACGTTGTCGTCTTGTATGCCGCGCGCGCTCGACGGATCGAAGCGCGCGCGTGCGCTCGCGCCAGGTGCGCTCGATCGACAGGGGCGCTTGCCTGCGGAGGAAGCAGGTTTGATCCGAGGAGGACAGTGGCTGGTGCTTCCGGGTTAGGCCGTTACAATGTTGCCACTTGTTTTGCCACCCATCCACGCCTTGCATCGCGAGCGCGCGCTGCTCCGGACCAGACCACGTATATAACGGAGCAAATAGAGAAGCCAGTGCTCGTTAGAACATGTCGGCAAGTTCTTTCTTTTTCTGTCTTCCATCCCATCCACTCTGCATTGAAGAGTCGTGGATGTGCTGTTAGGGGCAACAGTGTGCGGCGCTGTGTCATACGCAGATCTCGTAAAGAGACTGCTTTATATAGTAAAGGGACTGATTATATAGTGGGCGAGCAGTGACGCTTTCTCTGCGGTCCTTTCGGTTCGGCATTGTTTCGAGCTCGTCAGCCATTAAACCTCCATTAGTTGCGCTTGCGGCCGCGGAGGAGGGTCGGTCAGACATGCTGACGTTACATTGTGTTCACTAGCTCCGCCTTCTGGCCGCCTGGTTGTATATCGCGCAGTTAAGAACTCCGCGAAATAACGAACATATTTTCGCTTTGTATAGTACGCTATCGGCAGGCGCCAGGTTGGGGAGCGCGTGCTCCTCCGTTACGATCGCCACCGCCTTTTGCGAGCCCGTGGGGCTGCATAACCCGGATCGAGCGGGAATAAAGTATTCGTAGGAGTTATCTCTACCGCACCGTTGTGCCCGGTGCGCCGGCTTCTTTTAGGCGGCCACGACAGACGATAAGGAGGCGGCGATGAGTTTAAATGCCTCCCCCGGTATCGGACGGCGCCGTCTCTCTGGGTTTCCGGCGCGCGATACCTATGATATCGGGGTCGTTTACGCTTCCGTAGAAAGCAGACGGGGGATGAATGTGTCTGGGGCGCGATGCAATGGGCGGCTACGAAGTGCCGCGATACGCGCCAATGCGATTGCATTTATGTCCCGGCGTGCTTGTCCTGCCGGTAGCTTAAAAAAAAATACAGAAAGACACAGCGCTCTTCCGTGGCCTGCGCAGTGTCATTTTACAACTTCTATACCTGTAAGCTAGTAGCGTGAAAGAAGCGTTCCTGGTTTCTATAGCAAACCAGATGAAACCTGGTTATCGCGCCTCTCTCTCTCTCTCTCTCTCTCTCTCTCTCTCTCTCTCTCTCGTTTGCTTATAACTGAAGGGTACAGGTAATGATATTTAGTCATTTCCAGGCCAGAGCTTGCATAGTGGTATAAGAGGGAGGCCGATTAGTAGGAGGCTCCCGGCTAATTTCGCCCACTCGAGTTTCTTTAACCAGCTCTTTAGCGCTTCTTGAGCGAGCCATTTTGCATTACGCCGCAGCTGGAAATCGAGCCCGCTACCTAGCCGGTAGCAGTCTTCCACGCCATCCGAGCCATCGACGCGGCTGCTGCTGAAGGCAATTAAGAATCGCAGAGCTTCTGCTAGTGCCTTCAGAGAGTTTCTAACGAGATTAAGTCGCTTAGCTACTGTGCGATACGTGAACCTGGCGCTCCTATTTTTGTATATCGCTCACTCACCGGGACGCTGCCCGAGAGGCAGTGACCTCGTTTGCTATCTTTGGAAAAATAGGGCGCGCGTGTTCGGTTGGGCATCTTATGTGCCGGCGACCTGGCCGGAATCGCCTTGTTGCACACCGCATCGATCCGTTGCGCAACAGGAATGAGGAGCTCATTGGCTACGAGATTACACGTGTGCGAGCATGTCGCTGACATTAATTCTTCGCGAGGCGGTGCGCAGTCCGACTATTGTGTTTGCCCCCCCCCCCCCCCCTCCTTTCATTTGCCTGGGTGTAATTAGCTTTCGTTTTCTGGGTTATTTGCAAAAAGAAAAAAAAGGAGATAATCGCAAGTGTCTTTTAATCTGGCTCTCCCTCGGCTATGCGATTTTACCGTGCCTAAGTGGTTACTGGTTCAGGTGCGCTTAGTGGCCATCAGATTTTATCATCTTGACGTTAAGATTATTAACGTATTAATTACATCGATTCGCCTCGGGGTTGGATCCGTGGTGGATAGCTAGCAATTTAGTAAGGCTGAAAAGGTGACTACGAAGCGAGCAGTGTAAACGAAAATTACAGGCGGAACGCGATTGAGGGCGGCACAAGGTTATGGTGGTAAGATTAGGGAAATTGTAGGCATAGGTTGGATAGTCTCAGGCAGCGCGAACATGATGCGGACACAGGAACAGTCACGGGGGGCTTTGTTCGTGTGCGCGTGTCAAGTTTGCGCTGCCTGCAGCCATGGTTTCGCATCGACAGCTCGATCGCACTCTGTGTGAAGCCAAAGGATGGGTTTGGTTGACACAGGGCAGACGTATTTTAAGACGTCAGTCAGACCTTTATCCTGCAGTTGAGTTTAATACAGGCTGATGATGGCATTGGCTGTCAGTGTGTCGTTTCTGTCTGGACGGGATTAAGAACCGGTGCTTGCTTACTATGTGAGCTGCACGACTTCGTTACGGAATGTGCAGTGAAACGGCGTTTTTGACTTTCATATTTTGCAACCGACTATGAACATCCCGATTCTGCGCCGTTTGATTGCTTGGCGTCGCCACGCGGTTCGTGCGCGCGTTCTCGGCCCCCTTTCTCAGTCCGTTGTTCCCGCGTAAGGGGCTTTATTCCTGCGCTGCTTCGAGCGGCGCGGAATGGCGCGTCTCTCCGTCGCTCGGCACGCATCATTCCGCGAGGCCTTGCGTTTTCAAGGCCTCCGGCTAGAACTGCGTCTGTGCAAGGGCAGGCACGCTAGAAAGGATGAGGCGTCGTCTCGCGCGTCGTTCTTCCGTTTTTCACTCTTTCTCTCTCAACGTGCGGTCGACATTGCTCGCGTGCCTGCCTGCCTGCCGGCCGTACGTTCGCCCGCCCAAGGCGAGGGGGAGCGATTTTCGCGGGCACCTTCCACCCAGCAGCCGTCGATTGAGTAGTGGAGGGGCGAAAGTGCCGGAGAGGGAGCGCTCGCGTTCGAGAGCTCGCTTGGCGAGAAGTGACCGTGAAAATGCTGCGCTGCGCTGCCGCAGCCCGCGCAGCTGGCTTGTCGGCATACAGGTGCCTGCGGTCTGCCCGTGATCTTCTATATATTTTTTTCTCTCTCTCGCTCTACATTATTTTGTTTTCTTCTCCAGTGAGGATCCGGAGCAGTAAATAATTCTAGCAGAGAGGAGGAGAACGTCGCCCTTTCTTAAATTCGGCGCCGGCGAGTTGCGCGCGACGCCTTCCTTCCTAGCGCCCTTTGGCGCTGCCGTTGCGGGGCTGCAGCCGAACGCAGCGAGAGTTGTGCGCCTCGCTGCATGGGGCTCGTTTATTGGCATTGGCCTGGCGCCCGCGGGCTTCATTTCCTCACTGCCCGTTTTTGTAGTGGCTCTTCGCTTGTTTCGTTTGTTTGGTTGTTACCCCCCCACTATTTCGTTCATTCCTCAGTGGCGCCGCATTGCACGCGTCTGTTATCGTCGAGACGCAGCGAAAGAGCAAGAGAGAGAGAGAGAGAGAGAGAGATTGTGAAGAGGAAGGCGAAGGCGACCCGATGTTCTTATAACGCAAGGACTCGGGCGCGCGCGCGACACCCTCTTGCACGTGCCGTCCTGCTGCTTTATACGTTACTGCGGGCTACGCCGCACCTGGGCATCCCTTTATTTGTTTTTTCCTGCACGCCGCGGTTTCGTATGACGGTAGTGCCGCAGGTGCGCAGGACCCGTGAACGACCCATTCCTTCTTCCACTTCTTGCCTTCAAAAGGCGGCGCAGGATTGTCCATGCTTACTGCTGCCCCGCATTGTCGGCCGGCTCATTGGTGGTGGTCTGTGCTCGGCACTTCCTCGTGTTGTGCAGTGTAATGGATGGAGATTGTGATCTGGCTTTCGTGGAAAACAGACCGGATGCGACCCCATTATGCGATGCTTTGGAGGGATTGAACCGCGTTGAGTGTGCCTTTACCGTCTGCGCAGTAGGCGGGATTGGTAACCTTGAAGGTCTTGTTTATTTCGTTTCTCCCCCGCAATTTATACCTTCCACACTTGCTACTGTCTTGCGATCGTCATTGGCGCTTCTTCCTGCGCTGCGGAACAATTTCAAGGGACGAAAGAAAGTTGTGGAGCCCTGTTGCTTGAAACAAGGGATTCGGAAAACGACGTTCTGCACGCATGGTTCGGCTAGAAGGAGGCATCGCTGCTCGTCTCGCATTTATTCATGCTTTTGTGCATACTTGTGCATACTTGTCTCTTTTGTGCGTGTGTGTTCGCACGCGCGCGCGTGCGCGTTAGTCGTCGATTTATGACACTCGTCATCCAAAGCCTTGTAAGAAAGCCTCAAGGAGATGCGAGACTTCCCCGCCGAAAAAAGAAATTGGGCCCTCCGGCCAGAGAGGCCCGGACGTAGCCCACACAGGAAAAAGGGCTCCGCGTTCTCCTTTGTATAAGCCCCTGCTAAAGCAGCGATAGCGGTTCTCATGCTAAGTGTGTTTACTCAGAACAAATGAATGAAACGTCCGCACGCTCAAGGAACAAACATGCAGCGCGGTAACATTAATTTACTGCCAAGGCTTTTCGAAATAAAGACGAGATTTCCGTTTGGTTGGTTGGTTGGTTGCAAGCAAAGGGCAGGGCATGTTACGAGGTAAGTGCCCCCTTCTTTACCTGCCGAGTTGATTAGTGCTTCTTTTTGTTGCCGCCTACGGCTCCACGTTGGAGTGCGAGGGTTCACTGTATGGCAGTGTGGTTAGCTGGTTGTGTGCGACGTACTACAACCACTAGCTGTATTGCCGATACAGTGTATTCCTCCTTTCGTCTGGCAACGAGGGAACTTCTGTCATCTTTGCGCGTCAGCGTGAGCATGCAATAACGGACAAGCGTGCCCGAATAGTGACTCGAGGTGTCATTGGGCGCTCTAATTCATTCATTCATTCATTCATTCATTCATTCATTCATTCATTCATTCATTCATTCATTCATTCATTCATCTTGTGATTGGAGCGTGCACATTGCAGAGGAGAGCTAAATATTACAAGGCGTCGCAAGAACACGTATGTTTGCTAAAACAAAACAGATTCAATTAAAAAAAAAAGGAAGTAAAGCAAACCTTGTGCGAAAAAAAAATATTTATGTAAAACTGGTTTGACATTTTCGGACTCAAATCTTCGTTACTTCTAACTTGCAATGTTTGCGCTTTTTCGAGCTCTTTTCACTATTGAGTAGCTAATACCGATGTTATTTTTGCGGTAATAAAGCGGCGGTTGCATAATGCTCAGACCATATTGTTGTAGTTTTGAACTGACTGTTCCTATTTTTTTTATTTTTTTTATTTTTTGCATTCAAGAGCACAAGTTGACTTCAGGTGCGCACTCATTAACCGTTCCGCCTGTTTCTAATGATGTGGTTTATAGCAGGAAATATGTTGTGTAAAACGACATGGAATCAAATAATTGTTTATTCACTTTTACGATATTTCATTTCCTGGCTGAAAGATGTCGACTTTTTTTTTTCGTTTGTGACTGGCACAACTTGATATTTTTGGTGCAGCGAGCATAGGCGGAATGCCTGCACGCAAGCGAGATGATAGTGGGTACATAGTGCGCGAACTCGGAATGTTCTGCGCAGACGTGACATCTCGTTCGGGAAGAATTTGCACTTGCTGTGCAGAAACTTTCTATCTGTATGTTGTTTCGTATATCGCTGAGCTCATTCCTTAGTGTTTTCTCTGCTTTGACCACGTGCAGTGCGTCGTACGTCTCCTTTGGGGGCCTGCTGATGCGGCTGCAAGGTGACCCGAACAACTTGCACGGCTTCGAAGTGGACAACCATGTGTACCTGCTCATGAAGAAGATTGCCTTCTGAGAGGCCCTCGGCTCGTTGCTTCAGGAATACAGTGCCTCATCGCCCTCATTACGTCACCATAAATCATGCCTGTAACGCAACGTTCTGCTGTAATTAAACTGCGTCACATCCTCCAGAGTTTATGAGTGCCTTTGTTCCTCCGTGTCCCTTATACGGCGCCAGATACTTAACGTCTGTAAATGTCTCTCTACGTGAAAGCGTTGACTCAAGTGCAACATTTCAGGCATTGATCAAGAACCTGGATTTACGACAGAAGTTTCTTACTGGCTGGTCTAGAAATGCTCGGTTTCCTAACAGGTTGCAATAGAACTGAACTCAGTTACGTGAAGCGGCCTTTGGCCTTCCTCGTGGACAAGCTTGTATGCTGACTCGAGATGTGTTAGCACATTAAATTGTACGCCATTTGTTGGTTCGTATTGCACTGTTCTGCAGGCGAAGCTGTTGCCTTCAAGAAGCTGCATTAGGAAAGGTAAGGAATGATGTTGGAGCAGTATCGAAATTTCTGTTCGTTCACTTCCACAGGCGTTAGTAAGGACTGCTTCAGAAATATTTTAGTTCCTAGTCTCTGTGTAGAGCGAACCGTGTAGTTCGCACGTGTGTACATGTGGAGTTAGTACCACTTGCGTTCTGCTCGCCGTAACTACTACCGTCAAGCCTTGTATTGGAATGTTTTAACGATTCACCCAGCCTGAGTATACCACTAGCACGGCCCGGGGTTCTCACGGGGCCATGAACCTGAAATTTTTGCTTGAGGAGAGGATGTTTTGGTATAAAATAAATTCACGTAAAACAGATAGTGCGGTAAATACACTGTGTGCATACTGCACCAACAGATAACTTGACGTCACGATGTATTTTTGATGTTGGGAGACATTGTGGTCATAGCAAGAGAAGGACGCCCGATATAGTATGAATGGCAAAAGCCGGCGATAAGTTTTGTCCCGTCATTGGTATTCTAAAGGCGAGCAGAGTGCCACGCCGCTGGCCATTATAGTGCTGTCGCCGCGCCTGGTAAAGACTATATCCTGCTTCTGTGGGATAGTGATTTGCGAGTGAAGAAAGCCAACGTTTTGCCGTTTAAGTACTGTATAATCAAGTTCATTTGGAAGCCGGGCGGCTTTCCTTACTTCTTTCCTTCTCCTCCTCCTAGTTCATTTCGAAGCCGGGCCGCTTTCCTTCCCTCTTTCCTCCTGCTCCTCGTTTTCTGTAAGGTCGATTTTGTTCTGAACCGGTTATTAGGTACGCCGAAGGGACAAAAAGAAACACTTGCGGACAGGGTGCTTGTGATACCTTGTGTCCTTCAATACCGCGCATTTGTAGTGTGCGTGTTCATACAAGCCTACTCGACTTAATTTAATGCCGATGCGAATATAGCGCGAGAACGTTGTCTCCAAAGATCGTGTCGAGGCGTCGTAGAGTGGCGTGCCACAAATGATTTGGTGCATGTTCTCTGACGCACTTCTACAACGCGTACCTTTCGGGAAATTTCAATTTATGGAACTCATTCCGATTCCAATTCGCAGCCAGCAACAGGGCTATGTCAACAAGCATCACTTCCTGGAGAAGTGTACGTCGGGCTAGTTGGTGCTGATCCATTATGAACTGCGGCGCTTCAAAAAGACATCGGCCAACGCTCTGTGTGCTCACTTTGTTTTTCTCCTTTGTCTTCCTTTCGTCTAGCAGTTAGTGAACCATTACTTCGGCTTGTCCAGTAAATAGTTTACCTGTCCATATAAGTGCAGTTCCGCCTGCCGTCTGCCGCTACGACGAAATGACCTCTGTAACGAAGGAATCTTTCAGTGTTCTATGGCGAGCTGTGCGGTGCACGTTCTTACAACGAAGTGACCTACATAACGAATGATTTCGGAGGCCCCCAGCGCTTCGTTATAAAGGCGTCCGACTGTGTTAGAATTTGCAAGATAGCTTAGAAGTAGAGGTGATCAGCATTTCTGTGGCACCATCTTGTTACGTTGAGCTCAACAAGAACGCACATGCAATAACGTACGTGAGCTGCTTTGTTGCTGACAAAGGCGTCGGCAGGAACATAATTGTTGAGGTAGAATGGTACTTCTGCTTAAAAAATGGCAGCGTGAAGCATAATTTCAATCGAAAAAGAAAAAGGCATTTCTCACGCTTTCTCGTTGATCGAAGCGCCACAAGATGCTACTACTGTGGTGACTGCCGTTGACGTCTCCGGTTTACTGATATTTCGCAAACGGCAAGGCACATACGGACATACAGATCTAACGTGCCAGGCATGTTTCCCTCTGTATGCTGCATCGAGCAAACATAATTCGCTTGGGAAGGCGCGGCTTCTCACGTGGCCCTGTTCGCCGTTTCGACTCAAGTGGATATTTCGCCAGCACGACGCTTCTGAATTGCTTTCAAAATAAATAAACGCACAAAACAACTACTGCTACAATAATGATGATGATAATAATAACAACAACAGCAAAACCCTTGCTTTGCACTCGTGGCACCTCTGTTGCAGTTGAGGCCGAGCACGCAAGACCATTCGCGTACCGAAGACTAAAGCCACCAACAAAGATTAATTAAGGGCTAAATCGGCTCCGTTGTGTATAATGAAGCTAGACTGTCCCATGCATTTAGGGCACACATACCCTCGAAATACACGAGTGCTGCTTTTCACGACACTGTAGCGATGCAGGGGCGCTCTGAAACGAACAGTCGAAGGCATCTTAAATGAAGGCGAGGGAGCATGAGATTGTTTAGGTAAATCGCGAGAGCAAGACAAGATGCAGTGTCACAATGTGAACGCTGTGGCGCACACCCCGCTATAGGAGCGCGTAACATGAAAATATCTACATGAATTCGGACCAGGCTGAGAGTTGAGCAGGAGCCGATTTTAATAAGCACAGTCAGTGTTAGGAAGACTCGGTAGCAATACAAAATCAATGCCTTTGTTTGTAAATAAAGCTACTCCGCCAAGATATATAAGAGCATCTAAGAATATGACCGGTATTTACAAAACAGTTTTTACAGTGGCGCAATTCGTAACACCTGGTATACAAGCAATCGTCGTGTTGGACATATTTCTGTAGCTAAAGTGAACTGTGAATGAGAAAGACATGTTACGAACGAAAATATTGTTGCATTCGGCCAGAGATCACTAACAGCATATATGCAACCACAAGGCCAGTCAGCCTACAATGGTTGCAAGTGGACGAGCATCACGAACATACCACGTGGGTACCACTGCCTCTGTTTATGAAAGAAGACTCCATCCTGAAAAAGGATCTCTGCTTCTAGCCTGACAAGAATAAACCAGTTGGTGCGCTCCATAGGTGGGCAGGCTTGTGTCATGACCCACTCGCGCCTGTGAGCCTGCCAAGAAATGAACATTGTGGACATTATAGACGTCTCTCTCCCGGCAGCGTGGATGTTTCATGTAGGTTAAGGGCCAGGTCAGGGTCAGAGCACGGGCCCCTTTGTCCGTTGGTAAATTTATGCATGGGCGAAGCGTCTAGCGCAAGTGACAGTAACTGCCGCTCAATGGGTCGTCGCGTGACACTTGTTAAAACACTGTACAGGCCGAGCCGTGCTGGAACTTGAAACCGCGAGCGCAGGCCAGGCACCACCCTGTTTACTGAGGGGGCTAGGTCGGGCATTCTGTGCAAAGCTCAAGGGCCAAGTGGAAAAACTGGCTCTTAACGACATTAGCTGGCAAAATAAAGAAAACGGTTCTAATTATGTTTTGTTTGAAATGGTTTTTAAAAAGTTCTAATCACTCTTGTTTATTCAGAAAGAGATAAGCTTTGTTCTCTCGAACGATAAAATAGCTATGCTAACTACCGCTCTTGATACGGTCCTACTGTTACCGCTTTTGCAAGTGCACTATTTTACAGCCTTTTATTTATTGGACCGCATTGGCGATTGCGTTATGTTCGCTCCAGTACAAGTAGATGGCTTGCACCTTGACCGCATTCACAATGTTCTTCGTGGGCCTTGCATTTATACACGAGAAGTGCTTCCT
Source organism: Dermacentor andersoni (assembly GCF_023375885.2). Classification (NCBI taxonomy): domain Eukaryota; kingdom Metazoa; phylum Arthropoda; class Arachnida; order Ixodida; family Ixodidae; genus Dermacentor; species Dermacentor andersoni. The sequence goes on from NC_092818.1 coordinate 137,790,048, forward strand.
CGCGGCTGCTGCATGGGTTTGGGTGGCAGTGCGTTTACCACATTTATTTTCGTGCCCACGTTAGCAAAATGGGCGTTCGAACTTTCAGCTGCTTTCGCACCTACACTGTAACATACTTCATTTTCTTTTTGTTGCAAGAAATTAACTATTTACAAAAGCCACTTTATTGCTATAGCACTTAGGACACCGCAGGCGCGTTCGCGCCGCCGCCGCCGTGCTGTCACAGTATCGTGTGTCACAGTATGTCACAGTGCGCATGCGCGGTCCGCGCGTGCATAGGGTTACAAGAGGTATGTACAAAGACGCGGAGTTATAGCTTGGCTGCCAAAGCGTCAAAGCGGAGTCACGCCTAGTCACCCTCATGAAGGGTGCGAGACCGGGCTAAATGGTCCACCAATCTCTTGTTCCGCGTCGTGCAACAAGACGGAGCACCGTCACGCTACCCTCAGTCGGCTCTGCCGGAGCGAGGGCAGCGTGATGCTGCTTTCACTGTCATGGCACGAGCCTTGTGCGCACAGTACCTTTCAAGCAGCTGCGTGCTTAGTCTTACCGCATCGTGGCGGATACACACTGGTCTGAGTGGAAAGGACAGTAGGCGTCAAGCTAAATCTAGCGCCGACAAACGACGGCAGTTTTTTGCAGTGTTTCTTTTTTTTTCTTTTTTCGACGGTTTCATCTCGTGCATTAACGAGGCGCGACGCCGGTGACGCCTGCAGCATTGTGACGCGCCCGCGCAGTGCTGTAATACTTGCACGAATGTCCTTAGTTTGGTCTCTTGGCATCCTGCATTGTGGAAATTGTCAGCTGCACCGAGCAGTTCAACCGTAGCTAAATTTATACACGGGCAGAATGCTTCACGCAAGTAACGTTAGGTTTCCGACTGACAGATGCAACAAGTTTAGGACAAGCGCGATTCCTGCCATTCAAAAGTTACTGCGCACTAACGAACCGTTACTTGTGCGAATATTTGAACCGGGGATATATATCTTTCTTTCGCATCAAGAAAGAAGGAGCGCGAGAAAAATGACACACAAGGCAGTGGAGGGAGACGGGACAAGTGCTGAGTTCGATAGCATGAACAACAACAATAATCCAGCGCTTCTCTTCCCCTCATCAGCCTTGGGTGTCGTTTTCTCGTGCTGCTTTACGATGCGAGGATACCAGCACGCCCGGTTTTACTGACTTGAGCGGCAAGTTTACCGACGGGTAATGTCTTGCGCACACGGGTAATGCTCAATAGCCTGGCAAGTGAACAAGAACTCACGATCGCCAGTCAGCCTTTAGAGTCTTTACTGGAGCGCATTTATCTAGCTGAATTACTCACAGGAGACCTTGATCATGAAAGGGAAATTTATAAAAGAATAAAAATGGGTTGGAGTCCATACGGCAGGCATTACCAAATCCTGATTGGGAGATTACCCCTGTCGTTGAAAAGAAAAATGTACAATTATTGCATTCTACCGGTGCTTATATATGAAGCAGAAGATTGGTAGTTAACAAAGAAGCTCGAGAACAAGTTAAGGAGCGCACAAACAGCAATGTAACGAAATATGTTATGCGTAACGCTACGAGACAGGGAGAGAGCGCTGTGGACCAGAGAGCGAACGGGGATAGCCGATATTCTAGTTGACACGAATATAAAAAAATGGAGCTGGGCAGACCATGTAATACGTAGGGTAGATAACCGGTGGGCCATTATATTAGGGTTACAGAACAGGGGCGAACGGAAGGGAAGCGCAGTCGAGGACGGTAGAAAATTAGGTGGGGTGATGAAATTAGGAAATTTGCAGACGCAATTTGGAATCACCTAACGCAAGACAGGGGTAAGTGGCCATCTCCGGGAGGGGCCTTCGTACTGTAGTGGACATAAAAAGAGGCAGATGATGATGGTGATGATGTTGAATGCGTTGCGCAAGCTCCTCCAGTGTTTATCTGGCACTTGGAATTAATCTCGCTGTGGTATGGACTCTCTCTTTACATTTACAACGTTCTCGATTTTCTCCTTGCTCCCGATAAAAACGTCGCGAATTCCCCGTCCCGTTTGAAAGGTCACTCGAGTGCCGCGTTAACCGCTCTTGGAATCGGGGCAGGCGGCCGCATTTCGAGAGACTTCTGCTACTGTATCGACCAGGCGGCGGCTTCGCTGTGGCGGCTAGTGCAAGGCTGCGATCGTCCTGCATGCTATTTCGGGAAGCGCTCCGGCACTCTTCCGGGTAGCTTCTCCATCCCGGCGGCGTCGACTCGGCCTGTACCACGGTGGCGGCCTTTTCTGTTTGATAAATGGGCGCGCGGTAATTTGTAGCGTTTTCCACGTGGCGGAGCAACGCGAGACAACGGGGGGCGGCTAAGTACAATACGGGGGCGTTTGCTCAAGCCGCCCCCTTCTCATCTACCACCGGCAGCACTGGAGCTTCCGCGAGTAATCGTCGCGCGCCCTGAGTCATCGACGTGTCTGTGGGGTGAAGGGGATCTACAGACTTGGTCCTCCTCCTCCTGTTCGTTAGTTACGCGGTGGCGGCGGTGATTTGTCTCGCGGTATAGCCGACTGGCGTTGCTGTGAACGAGACACCTTGCCTTTGCGTTTGTCTTGTTTCCGAAAATTTTGCTCATCTTTTTTTTTTTTTTTTTGTCGTCAGGAACGATTGCCGACTAGGTTGCAAGCGATCTGTCAGAGCGCCCGCGGATGCTCAAAATTGCGAGAACGGCCGTCCGTTTTCAAGGCATAAGGTCTGTGGTGCGCGTCGCGAGACATCGTTAACTCTCAGTGGCAGCGTGCCGGTGTGTTGACGTCACGAAATTACGAAAGTCGAAATTACGGAAGTCGAAATTACGGAAGTCGGAATTATGGAAGTCAAAATTTTGGAAGTCGAAATTATGGAAGTCGAAATTACGGAAGTCGGAATTACGGAAGTCGAAAGAGCAGTTAGACTGCTAACGAAGCCCCACAACAGTTCGCGGAGATGTTAATCGTATGCGCCGGACGGCATTTGCTGCATGCCCTTTTAGAGATAGTCTCCTTCCTCTTCTCTTTCCCTTCTTTTTTTTCTCTCTTCAAGTGGGTGACCGTGGTGGCCCTTTTAGAATAAAATTGCTAGCTCGTTTCTCTTTCTCTTTCTGGGCTGTTTATGTATGCTTACATGTTTATTAGTAATAGCAGACCTGAACAAACGGCTTTAGCCTTAATTGATATCCATTCTGATGCACGTGATCGTGTGCGGTGATCTCTCTCTCTCTCTCTGTTTTCTTCTTATCTCTCTGCCTATCCCTCCCCCTTCCCCTGTTGTGCAGGGTAGCAAACCAAATTTCCTGTTCTGATTTCCTGTTTTACAAGTAACTAGGATCTATAACTATAGAGTTTGTAAAGCTTCTAAGCAAGAACTAAACAAATGACACGTCCTTTCTGCGGCAACTGGCTTACCTGACAGAAAAAGCCCTGTATACCACAAGAAATTATGAACCTTGGAAAACGCGAACATACAAAACAACATACGGCCAATGAACATTACAAAACATGTTACCCAGACTACTAAATATATTACACACAAAGAAGCTTACGTTAGAGAGCATAACCTTCAAGGAATTACCCATTTGTGTTCAGACCCCCTTAATACCTTTGTTTCTTACCACTGCAACTTTCTGTATATGTGATATTAGATTTGTTATTTATTGTTGCCGTAATGTAAACAGTTCTTCGTTTTTCTTCTTTATCTTCGTGCTAAAATTTTCGCAACTCATTGTGTACTTTGGCATTGTTAAGAAGTTTCTGTAGGTTCGCTACGATTTACGTAAATGGCATCGCGTAGCTGTGCAGCCGATATGTTGTGGGCGCCTGCGGCATCGTCAAGCTGTCTATGTCGGCATCTTCTTCCGCTGGTCTCCAGCGTCATGTATGTGTTTGATGCGAATAAACATATTATTATTATTATTATTATTATTATTATTATTATTATTATTATTATTATTATTATTATTATTAACCTCCATACCTTGCCTTTATGCTTTCTTTCGTATCTGACTGTCAGGCTTTCCGACTGTTGTGGCGGCTACTTCGGAAGCCCATTTTGTCGTTTACAGGCGACGAGAATCTTTTGTGAAGTTGAGGCGTGGGCCATCATCTTCAGACGCTATCCATAGCCGCGGACTCGCTGGGCAGAGCGGACTGCATTTCGGTCGGGCGGCGAAGCTCTTCTTGTGTGGGGCGCGCAGATCCGGATGGTGCACCGCCTGCAGCGTTTCAGATGATTTCCGTCACAATTCACATGCACAAAGCCATCCGTGCGATCATGTGTAGCGAAATTACGAAGCGCGCCTGCATCGTTACTTCGCCGCGACAGTGCTTCGCTGCGGCTTATTCGTCAACAACTTCATGTATCCTGGCGCTAAAAGTCGGTGCGCCTCGTTTCTTACGCTGAACCTCCGGTGTAAGCTATAGACGAGTCATCCTCCTTACGTAAAATAACCCTTGTACTTTGCGACACAAGAAAGGTGCGCGAATGTCTCTTTCAGCGGCAGGTGCCGCTGGTGGGTCTGTCGGTCACGCCATTCGCAAACTCTACACGAGTTTGCGAATGCAACGAACGCCTTCAAAGGCGAATGTCACACTGGCGTAACCGCTCCTCAGCTACCGCCGAGTTCTAGTATATCGTGGAATGTGCCAAAACTGAATACCTCAGTCGGGATTACGCCACTTAAGAACGCCGCTGCCACTGTGTATCCCTTTACGTCGTCTTCCAAGATGTTGACAGACGCGGCACTGTGCAAGTTACGGTTGAGTCATCAAATTCTCAATTAAAACAAAAGGCAACAAAAAAGAAAAAAGAAAGATAAGGATGTCTTGCCATCCCGGCCTTGCGAAAGTGGATGTCCAGCGAAGCTGTTGAAAACCACGACTACAACTGCTGAGGGGTTTGTGCAAAACTTTATAACTTTAGAGTAACGGTAGCAACCCTGTTTTAGAGTAATGTCAACTTTGAAAGCATGCCGCCGCTCACAGCGGGGCTGCAACAACATTGAAATCTGTTGATTGGCTGGTTATTTTATATACGAAAGGCTGGCTAGGGACGTCACTTCCCATGTCGCAAGCCGCCGTCGCCGCTGCAGCTTGCTCAACAGTAATTTTTACTGGGAAACGTATGCGGGGGGCGCTACGTGCTTCGCATTGCATGTAAGCGCAGGAGTGCCTTATCATCAGTTATGTGTTTCGGATGCTTGATTTGAGGTTGTTCTTCATTGAAACATACTCTGTTCTTTATGTTGTATATGTGAGTCCAAAAAATGTGTGCACTGTTTGTTTGACTTTGCTGAGTGCTTGTAGCCTCTGCCTTACGGGAGTATGAGCCATTGCATTTAGGGGTAGGAGCCATTGATGATGATAGCTTTCTGTAGACGTTATGCCATGAAGAAATCCCGGGATCCTAGCCATATACACCTTCGCTGTAAAAGAAATATACAGAATAAAACTGCTGGTGTTAAGGGCACCTCACCAGGCCACATAAAACATTTTGGCTATATGTTGGAAGTTGTTACGTGCCCACTAGGGAGCGTTCTACCGCAAGAATTTTTCACATTCGTTCATCAATAGCTGAGATAGAAATATTTCAGTGTCGCGAAACCATGATTTCTGGAGGCAAGCATCACCGCCAACATAGACGCTCTCTCAACTTGCTCCATTTAGCCTCCGCAAGCGCCATTCCTTCCCTGCGTTCTCCCATACCGAAGCTTGAGGATCGCGTGACACATACGTCACAGGTCCTGCCTTTTTTTTTTCTTTTTCCTCGCTTTCTTGCTGTGCGGCGCACTTCCGCTGACGGTGTCGCGCGCAAGCTGTTGCGTTTGTCTCGTTTGGCGCAGCGCACTATTCTTAGCGCTGTCCACGAGAAAACCTGACTAGCGGTATAAGTCCGTGCTACACGAACACTGGGACAGACGAGAGCAGATCACAGAGCATGATCGCGCGCTGGAACACGGTAGAAAATGACAGTTTCGTTGCCTGCGCGCGTGACTGAATGACGTGGGAACAATCAAACGACACGTAAGTACATTTCCCTTGCTACGGTACGAAGTGAAACAAAAACACACCGACATTCGGTTTGTGTGTTTGGTTATATCTCTAAACATTGATTAGACTATTGAAGCAACAGACTACACAAATAACAGACGCTACCTTGAATAATTCTCGAAGTCGCGCCTTACTATGAGTGACGTCACAGCGCAGACATGTACGTACGTAGGCGCGCCCGCGCATATACGTCCCCTCTCCGCCTGAGAGCGCGGTATACCCGCGAGGAGGACAAACGGCGTTTGATTTCAGCCCTTTCCGTGGCCCTTAGCGATGTAATACTTAGCAGACGCGATCGTTAGCGCGCACTGCATGCACCGCACTGGTCAGCTCAATATGGCCAGACCTTGTGACGGGCCCTTTAATAAGGGATGAAAAAGTATATCTTTGCTTGAAGTTCATCATTTACGCTTGAGAAGCTGCCCGCGCGCGTTTTCTCAAGTGTTAACGCACCTTGGCTCGAGGGTGATTTTATTGCAGCATCTTCGTGGATGCACATCGCGCACTGTTGCCAAGTGCAGTTCCAAGCTGTACTCTCACTTTTTCCTGCTGAATACTTCACCCGAACGGGATCAACCCCCTCCTGCCTCTAACGCTCGCAACCCGAATCGTGTATTCTTGCAAGACCATGCGTAAAACTTTCTTATCAGTACTTGATTTCGATCCTTTCAAGCGCAGCTCTATGTTTAAGGATAAATGTAAAGATAAATTAATATATAATGCATAAAAACCACTTAGCACAGGCAGTGGGCAATCAGCTCAGCTGAGTAGAAGGTGAGCAGAAATGAAAGGACCCTCGAGCAGCAGCGAAGTCGCTACAGCGTTCATTAGCTGAGAAGTCTGAGAGCGGGGCTGCCCGAGTGCTGTGCTTTTGGGGAAGATTTGTCGTCTCAGCTTGTGAAAAAAGAACGCGCATCGATAGTCGACATCGTCTTTAGCGATTGCGAAATCTAGACTGCGAAGCTGTGCACTGCAACATGAGTGCCACTCGTTGAAGAACGGAGGGCCTCGGCCTCGATAGCTTATCTGCGAGTATCCCTGTAGCGTAGCCCGAAAAAAATGTCGGGAAGCAAGATAATGTCGTAAACTTTCGTTCAAATTGCGCTCGCTGTGGTAGGGTCGAAATGCATTGCATCAGCCTTCGCTAGCGAGGCCGACTCCGGTCTCGTAACCTTCAGATTAAACTTAGACTCTGCATTACCTATTACTCAACTTTTGAGACCTATTCGTGGGAATGTGTATCGAGGTCTTCGCTGTGCTTTATTTTTTCTTCTACAGTTGATGATGGCTATACATAAGCAACTATATCGTCTGCGAAATCTTTCGGCGTCAACTACTATATCCGAGCAGCACTGTGGAAACTGAACACTGTACTTTAGTGTTCACTAGGTGGAAAAAAAATGGTTGAAGTTAATTAATGGTAGCTTGCGTTGGTATTGAAATCTGTTGAAATTATTAATCCAATCAACTGTCGAGCGAGCGACTACGACATTGTTTAAGTGACTCCATGCAGGTTATTAAAAAGAACCTTCCTATATGGGCTGCGCTGCGGCCGCGTAGGTACTCCTTATATTTTAAGTATTGTGTAACTCTACGCTACAACAGAGACGGAAAACGAATGTGCCTTCGCTACTGGTGTTTCGCACGGAGAACATCTGTCTTTTTCAGCTACAGTGAGTCGGGTGATGAAGCTTTATAGATGGAAATTTGCGCAACAATAATGACGACTAATCTGAGAGCAGTTGAGAAGACGAAGAGTGATGACTTGCTTCAAGACCTAATAGCGTCAAAGTGTAAGGAGTACCGGTTGCAGAAGCTAAAGAGCTTGCGGCTGCTTTGCCAAACTTGGAGAACTCGACGAGTCAGTCATTAAAACATGTCGATTCGTCACGACTGTTTTGAAGAACGCTGTAGTTTTGATAAAATGTTCATCAAAGCGTACGTCTATATGCATTAGCGCCCCCAAAGCTTAAATAAATGCCAGAAAACGTGGCTTGATACGCCTGGTCGGTGTCGCGAAGCGCTTAAGTTCACAATGGCGACTTGTCTATTAAGACCGTAAATATAGACGGATTAATCTGGAACCAAACATGGCACAATGAATTCTACTTATATTTTGGCAGCCAGTCTTTATACTACGCCTCGCGAACACGTTCATCAAAGTAACGCTGATAACGAGCAAATGTCCTTGAATTCCCTCCCGACTAACGCACATGCTCACCCCAACGCTCCATTCCCGGAACGTGGAAACCGCGTTGCTATGCAGTTGCCGTGCTACTCGCGATACAGATTGTTCGGGCCGTGCCTAATGGTGCATAACGGAATTCTTTCCGCCCGCACCGATTACCGTTTTAAGCGCCCGCTTTAAAACTACCCCCAACCTCGCCATGTCCTTAATCGTCTTTCTTCGTGGCCGTGTGCTGAAATATTCAATGCTCACCACGACTGTTCGTCGGCAGTTTAAGAGAAAAGAGTGCACTGTTGAGCGCGTATCACCGGCGATGTCCATTCGGCATGGAACCTCGCATCAAGACGGCGTTCGCGCTAGGCCTCGTGGAAGGGATCCTGCTCATTCTTTTCGGCGTGTGCGTCACCTTCGATCGGCCCGTTCAGCCGAGACATGTCACACCCGCCGAGGAAAAGTCCAACGAAGAAACCTTCCACCGTTTCTATCCGAGTGAGTGCTCCGGTGCATGTTCGTGCAAATTAAAATGTAAGCGAGAGATAGGAAGCTTGACGAGAGCTTATTTAAAAGTGTGATTCTGCGGCGGCAGATGAGTTGCCGTCGCAAACTGCAGCGCCACAGTTACAAGCCTGAATTGCACTGACGTCGACCGTGTGCAACGGTTAACGTGGAAAAGCGAACGGATGTTACTGCTTTTGTTTGAGTTGTTGGCGTTTCGTTAGCCCTCCAGTACATGAGAAAAACGGCATGTAAACGTCCTCTTCAACTGCCGCCATATGATAGCTTGTAGCACCAAGTACACCGTAGTTTCGCCTGTATCGCTCGCCCCTGAATGCAAGAGCCATAAGAGTTCCGTGCGGCTGCATGTGAACCCAACGCCATTGCAGTCTGTATTTCTGTTTCCTGGCCCCTGAACATATGCCTTGAGAGGGATTGCGCGCCGTCAAAGACAAACTAATATCCGTATTTTTAACATGTTGCTCGTGGAAGTGTGTGCAGAAATACGAGGTACAGTGTCTTCAAGCTTGCTTCTGCATTAATACTATATAACCCTAGCGCAATATGTACGCGCTATCGCCAGTGGTGAAACCACCTTCGAGCACCGCACACAATCAGACCCGAAGTAGACGGAAAGGTTCTGTCTCGTCTACTTAAAGGGACACTAAAGAGAAAAATTATTCTTTCTGCATCAGTAAATTACGTTTCTACGACGCCAAAAACACCACTCTTACTACGATAAGACGCTTGGTAAGCCAGAAAAAGCGCAAGAACGAAAGACGGGTGGCGACACCTCCTCGAAGTTCCCGCACCTGCTCGCTGTGACGTCATGGATTTTGATGGCATCTTCTAGGGCCTAATGTATTATACAGCATTACAGATTCACTACATTGTGTTCTAAAGGAACCGAATATTAAACATGGCAAGTTTCGGGAACCTTTACTCAGCCAACGCGGCCCAAAAGCGAAAACATAATTTGGAATCCCTGACGTCAGACTGACGTACCGGCATCGGGGTTTTGGCGAGAAATTCAAATACTGATACTTCAACCTTCATTTTCTCATCTAATAATCAAACTTATCTTTTAAATGACTGCCTGCAGGGTTCTCAAAGAAAGCTTTATTAGCTTAAACTGATTTATTGTTTCGCTTTAGTGTCCCTTTAAGAACTTTGCTGTGGTAATTCACGCAAACTAAGGCAGGCGCCAACGTCTTCTTAGATGCACTTATAAAAAAAAAGAAGGGGTGCAATGTTGACCCAGTCGCGAAATGTATGTTATTATATATAGCCTGCTATCTACTCTATCTACTATTTCCTCTCCCCATCATTTTTGCAGAACCGGAAACAGGTCATGGGAACTATGGGTTCAACCATCACCCTCCTGCCCTGCTGAACGCCGTTCAGGTGTCAGCACCTGTAGCTAGACAGTTACAGTGCAGCGAACAAAAAAATTCCTTCCATCTTTGATTTCTATTGAATAGGACCACCGCTTACATTTAATACTGCTGCTGATTCTGTTCTCACTCAGTGCTGTGTTTGCCTGTTTTGGCGTTGTTCTGTTCTCGCGTTGTTTCCTTCACGTCCCAGAATGATGTCAACCAGTCCAATTCAGTACGCTTCTCCCAGGTTGCGATGCTTTCACAAATGAGCACCCACCCCGTTCCTGGCTTGCAGTGTTCGAGGATGTGCACGTGATGGTGTACGTCGGCTTCGGATACCTGATGACGTTCCTGCGTCGATTCGGCTACAGCGCAGTGGGCAACACGCTGCTGCAGAGCGCCATCGTATTCCAATGGGCCGTCATCATGCGTGGCTTATGGCGCGTGCACGGTGCCAAAATACCGCTCGACATGGAAAGGTACCAGCCTAATTCTCTCTCTCTTTTTGTTTACGGCTTATCACAGTTCTGGTGAAAATATCTAACAAAATCTATTTAAGTTATGACGTTTTCTTCACAAAAGCAAATAAATATTAAATTGTCAGTTTTTGGCCAAACGCGCAGCATTAGAAGCAACAGCAAGGTTTACCGTTGCGCTGAAGGCATTTCAGAACGCAGGCGGTACGAGGAGCACCGGTAGTCGTCACTGCAGGCGTCGCACCTCGCAGCATTGTTGGTTTTTGTCCGTCCGTCTGTCCATTGACGTTGGCTGCTGTCCATTTAGCTCAGTTCAATGTATACACGACGGCGTGGTATACGCACACAGCGGCCCTGTACAGTGCCAAGAGCGGCCACGCAACCTTCATTGGAAGTAGTGATGAGCAGGATACGGAGGCTCCTTTTATAACTATAGTGATGAAGTTAGAAGAGCCTTGCAAAACACGTCCTGGGCAAAAACGGCAGGGGTAGGTGGAATAACAGTCGATCTAATCAGAGATGGAGGAGATATTATGCTTGAAAAGCTTGCTGCCCTTCATACGCAATACCTCATGACTTCAATTGTAAGAGCTATAAGAATGCCAACATTATACTATTCCATAAGAAGGGAGACGTTAAAGAATTAAGAATTGTAGGCCCGTTAGATCGCTTACAGTATTGTATGAAATATTTACCATGATAATTGCCAATAGACTCAGGGCAGCACGTCATTCAATCAACCAAGAGAACCGGCTGGCTTCAGGAAGGGATATCCTACAATGGATCACGTCCATGTCATCAATCAGCTAATTGAGAAATCTGCGGAGTAAAACCAACTTTTCTATATGACTTTCATAGGTTATGAAAATGCATTTTATTAATTAGAGATACCAGAAATCATGGAGGCATTGTGTAACCAAGAAGTGCAGGAGGCGAACGTGAATATATTGAATACCTTGAATATATACAACACTGCGTTACATAACTGACATCTAGTTAATGTACCACCGACCGCAAAAATTGCCGAAGAAGGGATTTCACGAAAAAAAGCAAGAATAAAAAAAGGCAATAACGAAAGGAATTCTGAAGCCAGCTCATCGTAAGCGATGAAAAATCAACGCGCCGGTGATCGTTATTTCTACGCTGGTAGAGTCGCTCCATATTCATGGATCGTGTTGGCGCTAGCAATGTAAATTTTTGTAGTAATGTTTGCACGAACCTGGTATTATGAAGTATAGACTACGATGTGAGACTGTCGATGTCGCTATCAGTGACGGCCGGAAACGGTCACCGTTTCGAGCATAGTTAACGCCACGGCGATCAGTAATTTAACGATACTTATGCTTTTTGTGTTGCTCTGAGAAAGGAAGCGAAACGACTAGTTCCTTGTGGCTGTGTTGGCCAACTCTTCTTTCTTGAAGCGTCGCTTCACCTGCAAGACAGCGCGGTTTGCGCCCTTTATTTGATGGGAGAAAAAAGTCGCCGGTTAAGGAAAAGCCGCATAAGACTCACTGAAATGAAACAAAATAGTCAATGCCAGTTGGCTGTTGATATTTAGTTCCGGGGTTGATAAATGAACCGCGGAACTCTATGGCTTGAAATTTTTCGAAATGTCTCACGACAGTGCAGAATGCTGTGTGGAACGTAAGACCACAATTTTTCACCTGCTTTGACTGACTTCTTGTTGCGTGATATAATTAAGTTTCAATTTGAAAACAAGAAAGAATGAAAAAGCGCTACTTCTGGGGCCCAAAACTCGTAGTTAGCTCATGAACACGCACACTAACTCGGATGACATATTTTAGCTTCTTTACCACAATCACCAAGCACCACTCAATTACATCCCCTCCGTTGAAACGAATTATTTCACTCAAGCTTGTCTGTTTCAGTTTACAGTACTTATTTTGCTATTCTATTTCTATTTACTACTGATTAACGATGCTATGGGCCTTCTTTCACTGACCTTAACAGAAGTAGGTCATGAAGGAGTACAGATGGACAAAATCAGATCTCACTAAGATGTTGACATCCAGATACTTGTAAACATGTGTTTTACTGCGGAACGCCCTTGCATAGAAAAATATGTTCAAGTTGGTATGCAAGGAGGAACCAGTAGACGTAATCTACATCGAGGTACTTACTACTCGAGCGAATATCACTTAAATATGAGCTCTTCGGGCGAACAAAGGCTTAGCTAACATCATCTACACTAACGCAGTTGTAATTCATTCGCTTAAACGTCATTTCATCTATACTTCAGTAGAGTGCAAATTTAACATATATGGAACAATTTCTCGACACTTCTATACATCTCCGTAGTCGTTATGGTCCGTGTATAAGGTCCCTGGCCCTACGTGTCTTAAGGGTTAACAGGCTTTGAACTGAGATCAAACTTTATGCTCCGTGGGTTCACGTTCACAAGGTCTTCAGTGCTGGACCGTATGCTCCATAACAATTTCTGCCACACTGGCTTCGAACTGGAGATTTTCCGGCCTCATTGCTTCTCACAAGACTGGGGGCCAATAAAATTATCGGTTTCACTTGTTACTGCAAGCAGAGATGGTCACGTGAATTGCTTCTGTATGCTGCCGTATACCGTCATTCAACTCTTGTAGCTGGTATCTTCGCAAGACTGTTGTTAAAGGTTGGCAACATTGTAGCTCCTTCACCACACGCGTGACATGCCCGAAGGCCTAGCAGAATGAAGCGGTCGCGTCTCGCGCGATCAACATACTACATGGCTGGAAGGCGGCTTTGGTACTTTCAAATTGCCGAACAGGGCGTGTACGTGCATGTGTTTGAAGTAAGGCATGTTGTTGGGCTAGTCAGTTCATAGATTCAGCAAAATGTTAAACTGCGCGAGGAAGACAGAACGGGAAAAGAAACATGGACGCACACACAAAGCGCAGTGTGTGCGTCCACGTTTCTGCTCACGTCCTGTCTTCCTCGCGCAGTTTAAAATTTTGCTGAATGTGTTAGAACCGTCGATGAAGAATGACGTAGGTTTCGGGCACACTATTGGTACATTAGCACATTGGTGTTGCGGAACTTTAAGTAACAATACTGTCGTCACTGTTTACGGCCGTTATAGAGTCCGCACCTTTTAAGCCTGAACCAGAATTAGTATCATAAAACCTTGAGCGAAAAAAAATATTTACAGAAAGGCAGAGAGGTCGGCCTGAGTTTTAGATTGCTCTGACCTGCTACTCTACACTAGGGTAAAGGGACAGGAACCTTGATCCTTAATCTTGATCATAGGGGAGGACGTTGAAAAGGCTCGACAGGTCGTAGAGGTAAGATGGATGGAAGAGTCAACGGTTACTTTTCCCCATCTGCGACAGCAATGGCAGACCAGACTGGGGGAATGGGTTGAAGAACTCGCGCAATTACGTCATACTGTACTACAGCAATGTCAGTGGCCGAGAAAGGTAGGTAGGTCTAACTGGAGAGGTTGAAAGTAGTACGCCTCCGTCAACTCCAGTTTACTTCTATGCAAAAAAAAAAGAAATGAAATTTCTGCCGTCAGAACGGTGGCGCTTCCCACAAAAAACCCTTCAGAGTTTCGATCCCATTACAGAAATTTTGCTGACTACATTGTTTTACGAATCTTTGAATATCACCTCCACATATTTTTCGTTCAACTGTTAGAACACCATCGTTTTCTGTTGGTCCCCGAAAATTTTTCTACCTATACGTTTGCAAAAACAATCTTCAACCAACGGTTCATTAATGCTTGCTTAACTCATTTTTCTTTGTTTGTTTGAAGCCTCCTGGGTGCCGAGTTTTCAGCAGTCACGTACCTGATCTCTCTCGGTGCACTTCTGGGAAAGACGAGCTTGATCCAGAATGCCATTATCGGGATCGTGGAAACCGCGCTTGGCGCCGGCAACGAATACCTAGGTGTAGCGGTGCTCCAGGTTAAGTATACAAACTGTGTCACTTGCACCTATTGATTTCTCTCCGACAATTTAACGATCCAAGTTCTGCTGCTGCTGTAACTATGCACTTCTCGTCGCGTTTAGTTCCGAGTCGTCGTGTTCACCATTATCTGAAGGAATGATTCTGGGTTGCAGCCGCTAGAAAATTCGATGAGTTTGCGAGCAGGCGCGTTCGAGCAGTCGGCCCAACTGATCCTGAAGACGGGAACTGTTGAAGAACATCAATGGCAACGAGTGTAGCGCGCATTTCGCATTTTTGAACTAAGTTTTTCATATCGTTTGTCGTGTGTCCGGTATTTTCGTGTAGTTTCCTAACGCATTTTGGAAGTTGAGGCAACTTGTTTCGAGGTGTATATTCAGCTAAACAGTAAAACAGGAAATAGAAAATAACAACGCATTCGAATGAGCATGTCAAGTTATGTCAAAGGCGAGCAGGCTTTCGCCTTTCGCCTCTTTAGCGTATGCTAAACTGACTGTCTTTATTGTTAGCCTTGATGGTGGCAGTGGCAGTTGTCGTTTGCCGAGTTAACAAGTGTTTCTCTGTCTCAGGCCGTGGATCCTGGCGGCTCCATATTCCTGCACACCTTCGGGGCCTACTTCGGCCTGGCACTAGCATTCGTCCTGCACAGAAAAGACCACGTCGGCCACCGCAACGAGGGTTCTTCGTACACTTCCGACGTCTTCGCCATGATTGGTCAGTTGTGCTCCTTACGGGTAGTGCGGTCAAAAACCGCGTTTCTACGTGCCGAGAAGCTAAAAGCAGCTCAGTTGTGGATAAGTACGCACACCAACGTGTAGCACCCGTTGTAAGAAATTTCATAGAAACCGTCCACCTTTGTGTGGGAGGGAAGTGGAAGGCGAATAAACTTCACAGTGCGCCGTGCCGGTTTTTAATTACCCTGAGTTGCCTGTGTTTGCTTACACACAAGTGCATATATGTGCGGTGAGTTTATATTGTATGCAGCCTATTTACACAAGTTGTACGTTTCCCTCTTATCAGCTTTAATTTAATTATCAGTGTAGCTGACGTGTCCTGAAACAGAGATTGAGGCACCTGCTGACCCACTGTGCTTATTGTGGTCCCGGCTTTCACGTTTCGTGAATGTTGCTGTGCCTTTAAATAGCACAAACAAAACCAAGATTCATGTTGAGACTCACGTTACATACAACGAGAACTATGAATCACGGCGGAACATGAATAACACGATTACACTCGGTGATGCGCATCGTTTTCTATGTTCTTCGTGCTTGTCGTGTGTCTTCGTCTTTCATCATTCTCGCGGTAAATAACATGCGCCTCAGCAAGCACACCAATTGCCCCAAGCACACCAACGTGCTCAAGCCAAGGTACTAAAACTAAGACGTTCTAGCTCTGTCCAGAACATGGCTTGAGGAGCGGAACGTATTGCGTTCGAGTGGCCTCCGTCGCGGTGCTGCGAAACAGTTACAACACGGCAATTCCGTATCGCCACAATACAACGCCAATACCTTCCTTGTTGTTGATTATGGCCGGTACCGCGAGCGGGGGAAACCCCGCCATAGTAATTCCCCGCCTTAGTGATTCCGGGACTTCAAAGAGCGTCGTTTAGTTTGAAGGGCAGATCTGCAGCGGTCTTGCGTCGTTGGTGGGCACCGTGAGGCTTATAGCGCGTTAAAAAGACAAGGACGAAAGTGAGACGTGGCACACACAGGCGCTACGGTGGGCACCATCAGCCCACGCGAGAATTCGGTCGCGGGGCCCTTTGGCTTAGTCATTGAATGACGTAACCGTCGCCCCCGCGCCACCTCTCTCCGTTCGCTTCCCAGAATGCGTTGTTTCCTCATGCGCTCTTCGCAAATGTCGTGTGGCACAACACGCCAGGTTGATGGTTTCGTCTTAGCAAAAGGGTCTCATGTTGCTATAATATAGCGAAATCACGTCTTCCACGGCAATACTGACAACATTATTCTTTCTTTTTGGTGTGCGGGCTATTACGAGACAACACTAATCTTCCCCTGCATGCGGTCTAAGCTAGCTGGTAGAGGATCTTTATGAAGTCCATTTTTGTACAGCACCCTCGCCGTAGTTTTGCAACAGGTGCCTTGCAATGTCGTGGCCTTTTCAGGGCGCGGCCACACCGGATCGCTACTGTTCGGTACAACCCTCTTAAAAACTTTTTATTTCCCTGCAGTGTCAATTTCCACGCACAAATAGTGAGAACTAGGCGAGTTGGAACATGCTCATTATCTGTCAACGCGACGCCTGACAAAGACGAAAAAGAAGAGGCGATAACAGGCGCTCTCTGTTAACTGAAGCGTTAATGCAAACACGCGTGCATGGCCAATATATACAACGCGCTTTGCATAAAAGCGGGAAAACTGAAACTAATACCAACACCTTGTGCAACAGCACCACACACATCACGTGTGATCAAACCTGGTTTTAATGCTTAATTTCATCCTGTGTTATAGTGACGGAGGGCTGACTTACGCATTCGGACGCATGCTCATGGATGTGAAAAGCCTCGGCTATCTCGCACTTCCACTGCTCTCTGTGCCTCGTAACGACATCGAAAAGCTGTAAGCAACCACAAGTGCGACGGTGGCTCGAGAGATGAGAGCTGCTTGTGCCTTTTAACGAAATGCCGTGTTCATTGAGGCGTACGTTTATGCCCCGCCCGGTCTAGCCAGTGTAGACTTTACCGTAAGAAATTAATTAAAAACTAAACAGGGGGTTTTACGTGCCAAAACCACAGTCTGATTAGGAGGCACGCCGTAGTGGGGGACTCCGGGCATTAGAACCACCTGAGATTCTTTAACGTGCGCCTCAATCGAAGTACACGGGTGTTTTCGCATTTCGACCCCATCGAAATGCGGCCGCCGTGGCCGGGATTCGATCTCGCGACCTCGTGCTTAGCAGCCCAACACCATAGCCACTAAGCAACCACGGCGGGTTACCACAAGAAATTGGAGGTTGTTACACAACGCCAGTACCACAGGGCATAAACCTGGAATTGTGCTTGATCGAACAGCCAGTGTTCTGACGCGCAGTCCCACCGTCACTCACTCTACCAATTTAACACAGGATGAGTTTAACTTTTTAAATCAGGTTTAATCACACGCGATGTGTTTGGTGCTGTTGTAAATGTTGTTGGCTTTACTTTTGTTTTTTCTCGCATTGGTGCAATCTGTATTCCATGTATTGGCCACTTGGATGCATTAAAGCTTCGGTTGATATGACAGCGCCTGTGATCGTATCTTAACTCTTTTTTGTCATTGTCTTTCGCTGCGCTGACAGATCATGAATGTATTTTCATGATTGTTACGAAAAAGAACTCAGTTTCAATTATACAGGCACCATCTCTGTGCCTCGCACATCCAAATGTACCTTGCAACGGAAGCGTTGCTCATTTGTGCTGGCTCTCGTGAGGGACTACGAGGGCAGGAGGGGTTCCGATTCGCGTTATGTCTCACAAGCGTCCTGCGCGTATACCTCGAGCCAGGGCAAACTGTTGTGCAACTAACAAGCCGCTTTGAAGAACTCAGCTGATTTTCTCTGCACCATCCTGCGATCATGCGGATAGCAAATTAGGTTTTTCTAATATTCCCGCCGTCTTTACGCCTTCCATGAACGTGCTTAAGTTGGAATAAAGGAAAGATTTTGTCACAGATCTACTTCAAAGCGTTGCCTTACGTTTGTCACTTTCGGTTTGGGTGGTGTTCTGCAGAGCTTAATTATCAAATGTTTCTCGAGAACTTAGTCTACGAAGTAATGAAGAATCGGAAAACGAAGGTAACAACAAAAACAAAACACTGGCAAAAAACTGATATGACGTTAGTTGCATTAGCGTAATGCACAGAGGGTTACATTGGTTCTGAAAGCACGCTGCTTGCAGGGAAGCGTTGAGCAAAGCTGCAAATCAAAGTATCAAAGCTGCAAATCCTCGGCACAAAAGAAGCCTTTGCACCTTCGCAGGGACGCTTTTCTTGTGGCTGTATTGGCCGAGCTTCAACGCTGCCACGGTCCAAGGCGCCGAGAGGCATCGTGCTGTGATCAACACTTACCTCGCCCTGACGGCGTCATGTCTGACTGCGTTCGCCGCCTCGTCGTGTCTCGACGGCCGAGGAAGACTCGACATGGTCGGTGGCGCACGCTTCCTTCGTAGTCTTGAATGAATGGTGTACGTCGAGAAGCATTGAGTCACCACTGCCCTGGGCGCCAGCCGTTTCGTGCACCGTGTCGTTTTGGTAATGTTCACTGCTATCGCGCTTTAGGTCCACGCTTCAGGAATTAGCTACACGCACGAAATGCTCAGATAAGGGCACTCATGCCTACACGTAAGCGGAATTGCGCAAACGTTTTAGGCAGTATTACTATCGTTGCCGCAATTTAACGTGCATTTTCTTCTTGTTTTATCCCATTTTGCTGCCGTAATGTATACGTGGTGTTAAAAATTTTTTGTAGCGTTTCACGGCATACCTTTTTGTCAATTCCTGTAATTTACCTTCTCGCTCCTGTACCAATTTTCCTTTCGTTTAATATGTTTTTCATGGATGAACGCTGTCTTTTAAAGCGAAGCTTTCTTTGCGAATCCTCTCAGACATTGCTGACCGTGGCTACTGTCTCTGCTGCTACTGCCTCGCCAAATAGAACACGTAGGCGCGTGCACAGGTGCGGCCAAAGGCCCGTGCGTGCAAAATCACTTGCACGCGCGAGAGTTTCCATTACGTCAAAGACGCAGGTACACGACACGGGCGAATAATAGGCGAGTCAACTTTACCGCTGTCCTTGACATCGCACTTCTCTCAGTGCACATCGCCACTCGATCTCCATTTTTTTTTTTTCAACAAACATCGAACGTCGCCTTCGCACCTCGTGATGCCACTGCGTGGACGTCTCACAGTGCGCATTCGCATTAATTGCTGTTTGAATTTCTGCATAGCTTGTGAACGGTGGGATGCATAAACATAAAGGTTACACGACATTACCGCTGTGGCCTGACCGGTACGTAAGCCTACACACTGCATGAGATCACACGTTGCGTAGGATGACGATAAAGACAATTGTATGCATCGCTTCTAGCTTTATAAAAGCCAATTAACCGCTTCAGGAATGCTTCGCATCATATATATTCCAACATGGGCGTTGGATCTGCATAATTTATTTATTAATGCAGCTTACTTATTGTCGGCGTATGCACCTTACATTGTCATTTGTGATATGAGACATAAATTGTGGGAAACCGGTATACCTTTTGGTGTATGGTGTAACTACATCTGGCTTGCCAGAGTCCCGTTGCGGCACTTTGCCTGCCATTGGGGGATACAGTCTCCTGAAGCACCGCATTGGTTTTCAGACTGTTTCTCCAACATCCACAATCCAAAGAAGTGCTGGACGTGATATGTGAAATCTGAGAAACATTCGCGCTCTTAAGATTCTCATCAGGGTTTCTTGTTTTGCTCGGGAAGGTCACTCAGTAAGCGAGCCGTTGGTTTCAGTTAGTTACAACTTATCACATGTCTAGCGTAAGTATAAATCACGCACGTGATTCATGTCGGTTAGTTGCCTTGTTCTAGCCGACTTCCTGCATAGTGCATTAGCGTGTGTTCAACTGGATCTCTTTCGTATCTTACTTAACGCTTTTCCAACTACAGCGATTTCCTAAGGAAAGTAATTGTTGTGCCTTTTCTAAGGATGTGATACATGATTCAAGCCGTTGGGCGGGTCATGTCATTTTCTTTAGCTACGAATGATGCATTTGTTCATTGTTTTGTATACATATTGCGGAAGGGCAAGCGGATTGCCAGAACAACCATTTGTTTTAGACTAAGCAATTATCACTTCTCTACCCTTTTCTTCTTTACACTTCGGGAACTTGAGAATTTAAATGTATAAGGTACAGATAAACATTAAGCACGAATATGAAAGAAAGTCGTGATAGTCATAAATGAAGCATCGGATCAAGTGGTGTCTTGAACGCTATGCTTTCAATACGCTGCATTGAAAACATGCGATTTGCTTATATGCAAGAGGCTGTACGACAAATCTCGGGACCCTGCTTTAATATCACACTTATTTATTCTTTACGGCACGAAACGCAGTCTGCTCATCGTTTTGTAGGTAGTTGTCTTGATTAACCAATGTTGACTGATTGGCGTACTTAGAATGTGCGTAACAGTAATATGAACCCAGTAAACGCTTACCACACCAAGGACTTACATTTGTGAAATAGCGAAAACAGCTTCTTCGAAGAAGCGTTTTCTTTCCAAATAATAATGATCCATAAGGGCGTCCTTGCAAGTAGGCCGCAGTATAGTGCACGTAGGCGTGACTTCGGGGTCTTCAGGAGTCGGTTTCAGTTACCTACCAGACGACGTGAATGACAAGTACGAAAAAAAAAAATTCCGAACACTTTCCATTGATACATTAACATTTAGTAAGTGCCCTTCTCTGAGTTTTCTGCATCTACTAAAACTTTACTTAGCGCACTGCTCAATGAAGTGAAAATTGGTGAGTCGTTTAACTGGAGTACGCGTCTTCGCATTAGTAAGAAACCTTTCTGTGTTCTTCAACGTACCTACGTACTTTTGGTGCGTTTAGCGCGTGTGAGCACTGCCTCGGATATGTCGCAGATTGGCGCAAACTCAGAGTTTTTTTTTTTATCCTCGACAAATTGCAGGTCCACATACAGAACTCAACACTTTCAGGTGGCGTTGCCATTGGCAGCATTGCCAGCATCCTGGGTGAACCTCACAGCGCCATCATAGTGGGCAGTATAGCCGGAGGAATCTCGGTGTTAGGATACAAGTTCATTACGGTGAGCGAGTTCATCGTTCTTGTAATTTGTGCATCCCTACAGCTGTAGAAACGGCTAACGAGATTTCGACGCTTGACTATCTATAGTGCCTTGGCGTTCGCCTTCGCCCCACGGTGATCGCGTCTCCTAACGTTCGGCTTCTTCGCATAACACGCACGCAAGAGCGGGTGCAAGTGTTGTTTACGAAGCAGCGACAAGACGTTTCGTGAGCGCCCATATACTATCGTCACATGATGACATGGATAGCTCCAGCGTGGTAGAAAGTTGCTTCATTAGTAGCGTCACGTGACGGCGTAGATAGCCCGGGCGTGAGAGGAAGTTTCTTTCTCCTATTTGGCTCCGTTACAACGGCTTGCTAGGACCGACCGCGCGTCCGTCGTTCCGAGCCGCGGGGCTATCGAATGCAAGGTGTTTTTTGCAAGCAACATCTCATTATGTTTTGAAGACCCTGATTTTAAAAATTGGGGGTAGCCGTTGTTGAAACGGCGGTATACATACTTACACTTTCATTACAAAGTTCAATAGTACTTGGAGCAAACGGTCAGTGTAAGCGGACATCACAAATTTTACTTGGACATGTAGCAAACAGCCAATTCAAGTGGCGTTAAAAAAAGAAACCTGTTAACGCAATTCGAATCAAAGTAATCAGCTTGCCATCAACAAGGACATTTCTTACGCCAGTCAGAGCACATTTCTGCTGAGCAGGACATGATCGGTCGTAGTTCAAATATATAACTCAGACACTAGGTCGTCATTTATAAAGCACCAATCGATGGCAGCCAGTGATTAAGTAAGACGCTAACATCGGCTTGCCACGCTTCTAATTAGGCTGGAGTCGGTCGTAATGTTAAATGCCAACGCAGCACAGCGGCATTTCGCGTAAGGTAAGAAATTCCGCAAGTGGGCTTCCCCGCACATTTTTTTTCGATCGAATGAAGACTACGGACCTAAATGTATGAGCGCTGTCGAAAACGAGTATGTGTGCGCTGGCGACTTAGAAAAATGTTTCCTCTCCAGATGAGAATGGTCTCGGCTAGGTCGAACGAGATCGGCGGAGAAACGGGATTGCGGAACCTAGCGCACGATCTAATTAACAGGCGTTGTCGAGCTGTGGCTCTCATATTGAATCAAAACGGAACCAGAAGACACTCGGTTGTACATCACATGGTCAAATGCTTACTAATCAGTAGGGCTTTAGAGTGAAAATTATGCTCAGTGACTCGCATGGTCACGAAGAGAGATATATATTATACGTGGGACAATACGGGAGGATCCTCCAGCAGCACCCCGGCGAATCTCACTGTCAAACCTTGCAAGAACAGAAGCGTAGACTGTTGGGCCAGTTGGTGCATCATGTAATGTCGTTTAGCGGAAATACAGGCGGGAAAAAATGGGGTGTATTGTCCTGCCCACTCCGTTTCTTCCCGCCTGTATTTCCGCTCTACGACACTGCACGCTACAAGAACAGCCTTGCCCCTTCCCCTAAAACGGTGCTTCCTCGGAAACTATTGCTACGAGACTGTGAACCAGCCTCGCACACAGATTAACAATAAATTCAGTTAGTGCCTGCCTCCACATCCATTTCTTATGTGTCTCTCTTTATATATTTTGTGTAGGAGATGTAGGTGTTGGTAAGTTTTAGTCTGCAACATCCTCCAAGTGGCTTGTTCCGCTTTGCTTAGTTTCCGATGTGGTGGAGCGTACTTAATTCGAGCCCTCCTGCAATGTTCAAGGAATACCGATCGGCTCCAGACCACCGGTTCGGGTTCGATGCTCGCCTCACTGTCGGGGTGACACTGGTATGTTGTGTGCGCAGTGGCAACCGTGTGGGCGAGTTTATTTTCCCTGATGCATGTGCGAGCGGGTATCCAGATGAATTTGATTGCGCCGAGGTCCTTGTCTTTATTTATTATCTTGTAGGCTGCCTAAAGATCCTACCATTTCAGCAGTTTCTACACGCCTGAATGGAGTCCATGAGTATATGGGCTTCCTCACTTGTGTTGGTGTGCGCCGCGATAGCCGTAGCGACGACTCCTTGGCCTCGCAGATTTTGTAAGCCCGCGCTGTGGTGCTGGTAACTTCTCTGTAACTTTTATCAATCAGTGTGGTTGTAAAGCGTGGTATACGTCTTCTGTGTACCGTGGCGTCAGTGTAGTATGTGTTAATCCTGCCCTGGTATGTTTTCTTGTAGCGCTTGGCCCAAGCTTCTTTGCGTCCCGGGTTTAGGACGGGGTGCATCCCTTTTGAGATTGGAGCGACGGTGTTTCTTTTCCCTCTGGGCAGTTGTGAGGTCTGCCTGTCTGTTTTGGAGTTCCGCGCAGTCTGTGAAACCCAGTCTACGTAGGATGTCTCGCCCCGTTGTTGACTGGGTGAGCCTTGAATTTTACGCATTGAGCTGTGCCTCCGTGAGTTCATCAAGGGTACTCGAGAACCCAAGGGCCATAAGGAGTTGCGTCGAAGTCGTTTGTGGGAGCTGCATAGCCGTTTTGTAAGCTCTCCGCAGACATGTTTCTATGGAGTCTTTCTCCGTCATTAGCAAGTTGTTGTAGGTAAGACTGTATAGAATTCTACTTTCGACGAGACTTTTGACAAGCCGAATTGTGTCGTTTTCTCTCATGCCCATATTTATAGTGACTCTTCTGATCATTCTAGACACCTGTTCGACGGATGCCTGAATACGGAGAGGTTGAAGGCGCATCTTTGGTTTGACTGAAAAAACATGTCTAGGATGCGGACTTCCTTTTGAAAGCGAAGCTTTTCTTTGCGAGCATCGCCCGGTTTCGTCACCATTGGTGCTGCGGTCTGGCTGTTCTCTTGCAGAATAGGCCAAACGATTACAGTGGGATACGCACGCCGCGCGCCGCTGGGCTTCTTGCGCCACCACAAGATGGCGCTCGCCTCCGCGCGTCCGTGACAGCGGCGGTGACAACCGTGTGGAAGAGGGAAGAATAAAAAAAAGAAGAGAACCAGAAAGCTCGCCTTCGCGCATCGGTGGCAGTGGAGGCGGCATTGCATTAGCCTCTCTACAATGCCTGAATAAAGCTTTCCGTGTCACTCTGTGCGGGCATTCAGTAAACAAAAACCCGTGTTTCGGCTCTTCATGCACTCACACAAGGCTTCGCTGTATGTAGATTCCAACTCGTTAGGTCGGCTGCCTTCTTTTCAATTTGTTTTCTTTTCCATCTCAGTGAAATGCAAGACGAAGCGCGTAGGTTGTGACGGCCGCAACTGAAAGCCCCACGATTCCGTTAGAGGAACAGTATTTATTTAATACAGATACGTGAGTAAGGCTGCAATAAGTACTGGCGCATGACAGGTAGGCCTATCATGACCGCGAGTGAGGGCACAAGGTGCTCTGGAATTCGAATAATGCGCTAATGGCTTTGAAAGTTGACCTATAATCCCCTGTATATTCTTTAATGCCAGTAAATGTTGGCATTTCATTGTAGCGCAATTTACGCAGTGAGCCCTTCTGTACAATATGCAAATGTTCGTTAGGACAGCTCGCAGCGCGTCCTGTGGAAGCTGTATCTGCACTCAGAAACAACGAGCGTTCGCTGACAAGCATGTAGCACAGGCAGCGCGAGATCTCTCTTGCTTTTCTGGAGCACTCGTGGATATTGGAGATTCGTTCAACATGAGCAACGCTGCAGGGCTCATTCTCCGCTACCTCGCAGCCTTTCCTGTCTCGTCGCTGGAGCGTACACGACACATGCGGCGTGCACAACCTGCACGGCATGCCGGGATTACTCGCAGGCGTCAGCAGCATCATACTGGCGGCCGCAGCGTCCCACGAATCTCATGGTGACAGGTGAGTGATTGCTCGTTTGCGAGAGATAAAATCAGGCAGGTAACAAGTAACATTTGCTGCTTGGCGTGAGTTGGTTGAAGAATGGATGCGTATTAGCGTGAAATTGGGAAGCGAGGGCCTAAAAAGGAGGGAACAGAGTACCCGCTTTGTTCCTTACTGTTCCCTCCTTCTCGAGTCTGTTTTCCACGTGGCGCTAATATGCATTACAGGGTGACCTCTGTAAGCTTTTTCAGCATTGAGCTTGCGATGCTTTACTAAGTTCTGTATTTTATGTAGGGAGGGAGATAAATTTCTAGAGCTGGTACTTCTTTGTTCTTAAGTTTGGTAACTTGATGTGCTTTCACGGCTCCTTTCGCATGGCCAAACTTTCAGTTGATTTCGATTGGTACATTCATTCAGATGCATGGATCTTGTACTTAACAAGAAAGGGAACGTAAATATTGCCTCCAATACATATTAATCCAAGATAGCGCAGTAATTAATGGTGACTGCCAGTTTCTGACCACTCTTGCACAGGGCCATTTGTTGACACCAACAAGTCTCTCTACTTTTCGCACCTTATTGTGTAGACGGTGTGTTAAAAAAGAGTCCCTACGTTTGACGCTTAATAAAGGCAACTAAATGCTAATGTGCTTCACTACAAGTGCGTAACAGTTTTCAGTTGAAGGGGCTTCATAGAACCGATTTCAGAACAGAGAGATAGAGGCGAGAAGGAAAGGCATGGAGGTTAACCAAGGTCTCGTCCGTTTGGCTACCCTACACGTGGGGAAGGGGAACGAGGGAACAGAGTTGCCTCGTATTATTACGGAGAGGCTGCGCTGTTGCGCACACGCTCGCATTTCCAGATGGGTGCATAAGTTTGAACAGACTCGCTTTTATAGTCTCACAATCGAATCATTGTCACAAGATCAACGAGCAGGGAAACTACAACCCAAGTCGGGCAGCGTTTCGCGCTCGAGCTGCGAGACTAGCTTCACGGTTTCGTGTGCTCATCTCCGATGGGCGTACCCGCTCCGATTCTCAGCCGAGACGAAGTATTCTTAGGCGTTTGGCTGACATCGTGCGTGTCGCCACTCGCGTAGCACTTTACCACTCTGTATACAAAGCGGGCATCTTGTCACGCACAGCTATATAGTTGCTGTGAAAGGATTGCGCAGCATCTGCACCATTCGCAGCTTATTCTCCATCTATCCGGCGAGAGCGTCCGTGTTCAACGTGACCAACGGTCGTGGCTTCAACGTGACCTATGGGCTGGGCCGGTCCGCCGGAGAACAGGCCGCCTACCAGCTCTGGGCTCTGCTTGCCACGTTGGCCATCGCCATCTCCGGAGGCCTGGCCACAGGTGACTCCTTCGTTGATTTGAGAAGCCAAGTTGACGGGAATGCGAAATTGGAGAGTATGGTTCGAGGTTTTCTTAAGCTGATACAATATGGCGGGAATGTACGCCTCTTTTAAGCACCACGTGGTGCCTCAATGCGGCGTGCGTCTGAGCAATAGGCACACACCGTGACCTGTGTGATGCAGCTAAGTGGAGCTCCAAATGCATTCGGTCACACATTCGTGGTGATGTTTCCGCACACACCTTTAATATGGGGTGTTATGAATGTACATGGTGTTAAATAGGTGCAGTGGAGGGTGTAATTATGAAAAACGCCCTTGTAATGTGTGGGGCGGCTATGTGGAATATGGCGCTATTCTCTACTTCGCGGAACAAGTAGAAGCACAGTGAACTGAAACGCTTCATAAACAATTTAATTGCGGTCGCAGTATCGCAGCTTGCGCGGCCTGCCATTTTCGTGGTACCCTGGTCTTCGCACAAATAAAAATCAGCCTATTCGTGGTGCCTGTTTGCACAAAGGTAAACTAAACGGGCAGCATGGCTGCTTAATTGGTTTAGACATGAGGCATTATTGACAGCCAGTGACTTATTCTGTTTAACTCACGAGAACTAACACCCGTAACCAAGCCTTGCGTCTCGATGTCGGAGCAACGTTGTCAAAACAGTAACCTGTTTATCAGCGAACGGTGGTCATCGGTCCCGCCGATTCAGCACGCCCAACTTGACCTCACGGAACAATACTAGATATACCACGTGTAACGAATATTGAGGTAAAGTGCTTCAGTTACTAGTTGCACATTTTCTATGTTTATTTCGCCTCAACTTCATTCTCGCCCAGACAGTGAGGAGCTAAACAATCTACTTTGTCAGCTCACCTATGTAGACATTCATTCGGCTTGTTCGATCGCGCATTTAAATATGCATGAGTGTCCTATGTCGTTCATATTTGTTCATTTACTGTCTTTTATTGATGTCTTCAGGGCCGCGATGGTGTTACAGAATGAAGAGGGCGCAGTACACTAACTGAAATGCATTAGAAATGCGAGAGGTAAATTTCAAAATACTCATTAATGAACTTCACAATATGATTCGCGTATATTACTGTAACAATGTAGTGGGCTAATGGACCAAATCATTACTCGCTATGGTACGAATGAGTCGATATATTGGTTGATACGATGACCTGAAACGTGTGCTTTATGATGACTGTCCATATGACGTGAAACGAGCCATCAAATAAACTCGTTTTTCAGCCGAGGGCCATAGAAAAACGGATGGAAGGCTCTCTGTTACTGTCAGTGATGATTATCAGTTTCATCATTAATTATTACTGATATTAACGAAGCTTTTCGCGTATTACATGCGTGCATAATTTTGCCGATAACATCCTTACGGTTGCGACAAAATGTTGCCGTGGCCTACCTTTCTTATCTTTCGCAACGCCATGCGCGATTTCTGCCTCTCGCTTTCTCTTATTCTTCGGTGGAAATAAGGCGTTCACGCCGTATCATGTCTAGCTTTCGTTGTCATACACAGTCAGGAAAATAATATATTTTCTGCAGAATCATTATGATTATGACTGTTGGTTAGTGAAGGTACACATATACATGCCTTGGAAGGGAGCGACTGTTTTTTAACGTTCCCGTTACAAGACAATCAACGAGTGAACTTTCGTTGAACCTGGGAACGTGTTGTGCGACGATCACTTCGGCGATACCATCGCCTTCGCGTGACATAGTGCTCAACTAGCCAATCGGCTCATCCTATTTTGGTCAACCAGCCAATCAGCGCGCGCCTGACGGCGATACTATTGCCGAAAGTGATCGTCGCAGAATACGTCTCCTGAAGCATTGCGCTCTGTCCTGTCTCTCTTCCTATCCTTCATCATGTATTTTGCGCAGTACATGTTTCGTTGAACGAATGTTCGTTGGTGAACGTTTGTAACCCAAAGAACATTCTCATTCCTTTCTTAAATGTTGTTCGTACTGCTGCGGTCTCCCTGTGCGTTCGTGCAGGACTCTTGGTTCGGTTGGAGTGCTTCCAGCCCGTGGACGTCCAAGACCTGTTTGACGATGGGGTCGCTTGGAGCGTGGCGGGTCCCGAGATGCCCACGTTCCTGGAAGTGAAGCCACGAAAGGCCTCCCCTCCAAGAAGGCCGCAGGTCCGGTTCAAAAACCGCATCATGAGCATCGTGCGTGAAACCAAGGCTAGAGCCGTAGGTCCCTCTACCCGCTAAAGGACGAAAATATTGGTCACAGGATGGTAACCTACCTGGTACTACGGAAAGATGGAAACAATGTGAATAAAATAAGTGCGAGGATTCTATTTCAGACATTTACTGACAGGGAATCAAGCTTACTTTATACTGCAGTGCTACAGACGTTCACACTTCTAGAAGAGGTGTGAAGCTCAAAATAGTACACAGAATAAGAATAGACACGAACTGTGTGTCCTGTGTGTCCCTTCCTTCTGTCTTCGTCGTCGTGCGCTGCCCCTTCAAGACAGTCGCATATCATCTAGTCTAGAGCGCAGACGTTACTACGTCCACATTTCTGTGTAGTGCGCTCGAGTACAGCGCTGCAGAGCAAAGAAACAGTAATAACACACCAGGTGCTGTACAGGTTCAATTGTACCGCGTTGATAACGTTTTGCCCGCACGTCCTGCGGCTTCCGCTCTTAGCGAACATTGGGCAGCTTTAGCTGAGCGTCATTTACTGTGCCGTTCCGCTCGCATTTCACGCGCTGGGGCAGAATCGCGTTGATTTCGCACTTTTCACAAGCGCGTCATAGCACGTTTCCCAGAGACGCGAGCGGCGCGCAGTCAGCTTGGCTGCAAAAATACTGAGGAACCAAGTGGACGCACAGTCCCGCTCCGCTCAATCGACTCTGTAGTGGGGTGAGGGCAGCGTTCTGCCTTCCGCTGTCTGCACAAACGCTGCGCGCAGACAGCGTTCGTGCAGACGAACGCTGTCGCAGAGAATATCCCGGCCGGCACGGCGTGTTCGGATGATAATACAATTTTGGATGAACCGGGTTCGATAACGTCTCCCGCCCGAATCTCGGATTGGTACTGCTTCCCTTCACGTTTCACCGTTTGCTCGCTTTCGCGGGCGGCACACGGCCGCTGTGCGGCCGTGTGCAAATTGTTAGGATACGCCCGTCTGAGAGGAACGGAACTAAAGGTCTCTATCGTCTCTCAAATCGGCCAGCGACGCACATGCCGTGTGTCCCAGCTAAGGTTAGCCAAGCGGCTCGACGAAGCAATAGATAAAAAAAAAAAGGCTGCGTGAGATACAATTATCATACCCAAGGTGTTAGGTTGTCAGAGGAGTGACGACCGAACACCGGACTTCTTTAGATCCGTATATCTTGCGCCGTGGTCTTCTAAATCATTCGTTTTTTTTCCCAGTTGCACAGCTTGGCTAACGTTAGCATGGGACAACCTATACAGAGTGCTTTTTTTTTTTAGCTGCACCACTGCTCTAAACGGAAGTGTGGAAGACTGCCAACACGAGCGACGCTTGGTACAGTGGAACTTTAAGTCGCTGATTGTTTCGACACCGATGCAGCATTACGTACAACTAGAGTGCTTCAAAGGACTGTGGATATAACCGTCCTTTCAACTGCCCCGTTCCCTGCGTGCCGTCACAGTGTGCGTAACGACGATGCCGTTGCGGAAACAGTTCACCGTTGAAGAAGTGATTCACCGATGCGAGAACTGTTCTCAAGTCAGCGACCCGTGTTGCAGCGCCTCTCTGTGCTAAAATTATTAGTTGCAATATGCGGCTTTGCGAACGCGATATATGTCGCCGGAATAACACACACACACACTTATATATATATATATATATATATATATATATATTAACGTGCTAGTAACTGCGATTGCTAACGGTAGCGTTAGTAATAGTTACTAATTACACTATTAATGTTGTAACCCCTACTGCTATATTTAGAGCCAAATAACTTATATTTCATATGTTACAAAGCTCGTTCTTTCGACGTTTTTATACTTTTTGAGAGCTTAAGGGCTGTATGGGCCGCAGAGAGGTCACGACCTCAATATACATGTTGTGGGCCGTGTAATCCATACCTGGTATACTTCTACGGTGTCGAAACATGTATATGTTATCCTACAAGAAAGAAAGATGGCAAAGGAGAACTCGACGTGGTGTGGACGATCCACAAGGTGACGTGCAGGGACCACGTGAGTGCGCCACTTGTGCCGCGGTTCATTTCGTTTTGCATTCCACGGTCGCTGAACACGTGTGACATATGCTTGTGACACACAGATATGTTTGGGACATTCTGCGCGGCTGCATAGCCATTATCAGGTGATGCGACTGCAGATAGTATAAGTGGGCGCATTCAGACGACAGGGATATATACGGCGCGCATAGTGGACGGCTATACTGCCACCGCAGTCCCACCAGCCGCAACACGATCTTTGAACTCGGTAAGTGCAGTTTCGTGATTGAACAGTGGCCCACTTCTATCAATGTCGGGCACTTGAAATACCTGTTGTAGATACATTATTACGAACATGCGCCCTGCGAAAGGAAAAGCTTTAACATTTTCTAGATTTATCGATGTTATGGGATGGTTTAACCCGTATCTTGATAGCAGCTCACGAGCGCTTTGTGAGCGCGATTTATTCTGTTTTGTGTGCTCGGTAGCACACGGGAGTCAATCGGGGTGGCGTGGGAGTAGAGTACCAGGCGATTAACGTTCGTTCAGTGCGATACCCCTGACCCCGAAATTATGTCCGAGAGCGTCATAACATTTCAAAAGTCCACGGCCTTATTGGAAAAATGACGAGAGTGTTCAGCGTGTGCCTAAATGCCAATCACGTTTTCTTTCCTAAACCACCTGCACGGTCGCTGTTTGGGCGCGCACTTTTCTATCAAAGAGGCCCGCCCTCCTACCCGCCGTGGTTGCTCAGTGGCTATGGTGTTAGGCTGCTGAGCACGAGGTCGCGGGATCGAATCCCGGCCACGGCGGCCGCATTTCGATGGGGACGTAATGCGAAAACACCCGTGTACTTAGATTTAGGTGCACGTTAAAGAACCCCAGGTGGTCGAAATTTCCGGAGTCCTCCACTATGGCGTGCCTCATAATCAGGAAGTGGTTTTGGCGCGTGAAACCCCATAATTTAATTTTTTTTTAAAGGCCCGCCCTCCCGCGTGGTGAATGTTCGCGGGCTTGTCTACCCTTAGCAACAATTGAAATGCGCTTGAATTACTATTTTCAAAGCATGGAAGGAATATTTACGACGGCTTTCACATGCTGACGTCGGACGAAGCGTACCAAGTATTTTGAAAGAATTTAGCGCTAACCCTTTGCAGGGTGTCATGAACTCCTAATTTTGCACGGTGTCTTGTTATTGCCACTGCTTTAAGTGCGCCCTTGCGTAGCTACCGACTCGCGCACCATTGGCAGTGCTCGTAAATATGTTTCACAAAATTAGTCGCTGCGAATGATAATGGAAAGCCCGATATTAGAGTACTTATAATGGCGAAGATTAGCGTAATGAATATGTTGTGCATTTGAACACAATTTATTTCTTTTGGAACATTTTTCCTCGTATTGCATATTTTTCGCTGTTTTATCACTCAGAACGAAAACCAAGTAATATGGTAGAATATAGTGCCTGTATGTGCTCATTAGCGTTAATGTTTTCAGTGTGCTTCGATATGACATTTGCAAAGACTGAACTCTTAATTTAAACATTGAATGGTCGCAGCAGCTATATCAACTCTACTCCTAGGGCATGACAGGTATAGTTCAGTGTACCTGTATGCTCTGCGGTAGTGCTGACATCCTTGCTGCTCTGTTTTTGCAGACTTCATGTCTTGAGTCTGCAGACACAACCAAGTATATTGGAAGCATCAATATAGAGGCGTATAATCAGGATAAGAACACATAGAAAACAAATATTTATACACATTGTGCTATCAAATACACTCAACGTATAATTTAAGGACAGCTACAATAATGCAATAGTTTACTATACGTAATCGATAATCTACATCTGCGTGTCAATTGTTGCAGATGTAATTTACATGCTGTACCAATAGCTTTCATAACTGTACTATACATATGTATGTACCCGCCCTGGTGGCTTAGCGGCTATGGCGTTTTACTGCTAAGCACGAGGTCGCGGGATCGAATCCCGGCTACAGCGGCCGCATTTCGATGAGGGCGAAATGAAAGTACGCCCGTGTCCCGTGAATTGCGGGCGCGTTAAAAATCCCCAGGTATGGTATGGTATGGTATGGTGAAACTTTAAAGAAGTCCTGCAGATCGTGAGTCTTCACGAAGCGGGTCGCTCCCACGTGGGAACCGGAAGGCCGAGCCTTTCGGCCGCATCGTGGGCCTGCTGGACAGCCCAGAGTTGGTCAGCCAGAAGAGGGCTGCGGAGAACCGCCTCCCATCTGGCCGAGCTGTTAGCGATGATAGAGCGTGACCGGGCACACCGCCAGAGCATATGGTCTAATGTGGCTATATCTCCACAATCGTGGCAGGTGGTCAAAATTAATCCGGAGTCCCCCACTACGGCATGCCTCTTAATCATATCGTGGTTTTGGCACATAAAGCCCATATTTCGATTCAATACACCTGCATGTAATTAGCTGTAAAATACCCATTGCAGGACCTTAAGCTCTAGAGTAACAGAAACAGCAGCTTTACCTAAGACGAAAAGCTGTAATGTTTCCTTGATAGGGACAGTGCAGGAAGCACCACAAGTAAGCAGCCCTTAAGAGGAAATAATATTGAAAAAAAAAAACGTTTTCTTATTAACACTAGTACGATTTTGTGACAGATCACCTAACAGCAGATCATCTACGTATGTACGCATCTACAGCTTCTACAAAAATTCACATTTATTCGCATTGCTAGCCATATTTTTGCACTTTCTTTGTTTTCGATCAAGTGTGGTCAGAAATTTGGCATGTCCAGTTTATCTCATTTTTTTTCACATTGTCAAAAATCAAAAGATCGTATTTTGCTTATTCATCATATTTACACAACATCTTTATGCGTTTAACTTCACCTACAAATTTTGTATAACACTGCAGTGCTCAACCGCTGCGGACAGTCAATGTGTAATCCAACTTATACGTGTTATCTGTGGTGATATACGTGCTTGACGAAGCTACCATGCATGTTTGTAAAATTCGCCATAACGCTATAAAGGAAATCGTACATTATCGGCTCATAAGTTGTCTGAGCGTAGGAGCTCTACACAAATTATGCCTCGCGGTGCACATTGAAACAGATTCGTGCATGGCAAAATGAACCAACAGCGTTAAGAAGCGAACGACAAGAAGAGTAAATAACTAACATGGTTTATAAACTAGCAGGGTGCTGTACTGTTTCTTTGTGACCATTCGTACCGTCTAATAAATGTCACCTCTTGTTATAATCAGCTTTTAAAAAAACTGAAGTGCAAGTTCATTTTGCAATATAAAACAGATATATTTTCTAAATGATCTTGGATAGATTGTGTTTATCTTATTGCAACAAGTCGCCTAAGGAGTAAGTGGCATACAAGCTACCTTGAGCGGTATCTCACCACAATCTTTTGTTGCAGGAGGTAATAAAGAGCTAATATATTGTTGTGCGGACGGATTCGACGCATGTTGCCCATAAAGAGGCAAAACGCCAAGCCATGATATAATAAAACATGCATGCCAAAATTCGTGTAAAGAAAATTGAATATATTGTGACACAGCCACGGCCGTGACACGGCACTCTCGAAGTTCATTATACCACAGTGAATTACAGTTCTTCGGCTTGTGTTTCATATCGATGTTTCACTTTATCATGACTTAGCTCGTTGCTGCTTAGTAAAATCTATGCTAACTCGTTCTGCCTGTGCATACGAAAAGATAATACTTTTCAAATGAATCTGCGTGTTACGATTCAGCTTGTCATGTACATGTCAGCTTGGCGCAGACATGTAACTTGTTTTTTTTTTTTTTTATGTGACCACACTGTGTTGCTCCGGGGTTGTGGGAATTAAGATTCTATGCGTTTACTGCGTAAGTTTCTAGGGCTTCTGTGGTAGAGGTTGTGTTCGAATCCTGCCTTCGGACAATTTTAATAAGGTTTATTTAATAACTTATAACGCAGTATACTTCCTTAAAAATGATGGCATTGCAAAGCCACCAAGCCATTAAAAAGCCAGAAGGATGAAGCTTAGGCAAATCCTTGTCCTACCCATCATTCCCATGCTGACTGAACTGTCCTGCTTGCAGATCCCGTTGACACTAGGGCCACCGTTCCATCTACAGTAACTGTATGAAGCTGTATGCCTGCAGAACGGGAGCATTAAAATCTACCGCGCGCTCTGACGTGACGATCACGTGTTAGGCCGACACGTTTGGCTTCCATCATGTTGCGCGATGCTCTCTCCTAATTCTGCCCTTCCCCCTTGCTTGTTTAAACCACTGTTAGTCATTGCGAGTCCACACATTCCTTTGAAACACTGTCTTCTTTGGATATCTGGGAATATGCCTACCGTAATCGCTCAAAAAAGAGAGAGAGAGAGAAAAAAAACGTAATGATTCACAGTTGTTACCTGGCGCTGGTAAAAGACAGTACTTTTCAAAGGTTTGTCAAGATCTTACTTTTATTTTAATGCTCGGCAACGAAGCGACGGTATTATAACCTCCAAAAAGGTTTCTTTTGATTGCGTTGGTGTCAGTCTAGGAAAAAGAAGGAAAGGTAGAAATAATTTCAAGGATAACCAACGATAATAACATTATTTCTCAGACCCTAGCCTATAGGACTTGCTTCATCTGTCGCCAGCTTTATTTTCAACTTCAGATTTTCGCACGATCGTATCAAAAGGGCGAACTCGAGCTAATTAAAATCGCTAATTTTTGCTGTGCGCCGGTAGTTTTTCCTTCATTATTTCGCTTTTTTGACGAGGAGCTGCTAGAATATAGAAAGACCAGACTTAAATTTCGCTGCTGCTTCTGCGGCTGCAGCAACATATTAAGGCTTCTAGCTGGCAGACCAAATTCTTTCCTTGGCAAGTCACTGAATAGCAAGGCTTTCATCTTGAGCTGAAATAGGAGGCCGTGTCTTCCAAGATGGAGGATAATTTGCTTTTTTTTTTAGAGATACCGATGAGTGCCACGCATGCCACTTTGCCGGCTAATTAAGAACTCAACAGCCGGAGTTACCTGTCAGTCAATCAGGAATAGAACATCATTTTAGTATTTCTTAAAGTGAAAGATTGCAGTTTTTTTTGTCTTCAAGCATACGGCACGCAATTGATCCTGTCTGAAGCTTTGCGTCTTAAATTTCTTCAGACCGTGAAATCAAGAAATTACACGTGTCATTCTAAAGGCGACGGGAAGAAAGTAATTAGCAGAAATAGAGGCTATAAAAAAGAATGCATGAAAACAGCTAGCAACGCGCGCTGACTTTGGCGATTTCTTTTCATCACACAGCCGTGATGAAAGTCGTCGTACTTGTTTGTGAAAGCCGAACCACGGATAATTGAACACTGGACCTAATTAGATTGCAAAAAAATAATCCGACCATGAAAGGAAAGATAGGCCTTGTAGAAAGATGAGCTATAATTGTTCGAAGAAGCGAATTGCCTTTGCAATCACTTGCGGTGCAAGCTTACCGGCTACGCTGTGCGCTTCTCTCTGCCGGAAACCGAAAACTAAAATTTGCTGATGGTATTATGAGACGACAGTTCTAGCTGTATCATTAGTACCGTTGCGAAATAAGGGTGGCAGTGTTGAACGTGGGAGACGCGTAGAATGAACTAAAGGCAAGCGTGGAAGTAGGGAAAAAATACAGGGCCACAAACGTACCGAACGGTGTGCTGTTCAAACATAGAAGGGCGAAGAACCAGCTGGCATAGCTTTAAGAGTTTTTGAGTAATAAAGTAATGAAAAATTCATTCAACCGGCTGTAGCACGGAGCTACAAAGGAAGCTCAGTCGGGTTTCTCAGAAAGCAAGTTGACGACATATTGTAAGCCGAAGGCACGCTCACAAAGAAGACACACGTCAGTGGAGCTGTGACGTGTATGTGTGTTTTCGCGCAACAATATGTCGTTAAGTAAACGCCAACCAGCCCTACAACAAGTCCTCCTTTAGAAAGAAAGCTTCACAGTTGAAGGAAATATTTGTCCTGGCCCTTTGAAGCTTCGTGCTACGGTCGAGTGCAGGACAATTTATCCTTTCACGAATCTTCTTCCACCTCGCGGGCTTCCACATAACTAATTTGCCAACGTTCCTTAGCGTGCACCGTACACGAGTGTTTTTGCATTCAGCCGCAATCGAAAAGCAGCTGCCGTGGGCAGGAATAGAATGCGTGACTTTGTGCTCTGCTTCTGAACGCTACAACCACCATGCCATCACGGCAGGTAATAATTAACGAAAGGCTAACATACCGAATCACAGCTGGATGTGGTGGCCAGTGGAATTCCCGCGGACGTGTACAACGATGCATGTACGCCCATTTTTCACAAGAAATTGACGCTGCTCAGTTGAATCAGTTTCAAAATACAGCGGCCACACGTTTTCTGCTATACACGCAGAGTATTCTGTCACCGTTAAAATTCAACAGAAAGAAAATTCAGCACGCGTGATATTATTATTGTCTAGGTCGTATTATTTTATTACGACAGCAATTATATGGACACTCCAGGCGCATTTCTCGTCGCCGTGAGGTTCCGTATGAGTGAAAGCTGTGAGTGTGAGCCGGTGAATGCGGTTCGATCTCGCGTGCGCGAGCGAAGATCGCGACCCGGATGCATGCCCTCTGCTGTGGCGCGCGAGGCTGGCGAGGCAGGGGGGTGAGGCGAAGGAGGAGGGCCGTTCTCCGGCGGCGGCTAAGGAGCCTCGATGTCCTCCTTGCCCGCCGCTCCGTACAGAGTGGACACAACCGCGACGTCTTTGTCGGACGCCGTAGGGACACGTTGCCGGTGCTCGTGCGTCTTGAAAGCGATCTGTGACGTGGCCAACGTGCGCGCCGCGCGGGCCTTATCTTCAAAGTGTACTGCGATGTTTGCAGAGTGCGGGTAGTGCCGGTCATAGAGTTTCCTACAAAAATTACTAGAGGGAACTCTGGCGCTGCAGTCGTTGTCCTACCATGGGAATGATGGGAAGTACGTGGATTTGTCTGATCTTCGTGCTTGTGGATTCAAACGTTCTTGTGACTTTGTATATTACGCTATATAAATCTTATCGCCGTATATTTCAGCGCAATCTATATTCTTCGAAGTGCAGAAGACGCCGGGAACGCGTACAATTGCTATGAATTGCAACGATTGAGCTTGTCCAGGTGGCCAAATCGAAACGCACCAAGCGTCTCAAGGCACTGGCATGCCCGCGATAAATTCATAAGGGCGTTTCATTTGCTTGTCGATACATGCGTTCGTGGCTTAATGGTTTCAATATCAGGCTTCTGTGCTAGAGTCCCTGTGTTCGAATCCTCCCGCCGGGCAATTTTAATTATGTTTATTTAATTATTTGTTGCGCAATATCCTGTTGAAAATGACGAGTTTACAAAGTCACAAAGTCGGTTTTGAAGCCAAAAGGACGAAGTTTAGGCAAATCCATGTACTTCCCATAATTCCCTTGCTAGGACAACCGCTCCCATTGCAGCTCCCGTAGACACTAGCGCCAGAGTTCCCTCTAGTAATTCTTGTAGGAAACTCTATGTGCCGGTAGCTTCGTATGCGCTCTGCTTTCGGCGTTTCGCTCGCGTTGAAGTGACAGATGCACGGAGGTCAATTGGCTCGCCGCTGCTGCCGCGATTCTAACTCCAGTGTTTTCACAGCGAGCTTCCGCGCTCATCGAGCGAGATGTGTTCATGTTCGCCTGTGCGCGCGTGGCACCGTGCTAGCTAATTTTGTTAAAACACATTGACGGGCTTGTGGATATGAATCCATGATAGAATGTGTGAGCGCGACTGAACAAGGACGTAGAAAGAAGCAGAACAACAAGACAGCGCTGTCTCCGTGTGTCTGTTTCTTTCTACGTCTTCGTTGAGCCACGCTTACATGTTCTATCATTGTTAATTTAGTTAGTAAGCGAATGTTTGCAAGTTTATACGACCGATAAAACGACTATCCTTACTTCGTACAGCTATCTACTAATGTGCTATCGCAATCGGTGTTTCGCCTTTCGGGCGAAACTGCGATTTCTTTTTTAAGCGACGAGAACGAAAACGTTTCTTTCCTTCTTTTGGACCTTGCTGCGGAGAGACATCGCATGCGTGAAATCCGTTGTCATGCGTGTCCGAGACGGGACGGGCGCATCTCTTCCTCGTGGTGACGTCATCGGGAAGCTACGTCCCGTCAACAGCCTTCGAGAGCTATGGACGTGGCGGCGTAGTCGGCGCTATACACGGGAAACTGTCCGCACTCGTGCGACACAGTGATGCCGGGTCTTGCGTGCCAGCTCTGCGGGACCGGCTGTGCATGGTGAGGCGCCGTAGACTCCTTGTCAGCTGGTCCGTCGTGGAACCTCGCCTTGACGACGGGATCTGGCGGCGAGTTGCCCACCAGCTCGGGGTCGCAGACAAATTTGTACACGTACCGTTCACCTGCGGTATCGAAAGACGTATTGCATATTCCTCATCCTGGCCGGCATATTGGCCCAGTCCATCGCTAAGCCGTGTGGCTTAGCAATGGACTGGAACGTTGTAATAGCTAAGCTACGCGGACGCGCAACGAAGACACAAATGCTGCGTTTTCACGTATGTCATTTCTGTGTCCGCGTCGCTTAAGCGCTATGATTTCAGTGCCAGACCAACAAGGCAAAAATGTGTTCCCCTTAGCTATAGACCTCATCTACTTGGCACCGTCACAGAGATAGATGCCTATTCTTACCTACTGCTACCGATGTGTCGCCAATCAATTCCGGCATGCTTATAGTGTTTATATTAAGTATTATCCCATGTAAAAACATTTTAGGTTGTGCACGAACTTTCCAAATATATACTTCTCTCTTTTTTTTGCGTGCTTGAACGCCAGCCGTCCTTAGAGTTTCTATTCGGGGCACAGAAACACGCTGCACTCACCGGCCACCTTTTGCATGATGCCCTTCTCGTAGTAGTACCTCAGCGAGCGACTCAGTTTATCGTAGTTCATGGCAGGTCGGTTCTTCTGGACACCCCACCGGCGAGCGACCTGTCGTCAAGAATAACAGCAGCGACCAAACAACATTGTTGAAACTCCTCCAGTACAGCTGTACTAGCATCTGATTATACAAGGAGGCTTTTCTTTAGGGGAGGGGGAGTACTATACAGAACATTCAAAAATTGATTGTGGCAGACAACACAATTCTAGTCCTTGAAGTGAATAGCTCGAAGGTTCGAAGAGGCGGACTATAAAAAAAAGCCCCATTGCCAACTCTCCGTTGTGAGCATGGAAATCATCGTCATCATAACCATTACGCGGACACACTTCTTGGCTGATGGCCCGTTGTGGGTATGTGCCATTGTATGGCAATCATAATCATCAGCACTCGGCAATCATCTCAAAGGGCTAGTTGGCGTCGGCACGAGAGCAGTGTACTTGCGGTTGTGGCCTAATTGTTAGAGCATCGGCATGCTGCGCTGGTGGACCCAGATTCGAATCTCGCCTCCAGGACGCGCTTTGTGCGCCCTTTTGGAGGTGTATGCGAATCCACTCGACGAGAACCCCACCAGCCACCGACACACCGACCGACCGACCTAGGCAGAAACATGGCACGGTAGGCTAAGAAAGCTTCGTTTTAAAATTTGGGTTTGTTGATTGATTGTTGTTCAGTAGAAAGGAAAAGAAAAGCTAAAGTCGGGGTATTTGGCCGTCCCGACAAGATCAGTTTGGAAGACATTTTAATTCGCATTTAGAACACGCTTATTTCATTTCACTTTATTTTCAAAAAAAAAAAAATCTTTTTCTCACTACCCGATTCATGGTCGATCCCCCCGACTGGGTTGTGCCATTTCACTGAGAAAAAAGAACAAGTTCGGGACCTTTATTTAAAGGTTGGAAGTGTCCCGCTCAATTCGGAACGATTGGCTTCCCGAATTACGCGTCTCTGGAGGCATGCTAACCTTCCATGTGCTGGCCGCGCATTCGCCATCGATAGCAGGACGAAAATGACGTCGCGAATTCGCCTTGAGTGCCCTGATGCTATCGCAATAAAACGACACTTTAGGGTCAATGAACGTTTATTAGGCATGACCTGCCGCCAAAGTCCAGATAAGCTGCAGGGTTGGTTGAGGACAGCCTCCGAAAAAACAACGCGTCAATCCCTGGCGACACGCTAGTTCGGTTGCTCGACCTGCCTGCCGGGGTCGCAGCGAGTCGAAGATGTCGCCCTGATCGTCGATTTCAGAACCTCGCGTGCCGGCGAACGTAACGCGCCGAAGCGCCCCCTTGCGGCTCTCCGGAGCCCCCAAAGTTTCACGTCTCGGCTACTCCGCAGCGTCTACAAGAGCGAGGCACCACGGCCGGCTGTGGTACGCTTTGCAAGAATTCTCCAACGTGCAGCCCCGTTCGTCGATGGAGGATGCGTACGCGCCTCGTTGGACAGGGCAGCTTGCTGGACTGTGCGCAGACCGTGGCGTGGAGAGTAGCAGGCAGACGGGAATCTCGCAGCCGACGCATATGCTGGAGGCGTCGCTGACCGCCGGCCCTCCATGTTGGCCATTGTCCAGCGTGTCGCGTCCCGATAGCGTCTCATGGGCTTGGCATGTCGATGCTGCGGTTGCCACCGACGCTGTCGTTTTTGGCGGTGCCTGTCTCGGCCCATGGTGGCGGTTGCAATCTTGCGATGCCTTGTCTACCACGCGCCCTTGTGTTGTCGGTGCTTTCCTTGGCTTCTTGCGGCGATGCTGTGGTCGCAGGTCACCTCGGTGCGTTCACACGTGGTGTTCGACGGACATGGTAGAGATTGCGAAGCTCTTTGGAACGCTGACGAGACCGAATACCTCGCGAGGCACGAGCCGTTCTTCGTCTTTTGTTTTGTTCGCGGATGCACGTGGCTGGCTCCCGTGAGCTGCTTTGGCAGGAAGTAGACAAAGTAAAGTGTTGAGCGGACAGTGCACAAACGCGACCTTACCCCGCCAAAGTAATAGACAAAAAAAAAGACATTGTTCTTAACTATCGCGCAAAAGTGGCATTAGCTATAGGGCTTGCCGGTTGACAAGTACGTAATACTGTCAAGGTATTTCGCCCAGGCTTTTTCGTCTTCCACCTTTATAGCTGTCACGTGTACTCTGTTGGACACAGTCTCAAAGTATGAATACGGAGCAAGGCCTTCGTTCTTCCCGTCGTGAATACCACTAATGTCTCAGGGTCGTCAGATTAAGTGCTTAAGAATGACTGATCGAAGTGGACAAGAAAGTCGCAGAAGATTGAATAAAGTTGAAAAAAAAATATTGCTTATTGGCCCTTTGAAGAAGGAGATGCTGGTTGAAACATAGAATATATTTACGGTTAATAAAATTGAGAATAATTTTTTACCTAATAGTTCGGCGTTGACAACTCGTACCTCGCATTGCACTTGCGTAAAATTGACATAACTGTTGCGATGCTGTGCTGCTGCCGCCTTGGTTCACAGATACCGAGAAAAGCTGGTGCAATTTCCCAGCTGGTGCAAATTCACTGCGGGAATGCAACTTGGCACTCTCATCGCGTGCCACCGTGACTCGTGAATGTGACATGACCTGGCAGCGTATCTTAAGTTGGAAGGGGCGG
This sequence comes from Dermacentor andersoni, assembly GCF_023375885.2. Taxonomy (NCBI): domain Eukaryota; kingdom Metazoa; phylum Arthropoda; class Arachnida; order Ixodida; family Ixodidae; genus Dermacentor; species Dermacentor andersoni. Next base: position 137,832,255 of record NC_092818.1, read on the forward strand.
GTGCAGGTGGAGAGGAGAGCTTTCGGCTACGGTCGGTCAACTTTACGGGCAAAGTGGGTGCCGAACGTGGCACTGAAGTCTGTTTTTTAGCTCATAGCGGTACCTTTTTTATTGCTACCGCATTCTAATACACTCTCAGAAGAATACACTTGCCGCCGAATGCACATCTACGGAAATGGCGCGCATAACTAGCAAATGAAAAAAGAAACAAGAATAGAAGCTATATGAAATAATTTTGCCCGAGCAGGAAGGTAATTCGTTATCTCACTCCGTTCAAGTGGTAATACTTATACCGGGTGTATTAACGAACACTTTCAATTCTTTTAATTTTCTCTGGCGGATGGCACAATTCTAGTCCATGAGCTGGTCTACTTGAAGAGGCGAACATCACGTGCACAAAGAATTGAAATGCATAACCAACTAATTAACACAAAATCCATAATTAAGCTTTTTAACTAAATAAATTATGGCACATTTTGCAATTTACAAGTTCTAGCCGCAAGGCGGGTCCACTTGCAACCAATTCTCAGGATGACACCAGTTTCGAGGTATTATTTCCGGAACATTGCGGAGAAATGCATTGGCGTTCCAGTTAGCTTCGTGCTTCAATGCATAAAACGACGTTTTGTTGAGAAAGTAAGCGGAACAGTGCATCTTTACCACAAGTATGACGGTGCATATCTTGCAAATGGTGTCGACCACACAATTCTTTTCAAGTGGGTATGCCTTGCCGTCTCACCCGCTAGAATTTGTAAATCGCAATATGTGGTATAATCACTCATAATCGCAAAGCCTTCAGCGAAATTAAAAAAAGACAGGGACGTGCCAGAGACACAGGACAGGACACATCCCTGTCTTTTTTGAATTACGCTAAAGGCTTTGCCATTATGAGTAAACTGTACCAACTAGCCCAAGAATCACCCTTGTGGTATAAGGTAATTAGTTAAAAACATTATTAGTGAATTTTCGTTAATTCGTTGATTATGCACTTCATTTTTTATTTGCAAGTAACGTCCGCCTCTCCGAGTAGACTAGTTCATGGATTAGATTTGTGCTATCTGCCACAGGCAATCTTTTTTTTAAATTATTAGTGTTCGCTGAAATATCCTTTTTGTAGTTTGCATTGACGCCATCATGGCCGCCACCTTGGGGTACTAGCACGTCGAGGGACTGTATAAACAAGAAATGTGAGAGCACGGCAGCACCAGAAAAAAAAGCGATAATAAAACAAACAATGTACGCTTGATAACATGGTGCAATGACGCCATCATGGCCGTCAAGTTTGGGTACTACCACGGTGAGATTATAGCTGCGTCCGTGACGTCATTTGGAAAACTATCCATCGGAAAGAGTGATTCACATAGCGCTTACGCACCTGTCGACCAATGATATGATTATTATAGCTTCAATAATCAGCCGCATCACTTCACCCTTGCGCACTATTCCTGTGTAGTCAGAGCGGCTCGCCTCCACAATCTCGACCTGCCCTTTCTCTGCTTCTTGCACTCTATACACTGTGCACCTTTAACCTCTAATTGAGCAGTTTTTCATGTCTTTGCCTTACGTCCTCCCTTCGTCCATGTCTATGGCGCTGCTTTACCATTCTTATGGCGCCAAGCCAACGAGCTTAAGCGTGCATACTGGTCACTATGGGAAATTCTGTTAAGACGAAGATTTACCTTGGCACAAATTCTGATTTTTCTGTTCAATTACATCTAAAACCAAGAAAAAAAAGATGCTCTCTCTAGACAACCGCTGAACCGCATTGAACGAAGTTTGGTGCAGTTAAGAGAGACAGATGAATTCTACCGACTGCAGCATGCGGAAATTCGATTTAGGGCTTAGAAGCTTTTAAAGAAATTGTTGACGAAAGCTTAAAAAAATTTTGAGGCATAATGTTTAGAAATGCACAACTCTGTACACCAAAAACAGATATCGCAATTAAGTAAACGGTCATATTTGGACTTCGAATGGTCTAACAAATGCATTTCACAGTGGGCAAATGTTGTGCGTGAGCTTACATAAAATCATTACAATGTCTACAAGCGTTAGGCGAAAGTCTTAATAGAAAGTTTGTGGCAGAACCCATCTGACGATGACTGTCGACGGTGATGCGTGAGCATTGAATCAATATGGTGGCACAACGTATTGCCATCGTCGAAACGAGGTATGTATGAGGCGTTTACTGCAGCGGGTCTCCTCTTTCGAGTTTCCCTAAGAGGATGAGCAAAACGAGAACAAGGTGAAAGCAGTAGCCAGCGTTTCGACAAGTGGACTTCTCTTCTTCATGACCTTGAAGAAGACAAGTCCACTTGTCGAAACGTTGGCTCCTGCGTTCACCTTGTTCTCGTTTTGCTCATCGTCTTGAATTTCCATCTCCCGACTTCCCTCCGTTTTCCCTGCATTTCCCTAAGAACACTCGGCGCCACCTAGCGCCGCCACCTCGAAGCCTGGGCGCTGCCTCCGAAATGCATGGCGCCTGAGAAACGCGTAACGCAGCAACCGTGTTCCTCTTTCGCGTTTCTTTCTGAACACGTTGCGCCATCTAGTGACACTGCCACGAAGTCCGCGCGGGGCCTCCGAGGCGAGAAGCGGGTCGCTCCAGTCCCTGCGAACGCTGAGAATTGTTCCCTCATTTTCCGCACACAACGAGGCACGTACTCATTTACCCAAGTGGGCGAGACGTTTGTTGAAGAATGGCACGTGCCTAGTGCGTTTGTCGCGTTGCCTGCCAATGCGTCGGGATGCTGTCCTTGAGGAACCCTTGTGACGTTGGTTCGATTCCGCTCAACATCGGAGGAATTCAAGGGACCTTATTCGTCACTGCAGAGCGGCACGTTCCCAGTGGCCCGTACCAAGTGACCCAAGTTCACATCAAAGATGTTCATTGAACACCAGCACAGATCGAAGGACACATAGCCAGTGGTCCAAGACGGCGTCAAAGATTTTCTTCGGGCTGCGGTGCTTACCCAATGCCACGTCTACAGAGGTCCACGTCGGCGTGAAAGAGGTTCGTTGAAGAGCGGCACGTACCAACACATTGGCACATACTCAGTGACCCAAGTTGATCCGATGGTTGATATCGAAATCTGTTGCATCAGCACACATTCTTAAGAACTTTGGTCAACGCACACACATTTTGCGGCATAAGTAAGCACTTTAGACACAGCCGCACAAACAGCAGCAAAACTGAGCAGAGAGAAGAGCAGAGACTGACAGGTATCACATTGTCTTTAGATCGCATTGACTTTTTCAGTAACCGCGCTGTTGCCAATTTTGCCTGTTTCAGGAACTCTACCACAAGAAGTGGTGCAAGTAACATCGCCACTTTTTCCCCACGCATTTTTGCAATTTCGCGCACCCTATCATACAACACCTCTAAAGCTTTTTCCCAAACAGAATTTCTTTCTGTCAAGAAATGATGCTGCGTTGGTAAAGTCGTAAAACTAGCCGAAATACGTAAACTTACGAAAAAATCGGGAAAGATGTAGGTATATGAATATATAAATTTTAACCGCTTTAGATGTGTCGATAGATACAGTTTACAGAATTGTGATGTCGTTTTTCATTGCTGACGAATGTAGTGGTAACTGATAGCTGAGCTTCCTAAAAGCATGCACTTCTCTAAGTTTTTCTAGAAGATACTGCCTGCCGAAATCAGAAATCTGCTTACTACAGTCATTAGATTTTACCTTTTATGCTCTAAATGCAACAAACCTCGTCCATCTAGGTGCAGAGGGGGACGAGCAAAATGACTTCTCTTTTCCCAAGTGTTCCTATTGTAAAACTTCCTCTTAAAGGGACACTAGAAAGACGTACTAAGTTAGTTTAGTTAGATAAAGTATCGTTTCAAACCTTTCTTTTTGTTGATTTCGGGGTATTAGCTTGATTACTAGAGGAAAAGAAGTAAGCTCAAAGTTCCATTTTTAAAATTTGCTCATGAAATAGCAGCGTCAGTCACCAGACCATCAGGGAGAGGTACGTCATATATTTCAAAGTATTATTTCATATGTTCGCCCTTTTAGCCAACTAAAGTTATTGAAACTAGGATAGGTTCAGTCTTTTGGTCACTTAGAATTCGATTCACAGCGAACTGCGGTGGGAACTTAAAGGCGGTACTACTAGTAATTGGTTGTTTGTTTAAATCAATAGTTAGATAAATAAAGGAAGAAGAAGGCCAGGAAAATTGCTACTGACACCTACAGTGGTCAGAAGCGGACGGGCGAGGGAGGGAAGGTAGTAAAAGCACGGGGAGAGAGGATAGAGTAAATTAGAACTGTTAACCCATGTATATACAACATAACTAGGTAAACTATTCATCGTTCGCTTGTGGAGGGACTGTCGCCGCCCTTATTTCATTTTTTCCTTACCAAGCCTCTTATGGGAAGTAGAGTGGCTTTTTTCATAATGTTACGCGAGCGAAGAAATCGCTATACTGAAGGCCACTGTCAAGATACGTTTGCAAGGACAAATGCAGCGCTGATCAATGTAGCCGACTGCTCGAGCAAAAGGGCCAGTTCCTCGTCGTCGTCGCCGGGTCGACCATGCTCATCAATAGACGCACGTAAAATGCACGTATCGATGTTGTAGAATGGTAGTTTACTAATACGGCTCAAATTATTTTTAAAGCGTTAACTTTCCTAGCTGGCGATCACTCGAGCGTCAGAGAGCAGCGTAGTAGTTTAAACGAGAACGCTATGGAACATCCTCTGCACTATACTGTCATGAAGGTTGCAGGACATTCAGACACCCCAAGCGAAGCCGGGCGCGAGAACGCCTATAGCCCGCACCGCCAGGTAACGTTTAAACATTCGTGTTATATTTATTGCGATAACAATTATGTCGACACCCGAGCAGTATTCTTGCCGTCGCCGTTGCCGTGATGTTTAGTATATATTTATGCATATGTGTGCTGAACGTTTGTTTATGCCGTATATGCAAAGTAGACGCTATACTGTTCAACCACCAAGGTTGCTAAGACTAATGTTACGTTCACAGCTAAATTATCCCTCAGAGCTTGTATTCACAAAATGCTCTTACACTAGAATTGTTGATGAAGTCGAGGGCCTGACGAAATCTCGTCTGGTTGGGAAGAATCATGGCGAAAGCCATTAAAGAATCGTTCGTAACAGCAAATTCCTGCCAGTGCACTGATTCTGGACATATCATTAACGAAAGGTACCAGCCGGTGGCATAAAAGCACGCACGAACTGAAATTTTTGTGAATTTGGCCCCATATTCTTTTTCTGAATAACACAGCGCAAACAACAGTCATGAAGCATTTCATTCACAGCGCATGCCTTTCATACTAAGTCTTCCCGGACTATTAAATAGTGCGAAACGGTGTTAGCGTTCACAATCTGACAGTGATGTAATTTCGCTCTCGTCGCTGTTCACGGGCATGCGCAGTGGCGCCTGGGCGATGCCATTACAGATCCTACACGCGTGTTAAGACTTTATTTAAAGTTGCCGGAAACGTCAGCGCACCCACGTATAGCTACAACACCGTCCAAGTAGTCGAAGTGCAGCGCTAAACCTTGCTACCGCATTCAGGCGAAACTGCAAATTGTTTTCAAGCGATGGTTTTCAACCTCAATATGACATTACATCCCTCAGGTTTCTATAAGTAGAACTTTTTCATTTACCTGACTGTGAAAGTGCTAGTTTAACGAATCTGAAGAAATCGTAAAAAATTTCATCCTTAGTCCTTTACGTAGTGGTTGCCCTTAATTTTAGTTGGATATTTTGCTGTAATTACCAGACCAACCAGAGCAAGCGCGAAGGCTTTTCAAGGTAGCGTATGTTTACAGAGCTCTGGAATGTTTGGCTCCATTCACAGCACTGGCTCGCGGCACGCGCAACAAGGTCTCCATGTCCCGTTCTTTTTGCGTCTTTATTATCCTTTTAATGGCTGTTTGCCTGAAATGGGACGGCACTGTGCGAAAAATTACGGCCGCTCAATCCGAGTCCATTCTGATCGAGCGGCCCTGAAAGTTGCAGTCGTGGAGGTTCGACCAATTTACCACGCAATGGTCTGTGAGTGTGCTTAACGAGGTTCCCGTACCTCCTCGGGATCGGTGAGCTTGAACTCGAGTCCCCGACCAGTCCAAGCGATGCACGGCGCATTTCCCGGGTTCCTTAGTAGCGCCGCGAGAAATTGCCACAGCTGGAGCGAGCCCCGACCAGCGGACGAGCAACTCATCGCCTGGTGGTGGTGCTCCTCGGCGAAGCTGACTGGTCCGACGGCAGCCGTCAGCGCCTGGGGCTGCGTCAGAGGTTCGGCCAGGGCGCTGGGGCACGCCGGGGACACGGGAGGCGAAGGAGGCGGCTCGAACTTCACCGGTGACTGGTGGCCTGCGAGGCGGTGGCCGTTGATGTTTGTAGCCTTGCGAATTGTAATTGATCCATGCACTTTGAACTTTGCCTACGCAATACCCATACATAACCTGCCCCTTGTTTCCACGAAGTATAACCAATGCGACTCCTTTAGTTCATCGAGGACACCGTGGGCGCCTCGTAGCCCCCTTAAATATATATAGTAAGAAATAGGGGTTTATTAAATATTTGTAAAGCTGGTAATTTATCCAGAAATGTGATGGTATTGCCACACATTACGCTTAACGTGATGGCAGTTCTCGCTGAACGAGAACTCGATTTGACGTATACAGTTCTCTCGGAACATTAGGGAACCGCGTATAATGGTCTCAAAACGCTTTAGAGTACTTGATGAAGGTTTCCTTTTCTTTTTTTAAAACAAAGTCTGCAGTTGACTCACGCGCATTTAACATCGCATTTGCGTTATCTGTGCGGTTCCCTGGCGTGCAAGAAACAACGCAAGAGTAACTCTAGTACTGTTCACACCGCATTTACTATCAGTCAATGACAATCACTGACAACCCATATAACAGCGAAATGCGCTGGAAATTCACGCGCGCGGGCCCCCTCATCATAAACGAAAAGAAACGCAAAGAATTGATAAAAGATGCTTTATCTCTTTCTATAAGGCTGTCTGTTAACGTTCGAAATGGCATCAGGAAGTTCTACATGTTTGGCGGTGATCGAAGGCAGGCTAAGAAGTTTATTAGTCTCTCACTGATGTCACACGCTTCACCAATCGGGCTGGTCGACGTGCGCTGATATAGCGCTCATATTGATTAAAGGCTGACATCCGCACCTTGATCCGCACTTTAATTATGCTGATAGTTAGTCACTCTGATAAATTGAGAAAATATGTGGCTTAGACAGCGAATGGGTGAAGACTGTTTTCTTTACCAAGCAACGTTCACGGCTACAGAAGGCATACCGATTCTGAAACATTAAGTCAGTTTTCTGGCAGACGCCTATGCATAAATGTTGGTGAAAGCTCGGAGCTATCGAACAGGCATCGTCAGACTATCGGCCTATGGTGTATATATATATATATATATATATATAGGACTATTGAAAGACGAATAATGGTATACGAGTGATCATATGCCTATGGACACATTAGTTTCTTAGAGTTGACGTGGAATTGACCGCGAAATGCGAAGTTTATCTTACAGCCATTGTAGCCCAATATATGAGCGTGCTGCTAACGTGGGCTACCTTGAAAAATAATTTGCGCTTGCTCTAGTTAGTTTGCACATTTCGTCTACATATCTATCTATAATTAAAGAAAAGTAACATAAAAATATGACGTTGAAAATTTTCAAAGTTCCTTTATAGTCTTTCGGGCTAACATCGCCGAACGCAAGGTAAATATGTAACTGAAACTGTGCATTGGAATGTTTGCTACTAATGAATACCGAACGGAGGCGTAGTGACGCCGAGGTTGGCACTCAATTTTCGTCGAGGCAAAATTGCGGCAGCTATGACGCACTCGTTGAAATCTGCCATAAGCGGGACTTTTTTGAAGTGTTTCAGCCAAATTCTGTGCAAACTTATCGACATGTGATGCTTATTTTATTCCCAACTTTATGCTGACCCACGGGCGCTACAACGTGGTGGGCTCGACGAGAAGGTTTCGCCGTTGCTGTGCTCAATACGAACGCTCTATGGGAGTGCGTGCGCGAGGCCGCCTAGGGCAGGAAGCTATGCGTGTGTTTTTGTTTTTAAATGCGTAAGCACTTATATGCCTACCAAAAGAGGAAACCCGTCCGTCCCGTAAGACGGATCTCTATAAATAAATTATAGTACGAAACAAGACAAATTCGTAGGGAAACCGTTGGCAGTGGTGGTTTCCGAACCTACTGCCTCACGCTCAGAAGCAGAGTGTCTCAAACCACTAGGTTAAGCACCCACTTTTTTTCTTTCTTGCATGTAATTAAACAACCACTTTTATTTTCTTTAATACGTGGGAGCAGGAACTTCAGTCAAACAAGAAAAACAAAGTGCTAGATAAATTTAAGGTGACTGAAAACACATCCAAAAGTCAGGCAGCACGTGCAAGCGTCCAATAAAGGCATCCAGTCCGGCACTGTTTCCCGTGCAGCGCACACACTGTGAATGTAGGCAGCAGCTTCCCGAAAAAACGACCCAGTACTTCGAGGTGGTTCAGCGTGCCTGTCAAACATTATACTGCGCGAAAGGCTATGTAGGCCAAGCATCATGAACATGTCATATGGTGGGTCACAGGGATCTTTAAAGTGTATGAAACGAATTGTGTATGGTACGATATCTAAATCTTTTTAATGTGTTTTTTGGAGAATGTCCCAGAAGAAGACGGCATCCCTACAGTCTACAAAACAGTGGGCAATCGTTTCACTACGTGGACAAAAACGGCAGTTTGTCGACCATGGCCCGAAACTGCCCCTTTTTTCTAACCAGGTCATGACAGGAAGAGTTGCTGAATGTAACTTGAAGAAAAAAAATTTTGATCCTTGGAGAAATGATAATTCGATGGACACACTTAAGTGCATCTAGGTAATAACATTACAAATAAGACGCATGGTAATGGGGAATAGGAAACAACGTGTCTATGTACGCAGCAGAGATTTATTTGCAGGAGGCAGCGAAAATATAATCCATACTAAAGCGAGCCTTTAGAAAGGGAAAGCCTTCAACAGCCTCCTTCAAGAAGCTCCAAAGAGCCGTTGGTGCATCTCTGACAAATGACGACACAACTATTTGTCGAACGTAATTGATTAATCGTAGTTGTGACATCTCTCTTAGAAATGGACCGTTCGCATCACGAAAGAAAGATAAGCAGGAGACAAGCTGCCTAGCAAAAAAGGTGAACTAGGAAATACCCCCACTCTCAAGAGGAAAAAAAACAAGGTTATCAGAAGGTTATCACGCCGCATGGTTTCAACACGTGAGCTCCATACATAGGTAGCAAACATACGATGAAAAGACATACATAAGTTGAACTGATAGGAACACATTGCAAGCTTCAGCTCGGCTAAATAGGGGCAGCTGCCGCCCCCCTGCAAGTTGTTAACTTAACGTTGTACTTCTCCAACTTCCGCTGATCAGTGAAGATTACTGTTGCGGTATTGAGAGAAGGGTACACCTAAGTACTTGAAGTCTTGCCTCCAGTGAATACCTGCGAAGTCAATTGGCATCGTACACTATCTACCTCGGGGCATCGGTAAGACAAGGTTGTCTCTTGTCCCCTCTGTTATTCACTTTGTACTTGGAACCGCTTTGCACCCGAATTCTAAAGGGTCATACATTACACGGGTTCAAATTATTATCCAATGAGGTCCGGGGACTTGCTTATGCATATCACATAGCCATATTCTGTATTGACAAGGAAGGTGTAGAGAATGGCCTTGCCATAGCGCAAGAGTTTTGCCCAGCATCTGGTGCAGCAGTAAGCTTTGAGAAGAGTTCAGGGTTTTGGATCGGTCTACGTTATTAAAACACCCACGCTTGCAGAAGGTGAATATATCTGAACTAAATGAATGTGCTGCACCAGCGGTACAAAACAAATGTCAAAAAAGAAGAGTTTCTATGAAGGCTTTGTTGAAATATTTGGTGATGGTGGAGCAAAAACCATCTCTAGGCTCACATGTAGAGCCGACTTGGAGCATTGTACACATAAGTCAAATTCCCATTTTGCGAAAATTTAATGCCAAATGTGCCACATCCCCGATGCGTTTCAGTGGTCGCGGGACGTGCCTTCAGTTGGGGCGTTCCTTCACCGACCGAAATGCCACGGATCTCTGAGGGATCATGAGCTTCGCATCGCGCAACACAGACAGATCAGCAGTTAATGAGTTAATGAGGATGATAGGCAGTAATGAGGGTTTATATAGGTCTCGTCAAGGTTGATTGTGGTTCGACGCGGATGGATAAAGTGTTAAAGAGCGATAAGGGCTTATAATGGTCAGAGCAGTTTTGATAAGGTTGATATAAGGACCGATAAAAGTTCTTCCGGGGTACCACGGATAGTTACACCTATCAAAGACTAATCTGGCGACGCCAAGTTGACTGTCGGATCAAGTCCGATATGGTTGAAAAGGACATATAAGGGATGATATCGATTGAAAGGAATAATATTGGCACCAACCGATAAGGGTTGATAAGGATAGGATCGAGTCCGATAAGGGTGATAACAACCGATAAGGGTTGATAAGGGTCGGATCTAGTCCGGTAAGTTTATAACAACCCGAGAAAGGTCGTCGATAAGTGTTTATGCTGTTCGGATCAAGTTTCATAGCATTGATAATGACAATGGGCTGCGTGGAGATGGCGCAAGTGGCACAATGCTCACGCTTACTTAGACAACTCCCAGAGAAGTTTATGCGTGCTTTTTGTTTTCTGATGGCAATTACACGGATGCTAAAGGAGCATTCGCGCTGTCTCTAATGGCGCCGCCGTCGCCGTGTTGTCCTGCTATTGGCGGCGCATGCGCCATCCGCGCGTGTGTGATTTGAGCGGTGTTTCTCAAACTTTTCCAGTGTGTGACCCCTTTTAGTAGTGCCAAACCTTCCATGACCCCTGGTCATCTCCCCCCTCCCCACTTTTATAAGCTTCTAAAAAAATTAGTATTTCTTCAATGACAAAAGTGCATTCCCATTTCAATTCGTTGAAAAGACGTTAATCACAGCAGAGAGAGCTACTAAAAAATACTTGTTAATGTTTCTTTAACAAGGATTGATTGGATCATGTGTTTTAAAGAGAAAGATGTACATATTCGATTTCTCTATACAACCATATCTGCTGAAGCCAATTCTACAGTTTCGGTGACACAAATCTAGGACGCCGTGTTCTTTGTAGCGATCGAAGGTTTAGATCGCCACGTGTCTTGCTATTTCGCCGTGCATCTTCTGGTCAAAACTCGTATTACACCCTGTATAATAAACATGATCTCGGGGGGGGGGGGGGGGGTGGGGGGGGGTTGATTTATATCGTTTCAGCAATCCGCTCATTTGGTCCATGCAGTGGCAGATCTGGGACGGCGTTCTGCCTTGCGCTGCTGGCACGTACGTTGTGCGTACTCATATATATATATATATACTACAAGCACGCTAGCGTCCCTCCTGAACTGCTATGCGCATGCACTGGCCTGAGCGGAACAAACAGCGCGCATCAAGCCAACTTTGTCTAATATTTCACTGGGTGCTGACTAAATACGACGATTTCCGATCGGTCTCATCTCCGGCAACATCGATGTGCGACGCCCCCAATGGAATCTAGCGACGCTCCTCCTCATGCCAGCGTTGTGAGACGCATGGCAGCGGGCAGGGCGCTGTTCCATCTGATGAGCGGAAGTTGTCTTGCGTGCTGCGTTGCACGAACGTTTCACGCTCACGCATAGCTAGAACGCACACCGTCCGAGGAGTTCTAGCTCAACGTAAAACCTCGTTATCGCTGTCAATGCCCTTCAGGCGAGGTAAGTTGGCAGATAAAAGAGCCGGCAACTCGCACATCTTCCGCAGTATAGTACAGATGGTTATGCATATACGCCAACTCGATATATGTGTGTTTTCCTGCGTTGAGTAATGTCGGGCAATGACGTATTTGCCGTGAATCGGAACTCTGCAGGGGACCTCGAGAAAAAGAAAAGAAAAGAAACACGCACATTTGCGGTGAAAGTGAGGACTCGGTAATCATTTGCCAAGCTCCTAGCTTGTTCAGAAACGTGAAAGCATTGCCACATAAGACACCTTACGTCGTGCCCATTTTCACTAAATATGAAGTCGATGTGACGTAGAGTTCTCTCGGGACATCAGGAAATGACAGGTGATGGCCTTATTATAATTTCGAGCATTTCATGAATGTTTTGTTCACAAAACGTGTAATTTTTGCACAAGCATTTACCTATGCATGCTCGTTACCTGTACTGTACCCCACATTTTCGACACATTTGATCTCGGTTGCATATATAGTTCTCCGAGAAATCCGAGCTATCTATGGCACCGTTCGTAAAACATGCATATAACGCGCCGGAGCGCTTGCATACGTAATTTATTACAAAAGCTGCAATCGTTGTACACGCTTCGAACTTTGCCATAAAGTGTTTCTCATTTTCAGTGAATACAAACGAAGTGCGTCGTTTAATTCACCGAGGACAACGGGGGAACCTACTAGGTGCCTCGTGGAACGTACGGGTTTAGACATAAAATAGGTATTTAGTAAATATTTGGAAATCTGACAATCAAGTCAGTACCGCAGGATGTTCGCCACAATTACACTTAACGTGCCGCCATTTTCACCAAGCGTAACCTCGATGTTACATAGAGTCCTAGCGGGACATTGGGAAACAAGGCTGAGAACGGTCGTGCGCGTAACAATTTCGAGCGCTCATTTGAGAATTTTTTTTTTCCGAAAGTAACAGTTAACCGACGTTGCCCTCAGCTCGTCAGTCTACTGCCGTTCTAGACTGCGCTTCCCTTTTCTTGGAACCCACTCTGTAACCCTAATGGTCCACCGGTTATCTAACTTACGCATTACATGACCTGCCTTGCTCCATTTTTTTTCTCTTAATGTCAATTAGAATAACGGCTATACCCGTTTGCTACCTGATCTAAACCGCCATCTTTGTGTCTCAACGTTATGCCTGGGATTCTTCGATCCATCGCTCTCTGCGCGGTCCTTAACTTGTTCTTAAGCTTCTCAGTCTCGAAGTTTCTGCCCCATATCTCAGCACCGGTGAAATGCATTTATTCTACACCTTCCTTTTCAATGATAATGGCAAGCTTCCAGTCAGGAGCTGATAATGTCTACCGTATGCGCTCCAACCAACCAATTTTTATTCTTCTGTAAAGTTCCTTCTCATGATCAGGTTCCCTGTGAATAATTGACCTAGGTAAACGTACTCCTTCATACTCTACAGGCTGACTGGCGATCCTGAACTCTTGTTCCCTTTCCAGCTATCATCAGTAATTTGTCTTCTACATATTAATCTTCAATCCCACTCTCACACTCTTTCTGTTGCGGTCCTTAATCATTTGTTGTAACTCGTCTCCGGTGTTGCTGAACAGGACAATGTCATTGCAAAGCAAAGGTTGCTGAGATATTCACCGTTGGTACTTGGCTCCTAAGCTTTCCCAGTTTAATAGCTTGAATACGTCTTCCAAGCATGCAGTGAATAAAATTGGAGAGATTGTGTGTCCTTGCTTGACCTCTTTCTTTATAGATATCTTCCTACTTTTCTTGCGGAGAATTAAGGTAGCTGTGGAATCTCTGTAGATGTTTTCCAAGATATTTACGTAAGTGGCCTGTACCCTTTGATTACATAATGCCTCTATGACTGCTGGTATCTCTACTGTATCAAACACCTGATTGTACTCCGCGATCTTCTCGATTACCTGATTAATGACATGGATGTGATCCATTATAGAGTATCCCTTCATGAAGCTGCAGTCTATTCCCTTGGTTGACTAAAGTCCAGTGTTGTCCTTATTCTATTGGAAATTATCTTCGTGAATATTTTATATAATACTGGGAGTAAGATAATGGGCCTATAATTTTTTATTTATTTAACGTCTGCCTTTTTGTGGATTAGTATAATTTTTGCATTCTTCCAGTTCTATCGGACCCTTGAAGTCGATAGACACTTCGTATAAAGAGCCGCCAGTTTTTAAAGCATTATGTCTCCTCCATCTTTGATTAAATCGACTGTTATTTCATTTTCCCCGGCCGCTCTTTTCCGTTTCATGTTTTGCGAGGCCCTCCTAACCTCATTGCTAATTATAGAAGCAATCTCTGCAACCTGTTCATTACTACTTCTAATGGAAGGATCGTGGCTTCTCTGGGTATTTATAGGTCAGTATGGAATTCTTCCGCTGCTTTTACTATACCTTCGAGACTCCGGGTGATATTACCCGGCTTATCTTTCAATGTATACATCTTGCTTTGTCCTATGCCAAGTTTACTTCTGACTGATTTCATGCTGCGTCTATGTTTTACGGCTTCCTCAGTCTTTGTCACGTTATAATTTCGAATATCCCTTATTTTCTCCTTGTTGATCAGTTTTTACAGTTCCGCGAATTCTATCTCATCTCTTGAGTTGAACACTTTTATTCTTTGTCCTTTCTTTATTAGGGCATTTGTTACTTGGAAGAGCTTGCCTCACTCTCTCTCTTTTCCTCTTTCTATTCCTCCCCCCCCCCCCCCCGCCCCAGTGTAGGATAGCCAACCGGGTGCTCGTCGGGTTGACCTCCCTGCCTTTCCTGTCCTTGCTCATTCTCTCTCTCTCTCGCCTACTGGTTGCCTTGGTGCCTTACCTCCCACTTCAATTTCTGCCTCTGAAGTCAGCCTAGTTAGGTTTCATTCATTACCTCTATGTCATCTTCATCTCTCTGTTCTAAGGCTGCATATGTGTTTCCAAGTAGCAGCCTGAATTTGTCTGCTTTTACCCTTACTGCCTCTAGGTTCTGTTTCTTCTTGACCAAATTTGCTCTTTCTCTCTTCAAATTGAGGTGAATCCTAGCCCTCACTAACCTATGATCACTGCACTTTACCGTACCTATCACTTCTACATCCTGCACTATGCTGGGATCAGCAGAAAGTATGAAATCTATTTCATTTCTCGTTTCAGCATTCGGGCTTTTCCAGGTCTACTTTCTGTTGCTACGCTTCCTGAAGAAGGTGTTCTTTATCCGCAGCTAATTCCTTTCGGCGAATTCTACCAGCATCTCTCCTCTAGAGTCCCTAGAATCCACGCCATAGTTGTCAACTGCTTGTTCACCAGCCTGCTTTTTCCCCACTTTTGCATTGAAGTCGCCCATTACTACAGTATACTGAGTTTGTACTTTTCTCACCGCTAATCCAACAACTTCATAAAATTCATCTAATTCGTCATCATTATGACTGGATATTAGAGCGTAGGCTTGTACTACATTTAATGCGTACCTCTTATTGAGTTTGATTACGAATACTGCTACCCTCTCATTAGTGCTGTAGAATTCGTCAATGTTGCCCGCCATGTCCTTATGGATTAGGAATTGTACCCCGTATTGCTTTCTATCCGGGAGACCTCTATAGCAAAGTACATGACCGTTAGTCAGCACTGTATAGGCCTCACCAACTCTTCTAATCTCACTCCTTTCCTTCTCCACTTTTTCCTTCCTTCCCAATCTCACTAAGGCCAATAATATCCCAGATAATGCTTGATAGTTCTTCAGAGTTCTACTAAGCTAGCCTCACTCGACAGAGTTCCATCAAAATGTCAATTTTGTGGAGCGTTTATCAGAATATTGGGCAAACTTCCTGTCGGGTAATGAAATACGCTTATTAAGGCTGTAATTATACTACACACTTCGAACTTTCGATATCAATCAGCCAAAATATGCATAGCCCTAATTTCTTGCAAATATAGAACTACCGTTTATTTTCTCCTAGGCCAGTGAAAAGACTTTGTAAGTGTTTCATATAACGCCTATTAAGAGCCAAGAAACGAAGGTTTAGAACATTTAATTTAACTCCTCATTAACTGGCACATTTAAAAAGTTTCCGAACATATCGTTCCTTACATGTACCACATTCTCTCTAAATACAAACACAGTCAATTTTCTATAGTGATCCCACGACACCATGAAAACACGCATACAGCACTTTCGAACGCTCCTATATCGCATCAACAGCTTCGCTGTAAAAGAACCTTCTCTGAAATATAACTCCTTTGTCACTCTTCAATTCAACCTGCAGAGGATTATTTTCACCTAAGTAAATATTTAAGCTTGCCGATGCATAAAGTTACCCTGCGTAGAATGCCTCTTGCACACTAACCCTGGTCTCCTTAAGAAAATTATGCTCTTTGCTAACATGTTTGCTCCTCAGTTGCCAGAATGAGTTCTTCAGTGTATATATTTGCGCATGTTGTACTGTATTTCCGCAGTAATTGTAGTTATTACAACGTATATGTAATTTAGTGCTGCCATTAATGTTCTCGAGCATAAAGTTGAATTAACCTCAACGTGTGTCCGTAATTAGGCTTCCCAATTAAAAATGACGGATATGTGCAGGCAAGCGTAGGGATATGAGCAAAGGTCGCTAGCGTGAGGCTACGCGTTAGTGTCTGTTGAGCCGGCCAGTTAGGGAACGTTGGGCTGTACGCGATTTTTTTTTTTTTTTTTTTACCGTTGTTTCTTGCTTCAAACATCCCCATGGTCGCGCTTATAGATATTTCAACTAATTTCTCAGCAATTACTGTGAAATAACAATAATCATAGCATTCTAACTTTTGTGTGGCAACATTTTTTTTTTGCTCTACTCATATAGCATATTCAAATGAACTTGCTTTCACTCTTACGCATTTTTTCTTGATCTCGAGAAATTCTTCGGCAGCCGGACGCTCGATAAGAAGTTCAAGACCGTACTAACGATAACGGAGGGAGAGATGCTGTGGTCTACTTGTGTATAGTATGTATGGCTACTAAGGACGTTGACACAATCGCACATCGTAAAACATGCTTCGCAGATAGAAGAAAATTACTCGGTGTCTGGAAATCGGATCCGGAAAAACCGCGTCAGTTGTTTTACCAGTTGGTCAGTATCAAAGCAGTTGGCAGCACTAAAGAATCACTCGACAAATCGAAGCACGTGCACGGGAGAAAAGTAGTAGCTTGTAGCTATACAAGACAGACCTGCACACGTTACAGAAAAAAGTAACCGATGGCAATCACAATTACTTATTTAAAAAATTTGATTGATCACGGTTACCGATTACGGCCACACCAAAATATTTGAGCAATTGCTAAAAACCAATCGCTTACTTTAACGTCACCTTCCTCCCGACATCTATTAACATTGCACACATTAAGTAAATAAATCGAGTTGACCTCTGCAGCCTTTCGCGCATTGTTTGTCCTTACAAGCATTGCTTTTGAAAATGTTTGTTATTATATAATCTCCCCTCGTTCTTTCTTTTTTTGTGAAGACATCTACAGTGACACTAAAAACTGGCTCGATGTGCGCGCTGCATAGATGGGCTGCGTGATGACGCACGAACACATTCCTCTAAAGACTGGTTAATGCCGCGATGCTCGCGTCAGGCGTAACCACAGTAACCACGAAGGGGTAGCCACATGTCAGAGGTAACCACAGTAACCACGAAGACGAGAGGAACACATACGACAGGAAAGGGCGCTGAACTTCGAACTGGCATTTATTCCTAAGGATAATCTAATAAATAAACTTGCATAGACCGTGCACTGGTCTGGCGTTGAATTGATCAATAAGCAGGCTCAAAAATTAACTGCGCTCGCCTCCGCCCATTCCCAAGATGGCTGTCAGTCTGCTGTCACGACTCCAAGAACCGATCTGGACTCGCGAGCACAGAACACGCATTCACGATTCCCTTGATTTAGGGTAACACCGGGAGGAGTGGTTACATTCGTCTCACAAGTACCCGCGGAAGTGTAGCACAAATCTACTCCAATACACTTATGCGTATCGCATATAAACACAAGCTTGCTGCAGTGAATTCACACACGACGACATCGGAATGTAAAAGTAAACATAACAGGAGATCTGAGCCACTGCTCTACGTGAGGTAAGTAATCCTAAATGTACAGCTAGCTATGTATCGTGCATACACATCTCATCGCCATTCCGTTTATACGGGCATCAGACATCGTCTTCGTCATCGTGACATCACTGCATAGATGTATCACACAGTGATCGAATCCGCCTGATTTACTGTTTGCGTGTCGGCATAGCTTTTGAGTGATGTGGTACTTAAACATAAATGAACGAGATTAAACTCGTGACTTTTGACATAGATAAACATAAAATTGGATAAGGTCGCACATTGCATAGGATGCATAAACAAGCGTATGCGTCTCCGTTAGTTGCATAGGATTGAATACACACCGCTTGGCTACAACTTCGCTTCATGTGGATGTCAATGTCTACGCAGAATATGCATAGTTCTTATTCGTTTAGATATATCGTTGTCATGATCCGGCTCCGCTGTCTAAGGACATGTTTGTCCCAGCGTATGTTCAATAGCCTGACAAGAAAGGAAAACAAACGTTCGGTTTTTCTGTTGAACCAGTTGAAGAAGTGGCTACTACGTTTATCTTTGGTCACTTTTAGTCTATATCTTTATTATCTTTACACATATCATTTAAATGAAAACTATCAGCTAGCCGCCGCCACAAGGTGACAAATACACCTGAATTGATATTCAATTTAAGAAGTCCGTACTTAGAAACGCCATAGAATGACTGCGTGCACATTTATTGAATTCTGATAGCGATTTGGACGCGTTCATCTAAATAACTTCACGACATAGACGCAGCGCAAAACACGGATTTATGGGAACATAGGTGTGTGGTTATCGCAAAGGAGTGCAAACAAAGGCTGAATTTTATTGGTCAAAGAACTTCCGTATAAAAACATGGAAGGTTCAGGTGATAACCCTCCCGCATTATATGTTCTTATATATGTATATAATACATATATATTCCCACGCGTCGGTGCTTTGCGCTGAATTTACTTCATGAACATTTACTGACATCGCAAGAAAACAGTTTGGCCGCTAACAATTCCACCTTGACTGATTGAAAAATATATTGCTCTCTTCCGAACTGTCATGCGGCCATTGAGTAAAACGTGGCATTAACGTTCGTCCTGGTATAGCCGCACGCTTACGGCCGCACTTTCATGATTATACTAGTTCGGAAATTGTGCTTTTTTTTTCTATAGGTTTCGAGGAAACACTGCTGAACTATAAAAAAAAATGTACTAAGAACTGTCACGCGATGTCCAGACCGCCACACTAATGCATTTGAAAATGCGCCGCCACTTATCGACCCGCCAAATCATGCCACTCCGTCGTCCTAATAACAGTTCATGGTCACTGAACTGTTGGGAAGCGCTACGCTCTCCAACTAAATTACTGAGCCAATACGTTGAACCGCTTTGTTCCAGGTACATAAAAAAATATTGCACATGCCTGTCTGTGTGGGCGGTCGATACCTATATAGGCTTAACAACGACGTAACTCTGACAACCAAGGTTAATTTTTCCTTTTTTTTGCACAATAAAAAGCGACAGAGTTCCGGCTCGAAACGATGTATACGATTAATTTTTCGACTTTGTTCTGTCTGCTTTCTTCGGTTGGGTTGTAAATAAGTTGCTGTGACGATACTTAGCTATGGAATACTTCGATTGCTTCATTTCTCGGTTTTATTTAGCAAATAAAAAAAATCGTAAAAAAGAAGTAAGAAAGAAGTAAAAGAAATATAATCAGCTTTCACAAGTTAGATCTCAGTGTGTAAAGAACGAACTACTCTGTTTTCCTGGAGTCCAGTTTTGTAGACTATAACGCCGAAAGCTCCGATGTTAAAACAATGATAATGCGCCGGTAGGAGCAATATATAATTTTTCTAAGCAGGAACACACACACACACACACACACAGAGAGAGAGAGAGGAAAGGAGATTAACCAACGCCGTGCCCAGTTGGCTACCCTACACTTGAAGAGGGAGTAACGTACATGAGAAAAAGGAAAGATGCAAAGAAATGATAAAGAGGCTGTCAGTGTGAGCACCATGCGAAGTTTTCTATTGCTTCTTTCATTTGCGACTTCCATGCACTTTATTCCCTTTCACGAGAAATAAATCTTCCACTGCATCACAGAAGATGAATCCAATGTTCTTGCACTAGAAATCGCACTTCGTCCGGCGTGCCGGTTCTGAGACACAAAAAACACTGTTTCAAATGCCGAGGCTGGCTTCCCACCGAAAAAAAAAAAGTATATGCGCCTCAAGGAAAGGCTACCACTGGCGTGCAAACAATTTCGAAAGACACGCTCGGAATTTTTAGAGGAGAGCGGCGCAGCTGAATTTCGGATACCCACGACGCGCGTGGCCACATCACATACATGCGGACCCGCTGTCTCTTTGGAACCCTCCTGCTTGACTTTGCCCCCGTTCCAAGTTTAAATGCAAGGAAGACGTGACGAGAGTTGATCCCCGCGATTCGAAGCCGGCGTACACATTTTAAGGACACCGCGACGGCAGCGGCGAACTTTCGGTCTTCTGGTTCTGGCGACTTCTGCTTCTTTCTTTGCCGTATATTTTCACTTCGGCCACTTCGCCCCAGTCGACCACCAGAAGGTACATTCCAGTCCACGTTCTTCT
Organism: Dermacentor andersoni; assembly: GCF_023375885.2. Classification (NCBI taxonomy): domain Eukaryota; kingdom Metazoa; phylum Arthropoda; class Arachnida; order Ixodida; family Ixodidae; genus Dermacentor; species Dermacentor andersoni. The sequence continues at coordinate 137,852,777 of NC_092818.1, forward strand.
GGGCACTAATTGATTTTTCAACAGCGTGCCGCGGTTCCACATAAAACGCGATTCCGCGAACGCCACCGTGGGCGTGGGGCATATTCTGTCGACGCCCAGGTCCAATAATGCCGAATCCGAAAGACACGCCGAGCTTTTCGGCGAACGCGATTTAAAAAAAAAAAAAAAATGTTGCGGGCTGTTTGTATCCTGCCTTCTTGACGCTCTCGTAGATAAGAATGCGCTGGAAAGGCAGGACATGTAGAAGGATGACGATTCCTTTCGTGTGTGCCAAAAATAAATAAATAAACGCAGCTATGCTTGTTAAGTTTCCAGGGCGCGGTTCACTCGAGAGCCGAGTTCGGCTACCGAGTGAGAAAAAGAAAAGGCAAAGAAAGAGAGAGAAAAACAGAAATAAGAAAACGACACTTCTTTCTTCTCTCCCGTTGGTTTCAATGGCAGCAGAAGAAGCGCATTCGTTTCTTCTCCCAAGATTTCGCGCGCATGCCTTGGCGCCAAATAGAGTTACATGTTCTTAGTCTTCAGAGTATGTAGTTATGATACACATTACAGCATAGGTATGCGTGGTGCCATGGTGCGGACTTCAATGCCGAACGTAGAGCGTGTTTCACACTTTTGTGGGGGATATGCGTTGCTATATCTGTTTGTCGGGGACTGCATTGCATGTGCGGTGGTGTGGGGATGCGTGGACGCTTCTAGGTCTGCAATTATTTTATTACTTCCGTCCTGTCTCTTTTAGCTTTCCTTCTTTCTTATATTAATAGTTTTCTTGATTGTTTTATTGTTACATTAGGAAACAACAAGAAAAGGGATAAGCAATGTATTCTTCAGTTAAATCTCGCAATAATACACCCGATCGTTTCCTTGACTCAATCTTTCTTTTAACAGCAGCTCACCTAAGAAAAGAAAATTAACGTCCCCTCCCCCCCTTCCTCTCCTTTCGAACTGCTTTCTCTCATGCGTTCATATACCAACTCGTTCAGGTCTCGTCACTTTGGTTCCGTGGACGAGAGGACTCGGTGTTACGAAAGGAAATGGTACAGCTGAAGAATAGTCGGCGATCAAATTCGTTGCGGCCAAATCATGACCTCTGCCACTGGTAACGCCTAATCGAACACGTTTGTCACCATGGGCGTGGCGCTCTTTGGCCATACTTAGCCCTTGCGCCATTAAACATCAAACATTCGTTCATTCGAACACGTCTGGGCGCCCGCATTCCAAGCTCGCACACTGGTGCGGTACACTTTCGCCGCGTGCATGCCTCTGTTTCGACTTTGGAATTACTGATGGACAGCACTGCCTCTACCGCATATATGGGAGGGTGAGTTTACACGCTGGTTTAAATGAGAAATCAACGACATTGCACTTTGAACGAAGAAGAGGCATAGCTTACAAACGACACGCGTGCGTCCGTTGGGGCAACGGTTATATACGGTGCCGGGCTTTTCTGTTCCTTTACATCGGGGACATCATATCAGACAGAGAAGGCTGGGAAGCCGCTGCAAACGCGGCGCTCATCTCGTTGCCACTGAATCTGCGTCATAAACGAATTCGGCCTAACGAGCAAAAAAAAAAAAAAAAAAAAGAAGATCAACGCAGCACCGCAGCAGGCCGCGCGCGACGGCGAGAGCTAAGCAGCCATTAATGAATTCCCAAAGTGCAGGCCTGTCTTCCACCCATCACGTTCGACCCAACGTGCGGTGTCCGCGAGTGAGCAATACGCGGGGGCAGACGGCGACGTTTGTGTATCGGCTCACTTTGAGCTCGGGCCTTGAATCTTGACCCCTGGCCAGCAAGCAAGCAGGCCCCTCATGTAAAATGCATGCTCAACCCTGACGAGCTAATCAGCTTTCACAGAGAGGTAAGCCGGAGGCCTCGTCTGGAGACCTGTTGCCCCGGCAAATCTCGTAAAGGAGATCATCACCCCACTCAGTGATTCCAGGAGTAAACCGGGCCCGCCTGGGGACCGAGAGGGCCGAAACGGCAAGAAACGGCGGTCTTCTCCAGCCCCAACCCCCGCTCCCTCCCGCTCGTATACAGCGCCTTATACCGAGGGCGTGAGCCAGGAAAATGAAACGACCCTGCCGTCCGGCAAGAAATCGCCCACATCGACGCGTCGGGGAGAAGAGGAAAACGAAGAGGGGGGGCGGGGGTACTCCGATGAGACCTCTTCATCGCCTGTTGCTTGCCGCGTGTTTGTCTTTCAGCGCAGTGAACGCATCAAGTCCGCGTGTCGAGGGCTTGGAGCAAAAAACGGTGAGCGATGAAGTGTAGCTTGTACCGGCCATGTGGATGGGCTGGAAACTCATCTCAATCGAAAAGCTCAATGTCAAGCGGCGAACCCTACGAAGACAAATTATATTGCCACCCTCCCCCGTTACGACATTTTTGTTTCTCTCGTAGAGAACAACCTTGTCGAAGCCGTATTATACAGTAGAGTGCTTTGATTGCTGAAGCAGCTGCGTTTGGTAAGTTCTGCCGTCGAGTACGCACCTAATGTCCACGGTTGTAATGCAGTCCACTATCTGGACAGCGCTCGATACTTCCATTCGCGAAGTGAGCGGCGCCGTCAAGGCAAGCAAGCGTGTGTTAAATCGCTGTTTGGACAGTCCTGTCCCAACCCTCGTGCTTCTCTTGCACTGTTCGTGTTTTCCTCCAGTGTCGTGTATGTAACTTAAGAAACCAACTGTGCTCATGAGTGCACGACTTTGGGCAGTGCAACTGAGATGAGGGTCATGTAATCGAATGGTCTAATTTGAGCCTCGCCTTGTCTGTTGTTTACGCTGCTTATTAAAGCGCTACCTCTGTAGCGCCATAGCTTCGCCCCGCATAATCAGGGGAACTGATAAATCCGACGAAATATTCTACCTGTTCTTCGGAAACCCCTTCGATAAGTTTCCGAAAGGATCTTCTGTGTAAAAGGTTCACGCTTGAGGCGATTCCATAAAGAAATCCTACGGAAGAAATTACGCTCATCGCGCATTCTCCTGCACTTACCACACCATATATGGAATTTGGGAGTACGTGCGTCATTCTTCGGCATTCGTGGCGTGTCAGAAAGCTGAGCTCCGTATTAGCAAAAAAAAAAAAAAAAACACTTTACGCCATAGAATTGTCAGTAAAGCAAATTCGAGCCAATCCTGGTGCTGCACCTATTATTCGCGAAGGCAGCCATCCAATGGAAAAGAGCACTTATACGAACGAAAACCTTTGCGCCTTATCTTTTCTAGGCGCTCCTCGCTGTGTTGCACTAAACTTAGGAAACTGTGAGTGCAATGCAGATCCTTCGCTCGCGAATCCCGGCTCTTACAGCAGTGATGGTGGACTGACCACCCTTTCGCTAATTGGAAGAAGCAAGCGCCGTTCATTTGCTAGCCGGGTCACCAATCGCTTCAACGCCAGCCAGTGCACGAGGTATTAGAGTTGCACCGCCTGAGTGCCTATTTCCGGGTCACTAAAACGTGCCACCGCGTGGCCATCAGTACAGTCTCTTCGCAGGAAAGCGAGCACATTGTGGCAGACCACGTTGTATGCGCGAGGTCATTGGGAGAACACTATATGTGGCTCACGTTCATTTCACTGTCTCACAGGGATGTGAACAAAAGGCGCCAGACTTTGATGTGTCTGTAGTAGTTCAGAGAACACTATGTTGTTCACATGCGTTAGGACATACTCTCCTCGTGCTGTCAGCGAACGCCTTCTTTTCAGCACGCAAGCGCTGGCAGTACGCGTTGAAGCGCTATGTGCCGCCAAATGTGGTTGTACCATACGCCATGCGCAAAACGCCGCCAACGACGCCTGTCACCAACGCTGCGAAGCGTAGGCGGGCTCGGGCGAGCACTGTTCTCATCAGCGCCTATGCGCGTGCTGTCACGTTTGCGTTCTTGATCGTAATTAAACACTTTTGTAAGCCTTCAGCGATTACCATTTGTTGGGCGTGTTGGTAAACTGACTTGGAAAGCATATTGTGGTATCGTCTGCCTTCTGTCCTTGTTCGCTGGCGCTGAATATGCTTTGCTTCAGCGATGTATTGAAATAACTGTTGCGTAGTTGGGTGCTTTAACACGTACGAAAATCTTGCCAGGCACAGACTTAGTTTCCGGTGCTGCTTCCCAAGCAAGAGCGACGGCGGCGGTAGATCTCGGCTGTTCAACGGAGAAGATAGGCAATCGCACTTTGTTTACTGTAGCTTTAGAGCGATTACTGTTTTTATTTTATGCTTGATGCCACTGCGCCTTTAGTGAACGCCCCCGCGTTTAAACTTAGATTAGATTATTAGATTATGGGGTTCTACGTGCCAAAACCATGATCTGACTATGAGGTACGCCTCAGTACGGGACTCCGGAATTTTGGACCAGCTGGGGTTCTTTAACGTGCACCTGAACCTAAGTGCACGGGTGTTTTCGCATTTCGGCCCCATCAGCATGTGGCCGCCACAGCCGGGATTCGATCCCGCGACCTCGTGCTCAGCAGTCCAGTAACATAGGCGCTAAGCAACCACGGCGGGTCGTTTAAACTTGATCGGCCCGTCTACAGTCGAGAAGATACAATAAACATTAGGTTGTTGTTACTGATGAGGCGCAAAAAAAAAAAAAATAACATGTGAAAAGCTAAGCTAGAGAATGCGGAGCGAAGCTGTGAAGTGCTCATTGTGTTTAGACTCTTTGAGTAAAGGGCTCCGTGTTAAAAAGCAGGTGACGGCGCCTTCATAAAAGCGTCATGCAATCCCCCATGCGTCGCACGGAATTGGCTGTTGCTCTACCTATCGATGGAACTGAAATTCGATCAGCGTCGTAGAATGTTCGCTGTACGCTCGCCTCAGCTATCTGCATGTTGACTTTACAACCTGGAGTCTGCGAGCATTAAAGGTTTTTGACAGGGCATACAACCTCGTTTTCAATGCCTATTAGTATCATTTCGCGGTAGTGGGAAACACCTGAACTTCGAATTATTATTATTATTTGTTTTGAACACATATACACATATACACAGGTATCAGGAAAGGGAAAGCGAGGAGCAGGCTGGCAACTGCCACCGGAAGGGGCACAACGCCTGCCTACTCTTCTGAAGGGAGCTGACAGAAACACATAAATGCAAGATAGGAAGGAGGGGAGGAAAAAGGAAAGAGGAAAGGAGAGCAACAGGACAAATCTAAAGGCCAAAGTAGAACACTGCAACAGGTCAAATCTAAAGACTAAAGTAGAACTCTGCAGGCGGAGTTAAAGTGACGCCGCGTCGAACAGCCTCCACAATTATCAAACCACATCCATGGCTAGTTCGCTATGCGGCTAATTGTGTTCTCCACGATGAGACGCCAAGTAAAGCTGCACGTAATCACCGTTTCACCGGTGGTCGGCCCACAATGTACACTATAAGGTGTTTGAACCCGCCACCTCCCATCTTCGAAGGAAGAAGCGTTAGGGTCCAGTACTGATCACACACAGTAGAGTCGGTCACTGAAGGTCACGCTACTACAGAATGTTGAATGTTCATGCTACAAACGTGAACAACGTGAAACAAACGTGAAACGAACACAGTAGAGTCGGTCACTGAAGGTCACGCTACTACAGAATGTTGAATGTTCATGCTACAAACGTGAACCTAAGTTAGTTAGTTCTATAAAGGTTAGTAGGGCGCGATGGGCCTGATCACGTTTAGATGCACAGCCACTGGGGTATAAACATTCCTCGAGTGTCGCACACCGCAGGCCAAGGAGATGATAGTTTCTCACTAGCGACATGCGCTGCGCACTGAAAGCGGGACACTCAAATATAAGGTGCTGAAGTGTCTCGCAGCAGTCACAAGACGTACACAATGGACTTTCCGCACGCCCTTGTCTGTATAAACGTTCGCGCACGTTCACGCAACCAACCCTCAGCTTGAGCAGTTGTGCTCTAGCGCGACGAGGCAAGCCTCGACCACGAACACGGGGCGGGAACGTTCCATTTGCGACGCGCTGATCTGGATGCTGCTTGAGTAGGTGGCGACGAATCAGCAGACGAGCGTCATCAAGCTTGCACAAGATTTCTGGGCAGTCACAGTTGTTATGAACGCAACTTGAAGCGAGCCGATCAGCCTCTTCATTTCCGGCGATTCCTACGTGTGAAGGTATCCATTGAGCAACGAGAGATACCCCACGTGATGTAATTTTGCTCGCAGAGTCATTAATGCTGCGCACAAGTGGACAATCAAGCTCACTGCGTTGTAACCTGCTAAGGGCAGCACGGGAGTCCGTAAAGATGACAACCTTCGATGTAATTAACTCCTCTTGCACGTATTTCAGTGCAACATTAATCGCTGCTAGTTCCGCAGTTGTTGACGAAGTTGAATGAGGTATTTGAAAGATACGTCGTAGTTGAGTTGAAGGGCAGTAAAAAGCTCTGATGTCTGCAACTAATGCATACTCACTTCAACCCAGCTCTCTCATGCGATTTGGTCAATTCTCAATCTTTATTTCGCCTTCATTCATTTCCAAAAAAATAATAATAATAATGAACGCTGGGAGAAGCACTAAAAGCTGCTTTTTTGCAGCTTGACGAGGTTCTTGCCCATATTCATGACAACGGGGACATAATAAAGTAAAGTTTGTACACTTTAGTGTGTGCAATGTACAATCAATGGCAATGTATAAGTGAAGATGTGTAAAGGTGTAATGTACAATCAGTGTTACAAAGCAGTGTGTTTAGTCAGTACAAATTACATATATGAATATAGAGTAAGTAACAGATATACATAATTATTTTCAATTGATGAAGGGTTAAAATTTATTATATTACATCCTATTAACGTACGAAAACGTAGACAGCAAATAAAGGTGCGTATAAATGTCTTGCAGCTTATATCCTATATGTGAAAATGTTATCAAAACGTAAACCCACTTAATTGAATGAGGTAAGTAGTCACTTCCCCTAGCCAAAGGAACGATATAAAAATAATTACTCAATTTTAATTAAGAAGTTTCATATTGTTTTCTTAGTAATGTCAGTTATCTGGACACCGTTTTCGTGTAGTTTATTTAATAAGGATGGGATGCAATTGAAACACTCATGTCTCGTATTTTTTGTTCGCTTTCTTTTCTTGCTAGTGCTGCTAGTGAGTGCGTGTTCTTTTTTCTTCTTTTGCATGAAATGGGTCAATATATGTTCATGTTGTTTCACTGTAGTTGTCTGTACTGATTTTAATGTAGCGCATGGTTTAGAAGAAATATTTAATGCCATGCTTTGTATTTGCTTTTAAACTAGTAATAGTGTATCAACGTACGGTTCTAACTTATTAAAAAGCGCTGCATTGGCTATTCAGACCCTGGGTACTACAGCAGGCAATACAACATGCGGTTTAATTCTGCATTTGGGTGCGAGAGTGATACTAGTAAAAATGATGGTGACACTAAAAAATAACATGAAATATAAAATCGGCATGCTTTTGACTGAACAGGGAGGCGAATTTTCGGCTATGGCGTCGTCTGATAACTCAGGCGCGTGAATTCCCGTGAAATCATCGAAACGCTCTGCTTGTTCAACGATGGAACATGGGAAATCCATGCTGTGCAGGCAGTGGTAAGACGCAAGCATAAAAACAATCAACCCTTAATTATTGCCGGAGTCCTGTATGTGCTATTTTTCTCAAGCTCATTGTGCTGCTTTCCAAGCTTTACCGTCGCTGGTTTCTCACGTGACCGCACCTGTGCGAACCATTCGGAGGCGCGACAGCGCTCCCTCAACCTACAAGAAAAATACACGGCATGTAAACGAAGCAAGTGTGTGCAGAAAAAACTTTGGCTCACGGGCCAGCAAATGAAGCCATTTGCGGACGGGGCGTTATAATGAAAGCGGCATATTAGCGATGAACTCGACTTCGTAGCCAAGCTTGTTGATGCTCCTCTGCGGCAAACACTTGGCGCGTAAGGAGACAATGTCGTTCCAGAGAGCCGTAAGTCGGACACATGTCCACTATTGTACAGTGCGATTTACTTGCGCACACTGACACCGCAGAAGTAAGTATATCGGACGCGTACAAGCGGCAAATCGCACGCACACGCTTCAGTCATGCCTGCAGTGGAAGCAGGCGACTCCAGCACGAGGCCCGCCTGCGGTTCAAACGGCCGCCGTTACGCGGATTTCAGTGGCGCCCCTTTAGGCGGTGCGCATGGCGTATATAGTGCTAAATGCAGAAAGTACACACCCGAACTTAAACACCCATGCTGGACTGCAAGGACCCTGTTCGGACGTAAGTTGTACGGTTACCGATTGTGTGTTCAGGGCTCCAAGTTGTTCGAGAGTTGCCCCCAGCGAAAAGGATAGGCGTAGCATGAAAAACCCGCGTCTGTAATCAGTAGAACGCACTTAATAAAAAAAAAAAAAAAAAACTGAAACACGGAACTTCCTGAGCGCAATCTACGACTTCTTCAAGTAGCGCTTATGTGTACTTTTTGTTTCATTTATTTCACAAGGAGTGTGACGCAGGCGACCTGTTTGTGCAGCGAAGACGACACAGCTATCAATGTTTGTTCAGCGGAAGTGTTTTTGAGAGGCGACTCAGAGGCTATAAGGCGACGTTATGACTTCGCGGTTGTGTCTGCAGCGTCGGGCGAATCTCTTGTTCTACTTGACACAGCCTTCAACAAATTTACTCCGTGCTGTGAGCCAGGCTCAGCGCGCACGGCGTTTCACTCTTAAAATGTGTCAGAACCTTTAATCGAGCAATAAAAAAAAAAAATAAAAGGTGGGGTGGGGGAGGGTAGGGTTTGAAAGGATGCCTGCTGTAAGGTTTTTCTTTCTTTCTTTTTCCTTTTGCTGCGCGACAGGCATACACAGCGTGTCCATGTCAGCGCCACGGAGAAACGTGGCATCGAGGCATCCTAAGCATACACTACCCACGGTCCGCCTCCACGCGGCAGCCATGGATTCTGGCTGCCTTGCTGCGCGCTGGTGGATAACCTTCAGCTGTATCTGGCGTGCGATCCCAGTTTTATGGGTTTTATGGCTGTTTCCCCCTTCCCGTCTGCTCACTTTTGAGTCCTGGCATTCTAAAAGTGTGCAATTAAAATAAAAATGAAGCATTGCAAGCGGCTGCTTTGTTTGCGCGCTGGGAGGAGACGTGAGATACTTCATTTATTTTGTTCTCTCGTTGTCGAGGGTCGCGCCGCCGGCTATGTACGTAATTTATGGCGGTTCTTGCTTAGCACATGCTCTTAAGAAGGAAAGTAAGGCGTCTGCTTATCTGCGCCGCGTACGAAAGACACCGTATTTCGAATGGAACTAATCCTTTGCGTCGCCGGTGTCAGCAGCGGCGCTGGTCTAGGATGAGAGCACTTCCTTTCGCTTATTTGCTGTATCCGCCGCATGTAATCGCACTACATCGTGGTCATCCGTCCTGTCTTTTTTTTTCGCTTTCTTTCTTTATTTTTTACTTTCAGACTCGCAAAGCACGCAAAGGTACGCTTCTTGTATTGGCTGATCTTTGCGAACTGATGTTTGTAAGCTCGATGATGGATTAATAGGGGTGCGCGAATAGTGGTTTTTGAGACGCAATCAAATACGAATCGAATAGTTCCAGAAGTGAATAGAATATTGAACACTTTCGAATAGTTTTCGAATTACTGAATCACCGTTATCATAATAATTATAATGCGATGTTCAAATCCCAGTATTCTTTGAACCAAACAAGTCGTGTGGTAAGGCATGTAATTAGAACATTTCTGTCATTACATAGTATAATGAACCGTTGTTTATTAAAAGCACAAATGGAGCATTAGGAGCAGGCAAGTAGTTTCTTCGCATGCACGGGACTCTTCAGAGAGTACGAAAGATCGCTGTGCAGCCTGTAAAGTATATGGCTATACCTAAGTCACGTAGCCTGCTACACTACGCAAGTTTTCATGTTTTATTTCTATATACTACGCCCGCGGGGGTGAAACTTATCCTACTTTTGCTCCACTTTTATGTTTATTTGGGCGCAGTTTGCGTTTTGGAATGCTCTAAAAATATTTGAAAAGTATTCGAAAAATACTCGCATTTACGAATAGTCACTATTCTATTCTTTATTCGAAAGTTTCGAATATTCGGACACTCTTATTGATTAATGAAATGAGTTCCATGAAAACCCGAAAACCGTGTGCAAGTGCACAGAGTTATGAAAGAACATTTTAGAAGGGGGGGGGGGGGTGTCCACATGAAATGAGGACAAAGGAAACTAATTCCTTTTGCGTTGGTACCCTTTTATATGCCTAACGAGTGGATGCCTTTGTCCATAAGGCCAACGTGGAATCTCAGAAACGTATCACGCGGAAGCAGTCTGAATTTAAGGACGGTGTGCAGATCGTCAGACGGCTTCATTACACAAATAAAGAAGTCAGCAAGGATTACCGAGTGTGCTTAAACTATTGCAAGCTAATAATTAACGGGTTGACGTCGTGTGCTTTGCGCTACGAGGTTGACATGCCACCCGTGGTGCTAGCGCTAGGAAAGCCGAGGCTTTAAACCCGCTTGAGTCTATTCGAGTGCTTCAAGTTAAACACCCAAGTATTAAGAATGAGACTGAAGAGATTACGTTTCTTTCGTGGCGATTGCTGAGCCGAGAAATATTGCGTCTCTGGAGTCTTTATTGGATGACACTATATATGATGCCGAGTTTTCTAACACGAGAATTCACTGTTTCTCCACTCATAGCGCTGGCGCCAACAAAATCACGTTGGGCACTGAAATATCATTTTACCACTGTAAACTAGCAAACACCTTTTTTTTTTGTTTCAGTGTACCTTTTACGCAGTACTTCTATTGACACAGCCTTCAACAAATTTACTCCGTGCCGTGAGCCGGGCTCAGCGCGCACGACGTTTCATTCTTATAATGTGTCGGAACCTTTAACCGAGCAATAAAATAAAAAAAAGAAGGTAGGCGTGTGGGGGAGGGGGGGAGGGGAGGATTTGAAAGAATGCCTTCTGTGCAGCTTTTCTTGCCATTCTTTCTTTTTTCTTTCGCTGCGCGACAGGCATACATAGCCATACATGCATACTTTTAAGGGGTGTCTCGAATGGCGTAAGCCGCACGCACCGGCCGGCTACACGAGAGTGTCGCGCCGTTATACCTCCAGAGACAGAGACAGTCGCATCTGCAATGCGTCGTACCTGCGGCAAAACCGCTTATCAAGGACGACGGTTAACGCAAACTTGCGAACTATCCTCGACAAAAGCTCTGTGTTATGTGCGGGACCGAGAGGGAAAGAAATAAAGAATAAAAACACTCTGTGTTATATGTGTGACACAGAGAGACAAAATAAAATAAAGAATGAAATTATCGACGCGCCATTGGCCACGTCGCTAATTTGACGTTTTTTAAACCACACCATAAACACTTTCTGGCCGCGATACAAAAGCCGGTACCAGGTGTGAAAGACATCGCCGTCGGCTCCCGATTGGTGGCTGTGTGCGAGGGAAAGACGTGACAAATCCAGTCGGTCAGAACAACGGGGGACGTATGAAGGCGGCAGACCGACAAAACCACCCGCATATGGATAATAAAGCAAGACAAAGAAAGAAAGAAAAAGTGTTGAGAGAAGCACTCGGTTTTGCCGCCATTAAAACGGCCTCTTAGCGGGGAGCCCTTTTCAAGTGTGAGCCTCCCGCTTCGCGAGATAGGCACTCACTCGACGGGCTTGAGGAGTGGTGGGAGAGCGCAATAGGGATCGAAGGGTCGGTAGGGAGAAGCAGAACGGGGATTATAGCGTTACGACACACGCCGCACCTCTCGGCGCGTCGTTCACAGTGGGGTATATGCGTGGGCGCAGTGTTAACGAGAGAGAGAGAGAGAGAGAGAGAGAGAGAGAGAGAGACGGCGGGCAAGATATGAAGGCTCTTCCCTGCTGACGGGGCCGAGCGTGTCGCACGGCCACGGGCGTGGGTGTCATGCAGCGCGGTACCACAATGGGGCGAATGAAACGTGGCGGCGGGGTGTCGAAAGTCGAGCAGAGAGTTCGGAAGACAGGCGCGGAGGGACAATGTAAGGGCTCCTCGGCTCGGCATGTGACGAGGTTTTCTTTCTTTATTGTTCCTCTGCTTTTCTCCTTTTCGGGCAGAAAGCTGTGGTGCACTGGCACTCTTTTATAATGAGCCGTGGACCCCGCCTTGTTAAGGCTTGCGTTGTACTTGTGGCCTCGGGGTCCAGAGGTTTTGCGGCAGCGAACTTGTCGCCGGCTGTGTAGGCGAGAATTGCCGCAAGAGCGGCGAAGCCGAACGAGCGTTTCGTGTGGGCGTGTGCGTGAAGGAATGGTCCTTGAGGACATACGTAATGGCTTGTCATGGTGCTTCGCGCTGTGTGCCGTAGGCTAAGTGCACCGTGAGCGTTTTTATTCTCCGCAGAGAGGAAAAACCAAACCTATAGCAACGGGAGTGGCATTGTCCTTATCCTTCCTCTGCTCTTTGTTGTTGTAGAGAAACGTTTCAGATATGCTCAGAATGTTTTTTTTTTTTCAGGATGTTCATCTGGAAAACTGCACCACTTCGAAACTAAATACATATAGGCTAAACGTTTCTTGATGTAAATATTCTTTAATATTATTAGTTGAACATTTACTTCAGTTACATTTTTTTTTTCATTCGCCACGTTGCTTAAGTATGCCGAGCAGATTTGGATTTGTAGCAGTTGTTGGAATTTACGACGACTCGTGACCTTCGGTTTTAACTTTACACGAAGATGGCAAGAACGAAGTCACTCATCTCGATGTGACCTAGGAAAGGTCGTCCTTGAGCAGACATTTCACTAAGGAATGCTACAAGCAGTTTCATATGATTAGTTCTTGTTTATTAAAGCGAAAGCTTTACTGGCCGCGAACTTGCGATTTCGCCGTGGCGGTGCTTTGAGGAGGCACATGACGTCACAACGCGCGCCTCGCCGCGGATATTTCGCTCTATCTCGCTCCCTAGTCACTACTGTACACGCGCCACTAGTAACACCGAGCCACAGGTGTTCCGCCGCTGCGCAGCGCCGCGCCTTTCCGCCGCCACCGTTTGGTATGACGTCACACCGCGCTTCTCGTCGTTGCGCTCGCCTCCGCTCGCTTCGCCAGCTGCGTCGCATGCCTGATAACATGTCGGAGGATTCAAAAGGGGAGCTCGCGTGCGCCGTAACCACAGTTGAGGCGGCAGTATGGACGGCAACAATTCTGATAAGCAGGAGGAGGCCTGGAATCGACATCGGAACGAGATGAAGAGGAAACGAATCGCCCAGGAAACAGACGAACAGCGCGCCGAACGACTGGCTAAACGCCGCAACATAGCTGGACAACCAGACTAACCTTCAATCAAGATTAACCAAAGCTAACCATGCTATGCCTTAGCTTTCGCTACGTATATCCTGGCATAGCCGAGCTAAGCCACTGCCAATTTTTTCGTTCTTCCATTCGCGTAAATAAGGTATTGAAAAATGCTGATGGATATTTTGGGAAGCACCTTAAAGATTTCTCCATTATCTCTGATCCCAAATTAGTTCGTTGCAGTCGTTCGCAATCTCGTTGTTACGCTAGCGTTAGGACGCTACACAAATTGTGTCGATAGAGATTGAAGCCTCCATTGGCAGGTTTCGTTTACATGTTTTTGTTGCATTGGAAGCAGGGAATGGCTGGAAGCGTTTTGCAGCCGCCAGACAGCGCCCGCCAGAAAGAAATTCCCATGAATTGATCACGACTGTAAGGTAGAACCTTCTTTTGCACGTACTATGGCAGTTTTCATTCCATCCTAGAAATAAAGCTGGAATAACTGACCCCGATACATTAAAAAATGCACTTCATGAAATGTTGCGAAATTGAGAAATAGAACAAATTCATATTAGTGTACTTTTATTTTCCGAAGAAGATCGACGTCTTCTAGCCTACATTCACGACTTGTGAGACACTTACTTCAGGTCTTCAGGTTTGTGAGGCACTGAATGCAGGTGGATTAAGAAAGAAGAGCGAAAAAAAAGAAATAAAAAATAAACGATAGAGAGAAAGAGAAAAACAAACAAACGAAGGAACAAGAGTGCTAATTTGGGTTAGTTGGTCGAACATCCACATACCGAACAAACAGCGCTGACAACAGGACTACGAGAAGCCTTATGCAGACGTGTAAATTGTGACGGTGAAGTGAAAGCCGCCTGCGAAATATAACGCAAGAACCGCTTTGTGCTCTGCAAGACGAATGTCGATTACTGATGAGATCCCCTTGACTTGCGGCAAAGCTCATGTAGGGAAAACTAAAAGTTGTCCTAACGACAGGTTGCGCGAATATTCTAACTCGCTAAAAGGAGCAAAAGGTAGCAGTTTGGCCTTGCATGGTAACACGTGTGGGTGCTCACCTCTCTTTGATTGGACCAGCGATCAGCGAACGAATATCGCGAACAGTGAGCAAGAGAGATCTTGAAAGCGTATATCGTTCAAAAAAGAGGCCCCACTTGCGTTTGCATGACGTGTTTTACTGCAAGAAAAAGAGAATCTGTATTCCCATAACTATTCTAAAGCATATTGTCGCCCACCATGATCTATCTATCTATCTATCTATCTATCTATCTATCTATCTATCTATCTATCTATCTATCTATCTATCTATCTATCTATCTATCTATCTATCTATCTATCTATCTATCTATCTATCTATCTATCTATCTATCTATCTATCTATCTATCTATCTATCTATCTATCTATCTATCTATCTATCTATCTATCTATCTAATCATTTTGTTGTCTACCTGCGTCGCTGGGTATTCAGTGGTGGAATGGGCAGCGCATCGGGCTGTTGTGCTGAAGTAGCGGGGTTGGAAATCAACCATCGGACCAACTTGGGTCACTGAGTATGTGGCAATTTGCGCATACGTACCACTCTTCAACGAACCTCTATTACGCTGAGATGGGATAGCGTAGGTACCGCTGTTGGGGAAGAAACTCTTTGGCTTCGGCTTGGAGTACTGAGTATGTGCCACGCGGTCTGTGCTAGTCTCCAATGAACTTCTTTCATCTGAACTTGCATTACTGGGCATATTCCAGTAGGTGTGTACTGCTCTTCAAGGATGTCTTTGATGCCAATTTGGGTAACTAGGTATGTGCCACTGGGAATGTGCGGCTCTACAATGGCGAACAAGATCCCCTTAAATTTCTACGATGCTGAGCGGAATCGAACCTACGTCACAGGGGTTCCACAAGGGCAGCAGTCCCACGAATCAGGAGACTGTGCCAAAAATGCACTGGATATGTGCTGCTTTTCAATCAACGCCTTTCACGCCAACGCCTTAGCGAGCTGCGCCATGAATGCGCTAGGTATGTGCATCCCTTCAAAGAATTTCTCGCCAACGTGAGTTACTGAGCGAAGGAGCAATTCTCAGCGTTCGCACGCACCGGCGCGCCACGCTTCTCGTCTCGGAGGCCACTCGTGCGCTTCTTGGCAGTGGCACTAGATGGCGCAGCGTGTCCAAAAGGAAGAGCGAGAGAGGTGCCCGGTTCCCGCATGACGCGTTTCTCAGCGCTCGCAAGCACTAGCGCGCCATGCATTTCGGAGACCACGCGCAGACTAAGTGGCGGCGACGCAAGATGGCGCCTACGGTCCTTAGCGAGGCGCGACAGACGAGTCGCACTGTAGTACACGCCTTATACATACCTGCTTTCGACGGGGGCGATACGAACGCGTTGCTGTCGCCAGTCATCGTGAGGTGGGTTCTGGCGCAATTATTTCTTGTCCTATTAGTTGCTGTTTGTTCACATGCGTTCTTTTTGTTACCCCTGCATCCCTTTGTTTATGTTTGCTTTTTCTTGTTGTTTAGAAGTGCCTTCAATTTGCCTGCGTTATAGATGGGGTTAGGGATAGTTGTCCGGCCGGCCGTAACTCTTACCTCAATCTGCTCTAATTATGTATGTGCGCGTGCGTTTGTTACGTTGATGTTGGCTATTTTTTTGCTTCCCGCCTTTTTGTTGTATGCATATACACACACGCACAAAGAAGGGGTACAGATGGCCGCATTCCTTACCGTCTCTCGACTTCTCATTGATGCTACAGCGGACGTGGCTACCACAGCCTGAGAACCTGTAGCAGAGTTCGATCCTCTCCGGACCTTGCAGATTCATCAAGTCGTAGTCGCTTCGCGAGCTTGAGTGGTGCTTCAACCTGTGAGCCAGGTCGTTGCTGGCCAAAAAAAAAAAAGAAAAGTACACAATATTATGGTAGGTGCACCAAACACTGGCGTGAAAGCTCATAATGGCAGAAACAGTGTTTTAGGATTAAAAATCTAAGTTTCTGTGTTTGCCAAACGTTATCGAGACTCGAAGGAAATAATGTGAAATAATGTGAAATCTAAAAAAAATCAGTAATATGGAAATCCAACTTTTGCAGAATCCTTGTAGACAACGTAACAAATTCGCTTAAGATACAAATTGACATAGAATTTGTTCGCCTTGGATGATCCAATGGATGCCGTTTACAGAACCGCGACATCTGTTCTTGGCGCAGAGCTATTAATTTGTAAACTTCGTGCTTCTATATTTTTCAAACTTCCGAATTTCTGAAAAATCTTGTTTAAAAATTCAGGCCCTAAATCAAAATTCCGCTTCCAACAGTAACTACGCTGTAAAATAATTTACACCCCGAAAAGTGAAAAAGGGTGTAAATGTGTCTATAACTCACACCCTTAGGGTGTTATATATATAACGGACACCCTAGGGGTGTGATGGTATAGACACATTTACGCGCTTTTTCACTTTTAAGGGTGTAAATTATTTTACAGTGTAGAATTTAACTTTCACTTTCAAATGCAACAAATTCCATTAAGATCAGTCCAAGGGTTATCTCAGAAAAATGTTTTTTTGTTTTACTTGTATTTGAATAGGCCGCGTCGAAGTTGGTCCGAGCTAAAGCTTTCTCTTAAGATGGATTATTCAAAGAAGCGGATATTAGTTGCTGGACAAATTGAAACACATCATCGACTAAGTGACGTAAGTTTGCTAGTTAACTTCTTTATTAATTTACGGCACATATAGCAACTTAGGAATTGCTGCCGGTGAGTTTGCAAGGCAAATCCACTTGGAACGAATTCTAATAATAGAAAGAGTTTCGAGATATGGCGCCCTAATACATTCTGTAATAATGCATTACGTTCCACTTACAAAAAAGCCGTTGTTTTATGCATTTAATCGCTAAAGTAACTGGAATTCCCATTTACTTCGTCGCACACTTTGGCAATAATTATCTCCACTCTGCCATCCTGAAAATATATTCTAAGTGGGTATGCCCTGCCATCTCACCGGCTACAAGTCATAAATTACAATGTGTGCTGTGAAGTAATTAACTAAGAAGTTAATTAGTTCTATTTAATTATTAATATTTGTTTTGATTTCCCGGGCAAGTAATGCTCGCCTCTTTGAATGATCGATCTCCAACACTATAATTATGCTATCTGCCGCAGGCCATTTTTTAAAACTCTATAAAATATAAAAATAATTACCTGATATCATTAAATTATTGTGCTTTGTGCCTGTTCCCTGGCGTAGATTCCTTTCACTGGTAGCATTTACGTTTATATTGCATTCCTATATACGCTTGATTCGTTTTACTGAACCGAAAACGTGTAAAGCAAGGGAACAGGCTCACGAATACGTTTAATGAGATTAGCATTCTTTGGGAATATCACCCATTTTGCGGTATGTATACATGTTTACATAACATTCAGATGGACGGTTTAATTTCGAAGCTTTGAGTGAAATGTTAACACCATCTATAGCTTCTTAGTGCCGTGTTTCTCAGCGAATAATATTTGTATTAGCGCCTGAACACCAGGGGAACTTACAGACGGCCAATACCACTCGCGCGGTGACGCTGTGCAACATTGCAGTTTTCTTTTTTTTTTAGTCAGTTCTCTGCACTATTATGAAAAACATGTGCATACTTGAGGTCGTGACGTCTTTCCATGCAGACCTCGCCGCGATGACTTAGCGGCTATGCTGTTTCGCTGGATCAAATCCTGGCCGCGACAGCCGCATTTCGATGGGGGCAAAATGAAAAAATCCCCGTGACCCGTACATTGGGGGCCCGTTAAAGATTCCCTGGTGGTCAAAATTAATCTGGAGTACCCCACTACGTCGTGCCTCATAATCAAATAGTGGTTTTGGCACGTAAAACCCCAGAATTCATATATTCATCCTTTCATCGCAGCTGTCGCTCCTGTAAATCTAGAGCCAGGCCAAGATAATATAACGACTCTATAGCAAATTCGTTTCCATTTTGCGCTTCGTCAGTAGTCCGACAGCGGTCCGCCTACGCTATAACCACAATTGGCCGCTTGTGAGAGATGGTTGATAGGAAAGAGATCGCACTGAGCGAATGAAATCGGTAGAATATACCTGCCGAAATTACTGCCGTCATGTGTGATATTATTTCTGTGCTCCCACGTCCAACAATTGCACAGAAACAGAGAGCAGAAAGAATGAAGAGATGCAGACGAAGAAGAAATAGGGGGAATAAGGGAACAAAGCCGGAATACCAGGAAAAAAATTGAAGAGAATAAGCCGGCTTCAAGAGACCTTGTTGTAGGCCATCTGTCTTCAAGAACAACACGTGGCGCAGTACACAAGCTACACGCTGTCACCTCTTCTGTGAGAATGCTTTGACAACTCCAGTTTCAGAAAAACGATACTTTCTAAACTAGCACCGAACAAGCGTCCCGGCAACTGGAACGAGTGGACCACTCACCCCACGAAATTGTGAAAAACTATATGGTGGCCACTTCTGGCGCAGCACGTCAAGAACGTACTGGGCCAGGAGGCATGAGCCTACCTGCAGGCCAACACTGGACCCGTAAATTATTTGGGATTAATAAATGTTATTTCTCTCACGCTTTCAGTGTGATAACACATCGTTTGCATCGTTTGCTCACTTAGTCTCAATAAAATTGGAAGCGCAGCTGATGAGACAACACTTTATCAGTGTGCTTACAAAGTCACCGACCTGTTCGTCTTGCGCCCTATTTTCCCTCATTCAGATTTGGCGGTTCTCTTTGCAACGCCTTTGCAACGCATCCGTGTGTATTAACAAGCAAGAGAACTTTGACAAGTGTTAACTGCGGCTCTCTTGACCATGGTGGGAACGTAAAGTGCCCTACAGGACTTCAAGTGGTACGGGTAACGTGGTCAAGTTTTGGGGTAGCCAGTGACGTGTTATGCCCTCTCATCCATGGCGCCAAGATTGGAAAGCGGAGCTGCTCGTGGAGTAACTGTATCGTAGGAAGCAATAGCTACTTAAAAAAAGGAAATTAGCGCAGTACTTTGCTTTGGGCATTGTAACTGTTTCATTCAAACTGTTACACCTGAAATAGTCGTGGCGGATGTGGAGTACAAGCACCCAGGGTTCCCAGGCTCGGTAAGTATCTCGGATTGAATGAGCGAACACAATGCTATTCATCTTCGGTGGTCTCGGAAAAGTAACGCAGAACTTATATAGCAGAGTGTGGGTGCAGGCCAGTTGGTGACTCATGATTTTGGGAAGTTAGCGCAAGCAAAACACGAGACTTGAAGAAAGGAACAACACGAAGCTTCGCGTTTTGTGTTGTCCCTTTCTTCAAGTCTCGTGTTTTGCTTGCGGTAACTTCCCAAAATCAGAACGTATAACTTCACATATACGGCTAATGATCAACATTGTCAGTCTGTCTGAGTTCATTACGGGACATACGCTCCAGCCGAGAGATCTCGAGCTATTACCTCATCCACCTTTTTTTTTTTTTATGAGCCATAATAGCACGATATCATAATGTCAATGTGAGCACCGCATTAGCAGCTCTTGAGTGTGTCTTCCTTCCTTTGTACTCATTCTTTAGCGGGAACTTGATACCCGTTCCACACATCACGTAACCGGACAACTCCACTGTCCTTTTTAATCACAAGTAGAATATAACTTTGCTCTGTTGGGTCCGTCCTCATTTACTCATTTATTTTGTGCTCTTTGTCTCTTATCCTGCAGTCTATCATTTTCTCAACGTCAGTCGTGGCGCGGCCCACAGACTATTCTCAAATTTCTTCGTTGATTTTCATATTTCCACGACACAGGGAGCACCGTCTGAGCTGAGTGATTGTACGTTTTTCTTTACAAAAATAAAATACAAACAAGTGTTGACAGCAGGACGGCCTCTACTCACAGGTCGTACGGAGATCCGTGTAGCGGGGTCGCCGCGAAGTGCTTGAAGTCGTGCCCGGCGGCACATTCCTTGACCATCCCCGCGGAAGTGTAGTCGGGTGGTGGCCTGGCGATCATCAACGCGCGTGCTTCGGGGCCCCTCAAAGTTTCGGCTGGCCCCACCAGGGAATCGAGCGCCACAGTGTGCTGCTGCCCCCTCGGTCCGCCACCGGAACTGGGCAGAGCGCTGATGTTGGCCTCAGGGCTCGCCAGTGGTGCGCCGGCGTCGTAGAGAGGGTATCGGAACGGGCTACCCTGCTGAACGGGCTTGCACGGACGAGGAGAGCCTACTGCGACGAAAGCGGAGTAACGCTCTGATCAAAACAAACATTTATTTGGAACCCGTGCCATACATCCATGTGCGGGTTCCAGGACTCGCATCTTTGTCTAGATGGATACTTAATTGTACCGCTCGCTTAGCTTATTAACAAACCGCCTGTGCTCGCTACAAAGAATGCAAACTTCTAGCATCGAAATGCTTGCAAGTGGCAGTCTGGAAAACGACGGCACGGTTGAAGCTACGGGCTCGCATCAGGTTGCCCACTTTTCCGTTATTTAGCGACTGCTTCTTGCCCGTATAAGGTACTGTGACATCGGTCAGTTCCGCAAATGTTGAAATGAACTTGGCAATTCTTCTCCACCTGCACGCCATAGTGCTTGAGTAAATCCATTCTCCCCACTATCTCATTTCGTTGTCTCGGAAGGCAGTGAAGGCACTTTTGTACTTTCTGATAACGTCTCGTTTGCACGAGCGGCTTCGACTCAAGTACTGTCCATGCACGTCTCTATACCCTCTCTCACTCCCTTTTCTTTCTTCCCCTTCTCCCTTCCCCCAGCGTAGGGTACCCAGCCAGACTCTTCACTGGTTAACATCCCTGCCTTCCTTATATCCTTCTCTCTCCTTCTCTCTCTCTCTCTTGTTAGTGCACTATTTACATCTGGCACAAATGTGGCAGAGGGCGCTTGGTTACAATACTCTGCTTGGCGGCATCAGAAAACTTGAGCACACTCACTCTGTTGCTGTATCCACAGTACAGCTTTTAAGTTTATATTAACGCACTGGCAGAATTTTCGCCTAACTTTTTTGCAACGTCAGTAGGCGTCACTATAATACGCAAGTTTCTACCTAAACATGGTAGCTGCTCAACACGTCACTCTGCAATTTATGGGAAGCAAGTCCACCACTCGATTTACGGGCAATGTGCGCACGGAGTCATTGTTCCTAATCAGGTAGTCTGAATCTAAGAAGAAATGCTTTAAATTTTCTTTTGAAACCGTACATCTGTTTGATTTACCAGGAGAATGCACAAATCTTCCCTAATAATAAACGTGTTAGGTTCGCTCAACATTTTACGAGTCTGATTCTGAACGGCGTGCTGTTGGCGTTTCTGGATGGGAAATGATATAATCACTGCCAATGCCGCCTGTCTAAGTGCCGATGGTGATACGGTGTTAGAGCAATATCTCGCTAACTTGCTGCAGAACCCGCCGCGGTAACTCAGTGGCCATGACATGGCGATGCTGAGTTCCAGGTAGCGGATTCGATCCGGTACGTGGCGGTCGCATTCTGATAGGGACAAAATACAAAAGCGTTGGCGTACCTGTAGATTTACATTCACTTTAAGGAACCCTGGGTGATCAAAAGTAATCCGGAATTCCTCATTACGGCGTGCCTCGTAATCAGATCATGGATTCCGCACGTAGTACTCTAATTTGCCTTGCTGCAGATAATGTCTGCACGTTAGTTATAGCTCACATCTGCTCAATAAAAGTGTATTGGAAGGCTGTACGTAGGAAGACAGCAAAATACCCACGTTTTCCACCGAAATGCAGAATGGTTATTAAATGCAGAAATGTAATATTAACGAAATAAGTAATAACGAAAGTAACTACGAGAAATTGCGGTACCACTGGGGGGAGGAAATCGTATGCTTGATACCGAGTATGTTGTTTGTGGACCTAGCTGCAGTCTTTAATACGTATTAGCGTGCTTGTGATCAAACACATGAACACACCATTGAGCCACTCACGACCATATTCCCGCTGATATGATTACATGAGCGTTAAAAAATATATGAAATGTATGTCCTGTCTGCAGCGATTTATAGAAAGAACACGTGCTGAGGGACAAAATGTCTCATGCCATATTTTGCAATTGGCTATATCTAAGAGGGTAGATGCAGCAGAATTATTATTATCATTATTTTTTTTGCGACCTTCGGTGATTGGTGGCGTGGGTCCATACTGATTGCTGACCGACGTAAAACACAGAAAAAGTGAACAAAAGTTGTCGACAGATTTAACTAATGGGCACGACGCTGAGTACAAAGTCTGCAGATATGCAACTCGACGTAAATATGGCATGCTTTTCTATCTCAAGGTGCACACCTAACTGAAAGTTTTCTCATTTAGCTGCTGTGTCGTTCATCGTGTCTTAGATTTAACAATTACTACAGTTCGGAGCTACGGTCCACTCTTCATACTTGTTATATTTGTAACGCCTTGTAGTAAGTCAGCTATAAATTTTTACAAGCAAACGTCACTTTTCGCACACGCGATCCCGGGGTACGGAAGAAAACAAAGCTCTTCTTTTTTTCTAGTTTCATGGCCGATTTTTCTTTAAAATATAGTTAATTTACATACACCTCACAAGCTTTGATGTAAATGTTGTCACCATGAACATATCTACTTTCAGCTTCATTACCTTACCAGATTCGATGACATTCACATGGCATTAACATGAAACGCATGCAAATTGTGATTACTCACTGCCTCGGTGTATTGAGCTTCGTTTAACGTCGAAATCACTGATCCACATAAGCAAGCAAACGCGATCGCTTGTGGCATGGGAGCCCATAAAGACATTTTCATGAAGCCATTGCGCAGGAACCGTGGCATTGCAGAACTATATAAAACAAGCTTGTCGCAGTCTTCGATGTAACTGCTTGTCTTTTAATTCTTCTGCTTCTCGATTATGTCGACTGGATCTTGTTATTATAGCGAAACTATGGCTTGATTCCGAGAATGACCGACACCTAAGTTGCCAAAAGGTCTGGAGTACAATAAAAACTTATCCAAAATTGTTAGCATACAAAAAAAATAAACCGAAAGCTGCCATCTGACCTGGTCGCCAGCTCAAAGCCACAAGTGAACCAGTGAAGAGCCGCAGTCTAACCACATTTGCTGTACTGCCTCTTATTACTAGACTTTCTTATGACTAGACTATGACTTAGACTTTTTCTGCGATATAACCATTCACTCCTAGTATGAGGTAACTCACCTGTAGGACTGATGTGACATGACGTGAAAACCCCCGGTTGACAGAAGTGGGACTTTATCTGCATGTTTCAAAACAACAAGTTAAATGATGGGTTCAGAGGCCTTGTTTCCACAGTTTGACTCGCTTTCTATGAGAAAGCTGTGATGTCAAGCTTGTCATGGCAATAATTATGCAACTAGAAGAAACTTTAACCAGTCAAACTATTCGCATGCTGGCTTACTCAAAGTAACACTGTAAATACGTAGTGAATAGAACTAAATGTCATAAATTTACACCGTCAGAAAGGTTGCCCTCACAATAATAAAATTGGTGACACGCGTGACTAAAGTAACATGAAGGCAATTTGTAAATGAAGGAATGGGACGTCCGCTTTCTGGTTTCAAGATTCATGTCACAAGCCTAGTTTCATCACAACTTACCGCTTCGTTTGTTGCAATTTTAACGATTCCCGATTTATACTGATTTCCAGTTTTGCGGTGCAATAAACACTACTATTCCTAGCTTTTGTCATAGCGGATTATTGGGCGACCATTCGTGACCAAGACCTAATTTTGTTTCTTGAAAAAGTATAAGGAGCCCTACGAGACGTTTCGTAAGCTGCTTAAATGGCTAATCAGCGCAGGACTAATTATGTGATACAGAGCTTCTTGCATGAAAACCACAAATCGCTAAAGAAAGTTATTTCAATTTAGCAGCACGCTGACGTCGATTCTTGAGTCATGCGTTTTCTCGTCGCTATGCTCCGCGTTGTAGACGCATTATAACGTAAGCAACAAAACTTATGCCAGATAGCAAAATAAGTAATGGCTGCCCTTCAAGAAGGCCGTGCTTCTTAAGCAAAAGAAATATACCAAAAGCTTGAAAAAGAAAACATTAATTCCCTTCTGCGCCTTCACTGACCAACGATAATTTAGTTGTTACCTTCTTTTAAAGCAGTGACTGTTTCTATCTAAGTATCCATAGTAAAACTGATAGTTTCCCGATGTACTACGAGTATTTCTAATTGAATTCTGTCGAGCCAAAAATCTTGTAGGGTTGGGCAGTGGTTACGGTCACAAGCGAGGCTATGTTCGGACACTGCGGCCACATTCCCATGAACGCGAAATGCAAAAATGCTTGTGTGCGGATATTTTATCGGAACTTAGGCATTCACAGGGTGGTCGAAACTAATTCGGAGTTCTCAGCAATGGCGTCCTTCGTGGACCTCACAGGACTTCATAAAACCAGTAATTCAATCAGTGAGCAATCAATCGGTCAACCTGACGAGGTTGTCCTACTTAGAGGAACAGGAGTATCTCGGCACGCAACCTTGCTTACCTCTAGAGCGTCTCGGGAAGAATCCTTGCTCTGGACGCCGTATGATTCCCACATTATCTTTAGATTTTTGACTGATTCTCTTAATTTGTCGGCTTCTAACCTTTAGCAATCTCTTCTGCACCAAATTACGCTCATAAACTGTAAGTATTAACGCTGAGGGATTCGTGATAAACTCATTTCTGTCAAGCGGTCACAGTTCACGGTCACCGGCTTCGGGAACAAATTAACAATCTCTCCAAACTCGAGGGGCCCGAACGGCCAGATTTGAGATGATGGCCCTTCCGAGACACGAGATGACACACGCTGCGATCGCGGCATCCGGCCACGCGCGTCGTCAAAAAAAACGCGTCCCTATTGGTGAACCGAACGAACAGACGGGCCAATCGCGACGCAGCGTGGGACGGCGGAAGCTCTCGGGAGACCGGCCTTCGTTTCGACTTCTGCGTTGATGTTGTTGCGCGGTTGACGGCTCGCTGTGTTGCCTGCCCACTTGTTGTCGTTATTCCTCCGACGTGTTTCGGTTGCTGGTTTCCTTTGCGGAGGCGAGACACCGGTAATGTGCAAGAATGCTGGCTTTCACCTGGGCTGACGTTGTCTGCGCGTTTAGGAATGGTAAACCTTAGTTTTCTGCCATCTCGCCTTCAGTCACGTCACGAAATTACTTTTTATGTGAAAAGACAGAAAGAAACGCTTAGGGATGCTTTGAATGAATGAATGAATGAATGAATGAATGAATGAATGAATGAATGAATGGCAAGAACGATTCTCTTGTGGATGGGCTCATACAAAAATCCTACCTGAAGTTGAGACCTATCCTTAAGGTGTCTCTCTCACCACTGCCGGGCTACTGAGTAGTTTAAACCGATTCTGTGCAAGTCGATTTGCTAATTAAATTGTGAGAAGCTCATTTCGAACAAAAAAAATAATTTAGCGTCATTTCCTACCTAATGAGTGCCCCTGAAAAAAAAAGATAAAGAGTGACGTAATAGGAAGCGACTGCTTGGGCAAGGTACAGTACAAACTATATTGGGATCACGTTTTTCTTTAACAAACGGCGGGAAATGATTATATGAGCACTTTGAGTTCTCGCCCGCCTTTGTCAAAGGAAAAAATGCGGCTGGCAATAGTAGACGAGTTGAAACACGCCGGAGATGGGGAGCAGAACTGTATTCGGGTTCATGAACCTTAAATACGGGTAAATGGCGAATGCAAGCCAAGTTGATGGGAATGTCTCCAACAAACAAAGGTTAGTGCCGACAGCCTTGAGCTCCAACAATTTTACGAATTTATTCACGTCTGCGTTGAAGTGGACATGACTGCAGCTATGCCACTGCACTTAACAAGGTGCGCATGGTTGCACGTGATGTGAACAAAACACCTGCAGTCTGCTATCGTTCACACAAATTTAAGATTTCTTTATTCTTGCAGAAACTTAGGTCGCACAGTTGGGCGTTATTGTAAGCGATTCAAAATAGCAATAATACAAGAAACATAGGAATATCAGGCACAATCAAACTTGCACGTTCAACTGAAGCTTAAATCTTCAAAGGACGAGGAAAACGACATTGACAATGAAAAAAAAAAGAGTTAATTATGTCGATTAGTTGGCCGAGTATTCGTGCATTCTCCACGTTGAAAAGAACTTGTTCGTAGTAAATTACCAACAGCAAAAAATATTTAGCGCTATACCTCTACTATATGTAACTAAGTCGGGTCATGGGTTGTGACAGCAAATTATTCTTCAAGGTGTGCCCAATATTGTTAAATGTGTATTTTAAGCCACTGTAAGCACTACAGCTCAGTCATCTTCATCTAGCCCTGTAAGCTCGCGCATACGGGTAGCAATCACAGTTCCAGTTTAAACACACAAAAATAAAAATACTCAGTGCCCTTCCACTCTCTGAAGAAGGATGACCGGAAAAGCTGTGTATGTGGGCCCCTTAATAGCGAACTGCACCTCCGCCATGGGTCGGCCCGGCATTGCACTATCTCCATAATCGGTCCACGTATGGAGAGTTTTTTTTTTTTTTTTTTTGCTTACCACGCCCACGACACGAAAACTTCCTTGGACGGTACGACGACGACGAAGTGCCTTCTTCTTAGAACGCTTCTATCTGTGTTCTCTGTTTTCCGACGAATTCTTCGGAATTTCCTGGTGCCTTGGCTCCCGGTTTTGTGGCCATGGACGCGGAGCCTTCCAGAGGCCCTCCTGGCCAGAGGTCATCAAGGCCGTCCCTCACGAGGAAGAGAGGAAGCGTGCTCAGTGACACCGAGGACACTGAGCTATACTCAATGTCGGATGAAGACTCATCGGATGATAGCTTCATCACTGTCCGCAGAAAGAGGGCCAAAAGGAGGACTGTCAACGCGAACCCATCAACGCAAGCGAGCACGGCGACTCTGAAGTCAAGGCCTGAACGCTGGCCTCACGCCATCGTGTTCGTACCCGAAGAGCCCTCAAACAACCTCCGACTGCTAAACAGGCAAGAACTATCTCTTTTCTTGGAAGGGGTCGTGCCGAATGAAATTAAGGACATTCGTATAAATGCACGCAAAAATGTCCTCGCAATTGATGTTAACAACGGGAGTGCGCTCGAAAAACTGAAGCAAATTGGTGCTAGGGCGCATCAAAGTGCGTTCATATATCCCGATGGATGACGCATCCACAGCAGGTGTCATTTATGACATCGATGTCGCCATTCCCAATGCGGACTTGCCTATCCTCGTCAAACCAGCAAGTGAGGGTGTTGTCATCACGCGTGTGAGCCGCCTTGGAACATCGCGCTGCGTCAAACTGATCTTCAAAGGACATTGCTTACCAACACACGTCAAAGTCGGTCACTTCCGACACCCTGTTCGGCCCTTCGTACAAAAGCCTCTTCAATGCCATCAGTGCTTTAGGCTGGGACATGTCAAGGGTGTCTGCCCAAACTCGATACTGTGTCCCCGTTGTGCTGAACCTCACGCGGAGGAGACGTGCCGGGCTACTGTCCTAAAGTGCGGCAACTGTAATGGTTCCCATGCTGCCTCGTCTAGGGACTGCCCTCGCATCAAGAAAGAGGTCGCTGTTCTCAAGCAAATGGTTCGGGACAATTCGACACACAGGGAGGCTGCTGCAACGATCCGGCGTCGGCGTCGGCGTCACCGAACCTCCTCAAAAAAGGCAGAACCGCGAAAGGAGGGGGTGGCTTCCATTGTAGCACCCACGTCCTCCAATCAGGCCAAAAAGGGGCTGAACAGCACAAGGGAGTCGCCTGAAAGGAATTTGTCTCAAGAAGAATGGCCTGCGCTTCCGAGCCAGCAATCTCCCACAAAACTACAGATTGTCAAGCCCGCTCGGGAGCCTACTCCTGCCGCTGATGCCACGCCCAAAGCAGATCGTCAAGTCCTTTCAATGCTGCGTCCCCTCATAGATGCCATTCGAGTGATTCTGTCGAACCTTGGAACTACGTCTGCTCAAAATGCACTAAAAGTACTGGACGCCTTAAGCCCAGTGCTTGAATCCCTCGAATAGAGACATGGCCAGCCATCCCCCATCGTTTCGAGAGGAAGTCAAGGCAGCGTCAATCATACAGTGGAACGCAAGAGGACTAAAATCACGCCTTTCGGACTTTCGTCAGTATATATATACTAATTTGTTCCCAGTCATTGTCATATGTGAGCCTAATGTATCGAAACCAGTCAGATTATCGGGATACGAAGCTGTTATATCCGCAACAACTAATGCATGCAGCAAAGTCATCGTTTTTATTCGTCGAGAACTGACCTATGTTCGCCAGCCGATTCCGCCTCATGATAAAAATCAATACGTTTGCCTAACAATTAAAAAGGGCAAACTCATGTTTACACTTGTAGGCGTTTATATATCGCCTTCAAGTATTTTTGATCCCAAACGATTAACGAACATCTTGTCTGTGTGCCCTGCCCCATATGTCATCATCGGAGATTTTAATGCGCACCATATAGCATGGGGAAGCGCAAGAACAAATGCAAGAGGGCAAAGACTTGCAAACTTTGCCTGTAACCACGGCCTTTCACTCCTGAATGACGGCAGCCCAACGTTTATACGAGGCGTGAATTATGGCAGCTGTCTTGACCTAGCTTTCGTCTCCAGCACTTTCACAAGATATGTTAAATGGTTTTCGGATATCGAGACACACGGGAGTGATCATATTCCCACATACCTTGTCATCAAAGGAATGTCCAGTCCCACCCCACGGAACACCATTCGATTAATTGATTGGACCACTTTTACTTCCACCATGGAGGATGCTTGTCGAAAGGGCTTGTCCTCTGGATTAGAGGAAGCAATCAAGTCTGCAATGCTACACGCCACGCGCACGGTCACGGTTTCGTCGAAGCGCACGGAATTGGATATAGAGTTGGAGCGACTTCGTGCACTCCGTCGTCGTGCGGAGCGGCGTTACCGGCGTACAAAATCCATCGAAGACCTTAGGACAGCCAGACGACTACAAAAGAAAATTCAACGTCGCATGGATAGATTGGCATCTCGACGTTGGACAAGATTTTGCCAGTCACTAGACCCCCGAAAGCCACTTTCCCACATCTGGAGAACCATACGTGGTCTACGTTCCCTCCCTGAACAACGCTTCCCATTCAAAGCGCTGGCGCTCTTCCAGGGGCGGCTAGAGGCTGATGTTGCAGAGGACTTTTGTGCAAGGATCGCTGGCCAAGCAACCGGTCCAGGCTTTCCAGCCCCCAGTCGCATCCCTGTTTCACGTGACGGCCGCATGGATCTTCCTTTCATAATGGAGGAACTAGAAGCGGCTCTTGCTCTATGCAGGCGTTCTTCATCCGCGGGACCGGATGGAATATCCTACCGCGCCTTGAACAACCTGAGTGATAGCGCACGGAGAGAACTGTTACATCTCTACAACTTATCTTGGCAGGATGGCATGGTTCCCGAAGAATGGAAGATAAGCCGCTTGGTCCCTCTCCTGAAGCAAGGCAAGTCCCCACTTGAATCCACCTCATACCGCCCAATAGCGCTGGCCAGCTGTGTGGGAAAGATAATGGAAAAGATGATCCTTGCCCGCTTGGAATGGTACCTGGAGCACTACAACATGTTACCGAATTGCATGGCTGGTTTTCGACGAGATCGCTCTTCAGTAGACAGTGTTGTTGATCTCGCTACGTACGTCCAGCTTCAAAAGTCACGCAAAAGACTATCTGCAGCTTTGTTCTTGGATGTCAAGGGGGCATACGATAACGTATCTCACGAGGCTATCCTCGATGCTCTTGAGATGGTTGGCCTAGGTGGTCGAGTTTTCCAATGGATCTCTCATTACCTTTTTATGAGATCGTTCTTTGTCTGTACCGGTGATGGCAAAACGGCACTACACTACACGTACCGAGGTGTTCCTCAAGGCGGTGTACTAAGCCCTACCCTATTCAACCTCACACTCATTGGTCTCGTTGATCATCTGCCAGCAGCGATCAAGATATCTATGTACGCCGACGATATATGTATATGGACCTCAGGTGTGACACGTCCTCAGATACGTGCAAGACTTCAAAAAGCTGCTACTCTAACAGCTATATACCTGCGCAACCAAGGTCTTGAAATCTCTTCAGACAAATGTGCACTGCTGGCGTTCACTCGCAAACCAATGACACCCTACGCCATATCAATAAATGGCCACATAATTTCGTATGAGAAGACTCACAAATTTCTTGGCATAATCATTGATAGAGATCTGTCATGGAGCCCGCACGTGACCTACTTGAAAAAGCGTCTGACAGCAATCTCCCAACTTTTCAAGTTTCTGGGAGGAAAGACTTGGGGAATGTCAGTGCATGCAATGTTGGAATTGTACAGGGCTCTTTTTCTGGGCTTCTTGAGGTACAGTTTGCCCTTACTGACCAACACCTGCCAGACAAATCTTCGTGCTCTACAGGCTATTCAAGCTCGGGCTCTCAGGGTTTGTCTTGGTTTGCCAAAATGCACATCGACAGCAGCGACTATTACGATTGCTCGGGACCAACCTATACAAACACACATTGCGGTAGAGGTGTTGAGAGTGCACATTAGGCACGTTGCCCGTGCCTGTTCCCACCATCTGGCAACACTACCGTCAGAAAGGCCGCAGGCAGCATTTTGTACTACGATTTCGAAGTATTATACCTGCCTCCCATCAGGCTTCACCCCCGCAACTAAGCCATCGATTCCTCCATGGTGTTTGGCTCGACCCGCAGTACACCTCACCGTACCAGGAATCAGGAAAAAATCTGAGCTGTCATCACCTGCTCTTAAACAACTAACTCTGCTCCTTTTGCACGAGAGGTACGCCGAACACGTACATATTTATACTGATGGATCGGCAACTCTCCAGTGTTCCTCTGGAGCCGTGGTCTTCCCAGCGAAAGCCACCACCATCAGTTTCAAGACATGTCACCCAACGACACCGATGGCCGCGGAACTTGCAGCCCTTCGCGCTGCACTTCGTCTCGTGAGCCAAGAACAACCTCGAAGATGGTCAATATTCAGTGACTCGAAGGCTGCACTGCAATCTCTGCTATCGGCCTTGCGGCGCGGACCACACGAACAACTGGTATTTGAGATTAGAGAACTCATTCATACCTTAACTGATAAAGGACACCACGTGACATTTCAGTGGCTTCCAAGTCACTGCGGAGTCATAGGGAACGAACACGCTGATAACGCTGCTCGGTCGGCTCTTCAAGGGGACGAAGAGGAGCCGATACCGTTATCAAGGACAGATGCCGCTCGAAAACTTCGATTGATCAGCCGTGACATCACGTTCTCCTTGTGGAACGCTGGAAGTTTTCACGACTACCGACTCCACAATCTTGACTCCTCTCTACGCCTTTGTATTCCACCTGGACTCTGCCGTCGCGAAGCTACCCTGCTTTGTCGACTATGGCTAGGGGTGGCTTTCACCAAGTCTTTCGCTTACCGAATTGGATGGGCCGACGACGCCTCGTGTGAGGACTGTGGTGACGAGGAGACTTTTCAACACCTTCTTTGTGACTGTCCTCGATATAATTTACAGAGACAATCACTCGCAACCGCGATAGCGCGCTTTGACCAAAGACCTCTCACAGAGGAACTTATTTTAAAATACCGCCATCATAAGCCTTCGCAGCAGAGGGCGACGAGTGCACTGTTGCGGTTCTTGAGGGCGACAGAATTGGACAGGCGGCTGTAGCCTGAACAGGTGTTGACAGTGCTTCAAGTGTCACTGTGCTGTGCGATGACAGTATTCAGTGACAGTGACCGACTGTGATTGTGTGTCTATTCTCCTTCCTTTCCTTATCTCTACTTTTTTACCACTTTACCTCCCCCTCCCCTCTCTCCCCAGCGTAGGGTAGCCAACCGGACCTTTTCTCTGGTTAACCTCCCTGCCTTTCCCCTTTCCTTTCTCTCTCTCTCTCTCTCTCCT
The DNA here is from genome assembly GCF_023375885.2 of Dermacentor andersoni. Lineage (NCBI taxonomy): Eukaryota > Metazoa > Arthropoda > Arachnida > Ixodida > Ixodidae > Dermacentor > Dermacentor andersoni. The sequence continues at coordinate 137,884,975 of NC_092818.1, forward strand.
TGGACGGTAGAGGTATACAGCTTCGCTGTAAAAAATCACTCCCATACTACCACCTTGGTCAGCAAGGACTGTCACCGCAAGTGCGGACCAGAGTGCGAAGGATACAAATAAAGGAGTACAAGTTTTTCTTGCTTCAGGGCCTTGAAAAAGCTCTTTAATTGCTCAATGAAGGAAGTTGCATTGAATGGTCAAACAAACGTTAGTGTTCGCATATTCTTGAAATCTGGCTTCTCTGCTATAAATACGTCTATGAGGGAAAGCACCTTTTCAGACTGAAGGACCCCTACAAGGAACGAGCTTGGTCGTTGGCGACAATATATATATATATATATATATATATATATATATATATATATATATATATATATAACGCATGTGATAACCGTTGGAGATAATCTAGCAGTAGCTTAGCAACAGCGAACAGCACGAGCTCTGTCGCGCAGAAACCGTACAGGTTGTCATCGAGCTGCGGCCAAAAACACCAGGCAGGTCTGCTTCATTACGTTCAACCCGGGTGTGAAGTGGAGCCGTCCTGGCGATTAAGGGAGCAGATAAGATGAGAAGGTCATAATATTGTTGCAGGCAGCTAAACGTGCACTGTCTCGCGACCCCGACCACGAAGGTCCCGGGATGGTGTGATGGGCTCGTCGATAAAATTCACAAGTCAGGTGGCGGCGATGATACGGTACGAAACGCGGTACTGTGCAAGCAGTTTAGAAGAAAGGCCAGGTGTTTGAGGCGGTATCCCAAGCCAAACAAGGGAAACGGCAGGGAAGGTAGGCGTGGCCTGATAACTGTTACGTCGTCTTTTCTTTGAATTCTGGGATTTTACGTGCCAAAACCATGCTTTGATTATGGGGCACGCCATAGTCGGGGACGCCGGATTAATTTCGACCAACCGGGGATCTTTAACGTGTCCCCAATGCACGGGATACGGGTGTTCTTGCATTTCGCCCCCATCGAAATGCGGCCGCGCGCGGTGGCCGCTATTTGATCCCGCGATTTGAGCAGCGCAACACCATTGCGGTTAAGCCATCGCGGCGGGTGTCATGTCTTCTGACGTCCCCGATCCTCCTTGGTCAGCGAACGAGCCAGCTGGAGACAATCCCCAGCGTATCGGATCGTCGTCGTCGTCGTCGAGCGGGCACCGAAAGAAACCAGCTTGGGTCACTTGGTATGTGGCACTGGCTACGTGCTGTTCCTCAATGCACCTTTGACGCACACATTTTGGCGTTGGCAATGCGGTATGTCACTACATTGCTTCTACGCTGATTGCACTAACGTTGAAATTGACCATGAGATGGGTTCTGGCGAAATTTCATGCGAGTAGTATTCTCGGGACACTTCACGCACTTTCCAGGGTCTCACTGTCTGCCTATCTGTGGCTCTAAACGTTTTCCCGCCGACTTGGCTCACTGGGTAGTCCATGGTTTAATGGTTAGAAAAACGGGCTACTGTTCTGAGGGAGCCGCGTTCGAAACCAATCGTCGGGCCACTTGGGTAATGAGTATTACTCAATAGGTATCTGCCGCTCATCAATTAACTCGCTTCACGCCATTTTATTTTACTGCGCATGCGCCACTGTTTATGTGCGGCTCCTCAACGAAACTCTATTACAGTTACTTTGGTCAATGGGTATGTTAAACTAGGTATGTTCCACACTCCGATGAACTTGTTTGATGTTAACTTCGATCACTGAGTACGTACAACTGGGCATGTGCCTCACTTCAATGAACCTCTTTAACACCAATTTCTGTCGCTGGGTAGGTGTGACTGGGTATGTGTCACAATATATGTGCTGCTTTCAATACACACGTTTGGCGCCAACTTGTGTCGCTACGTAAGTGCCATTGAATACATATGCCGATGTTCAATGGCAAAAGAAAATAATTTGAATTTCTGCCGTACTGGGTGTATTCGAACTCACGTCATATATGTTCACACAGTCTGGTCTGTTCATACATTTCTACACGTGCCTCCTGGGATCTTCGATACAGCTACGCAAGGCGGCGCAACATGTCCAGAGGGGAGCGCGAGAGAGGAGCTCGGCTGCATACACGCCTCATACATGACAACAATGCTAATCGCATTGACATCGGCATTTATCGCGAGGTGGGTTCTGCTGGATTTCTGACGTCGCACCATCCTCGGTATCGGCCCACGAAAATGACCAGATACTCGTTACGGAAAACTGGCTTGAACTTGTCACGCAATAAAAGCCGACTAAGGCTCTCGATCTTGCCCTTCTTAAACACCGTCGGAAGAGTAGGCAAATACAGAAAAATAAGAATAGAGAAAGGCTATTTGATTTCTGAATCAAACTATAGGTGGCCGAAGAAGCTGAGGCTGGCGAGGCCGTCACGAACAATGAAAGTAATTGCCAAGAGGCGTGAGTAGATCGTGGTTGGCGATGGTCCCAGTCTGCGCGACAAGCGTGGTCACAGCGTTTCTTGTTCGATTCGAAAGCACTTCCGCTTGCACTTCCTGTGGCGGCGCCTTACCTATAAGTGGGTGCGTTAAACGCTTTGCTGTTGATGAAGGGCTTTCTCACGAAGAATCAATTACGTCTTGTCGCGAAACACCGCTAAGCCAGGTGTCTCATCTGCGGCTTATAAATGAGAAATCGAAAATGAAACTGCAAGGTTTTTCTAGCTCCCGCGTGATCAGAGCCGACCGCAAACGGTGCATTTGAAAGTCGAGAAAGGTGTACCGTTTTTGTGCGTTCGTACGTTTGTGTATGTGATTAGGGGGGGGGGGGGGATGTGAACGAACGTTTCAATTGTCTCGAGCCGCGAGTTCACGCGAGCCATTGAAAACCAAATAATTGTTCACACTTTCCATGTCTGCGTCTTTAAACGCTTTGCATTAATGCTCAGGCTTCGGCTAAATAGTATACATGTTTATAGAGCTCCGAACAAGAGATATGTATCTGTATCATTGTTTATTTGCGATATTGTGTGCATTAAAATTAAGCGTCTTGAAGCGCGTTCTTACATTTGTGTACGGCAGTGTACGTTTCAATAGATATAAGGCGCGAGCTGCTACGAACGGAGAGTGCGTTCTGCCTGAAGCCACGCCAATCCTAGACAGTGACAATGGCAAGCCGCCTGTGTTTTCCCATAAACTAGGCCTTCTGCCATCGATATCGAGAACCAATCGCAAGAAGACAGCCAAGATGGCTCTTGAATTATCATGTCGAGGAGAGCTGAAGGGTATAGAAAGTGTATGTATGCAATACCATGGACTTCCCTCGAACGGCTGACCATTCATCCCGGAGTGGGTATATTAGGGTTCCACCATGTCGGGCGATATGTATAGTCTCGATATGCATAGACCTCGAGAAAAACCGCTTATGCGGCAATAACATCGGCATGAAGTGGCACACTTAAAACACAAGTATAGCCAATAGTTTCACTGTAACAGTTATCTAAATCCCCCTTATCTAGTTTAGGGAGATGGTAGGTTGTGGGCTAGCAATTAAATTTGTCTCCCCATTCCCTCTTTTTGTTTAAAGCGAAGTTTTTTCTGCCTTTCTCCCCTGGGTTCGACGAGGGTCGGCTTGTCGCTTTGATGGCTCAGAGGGGGTTTCAGGCATAGCGTTTCCTACTAAAATTTTTAGAGGGAACTATGGCGCTGCGATAGTTCAGTTGCCACATATCTTTGTGCTTGTGGCTTCACAAGTTCTTGTATCTTTATTCACTGAGCTTCATCAGCTACCTTTATTGGCCTAAATTTCGAAGCAATTTTACATTTCTAAGCACAGAAGGCAATAAGACTCTACGCACAAGCATATTCATTGCGAATTGCTGCAGTTATAACGCAATATTTTGTTGCAATAGAAACATTCAAACCCGTTTAAAGCCATACGGACAAAGTTTAAGCAAATCATTGTGCTAATCATCATTCCCTTGTTATAGGTGAACCGCCATGCTCGCAGTGCTAGCGTCAGAGTTCCCTCTAGTAATCTTTGTAGAAAATTCCATGGCTTCGACCCTCGCACTGGAGAAGCGTAGGCACGGACGACCCGCCGTGGTTGCTTAGAGGCTATGGCGTTGGGCTGCTGAGCACGAGGTAGCGGGATCGAATCCCGGCCACGGCGGCCGCATTTCGATGGGGACGAAATGCGAAAACACCCGTGTACTTAGATTTGGGTGCGTGTTAAAGAATCCCAGATGATCGAAATTAATCCGGAGTCCCCCACTACTGCGTGCCTCATAATCAGATCGTGGTTCTGGCACATAAAACCCTATATTGTTTTTTGTAGGCACGGACGAAAATAGCTACGTGTTAGCTAAAGGATATAGCTTAGTAATAGAGAAATTGCAGAGCCTGACGGGGGAATTTGAACCACGGACCCCGCAGCGCAGCAACTAGATGCCGTAACCATTATAGGCCACATACGCTCCCCCCCCGCCTTTGATATAGCATTTATTGCAAATATAAACACGTACGTCCATTAAGTATATACACAGTGGCCAAAACAGTCATAGCCGTGTGTACAAGCACAAAACAAACATTTCACAAGGCTAGTCATAAAGCTGCGCGACATTAGGCGTGTGCAGCACGATGGAATAACAACTTTGCCAGCCCTTCCCTCGAGCAAGCCACGGCTTTGAGATGCACGTGGCGTGCTCTGCGTCAAATAGCAACAATTTCCTTATAAATGTGAGCGAGCTTCGGTTTCCCGCATCCTTGCCTTGTGGGCGCTAGCGCTTTTAGACGCTATGCGCACGTGACATATTGCACCGCCTTCGAAATCGACCCACGTTGGTAGTATAGGAAGGAAGCACTTGTCGTTGCGTGTAGGGTATAGCAGTAAACTGTCACTTGTACACTGTTCTGCTTTCTGCAGTCTAGTGTTTATCACCGAGTTGTCACTGTTATCAAGCTATCGCTCAGCGCAAGACGCACCTACTGTATTCGAAATTTCTTTAATGCTTTCGTTTATTGGGTAGAGAGTCTTATCGTAAAATCAAATTGCGCAGGCTAAGCGAACTATCTTGCACATTCTAAAATGTACGCGTAAACGACGTGCTAGCTTAGTGGCTATGGTGTTGCGATGCTGTCCTCGAGGTAGCGGGTTGGAAGCTAGCCACGGCGGCCGCTTACCGATGGGAGCGGAATGGTAAAAACACTCGTGTTCGTAAAGATTTGGGTGCGTGTTAAAGAATCCCAGGTGATCAAAATTAATCCGGAGTCATCCACTATGGCGTGCCTCATAATTATCGTGGTTCTTTCACAGAACACCCAAGAAATTATTTATATTTTAATGTGCGTATAAGCACCAGTGACCACTCTACAATGTGTGATGATGCATATATACATATAAGATGGATGGCATGTCAGTTCAGATTCTGGCGATTATGTTGATTTTGCTTATCTTGCTAGGCACAACTTCGCCTAATAAAGAGTTCAATTCTTAACCAACAGTGTCGGCAGTGTCTGGTTCTTCGCCATTACTGGAAGAGTGTTGCGAAAGTCTTCGGTCATTTTTCCAAGCGAGAAAGGAGTACGCATCCAAGCATTGATGCACTCATTTCTGTCCCTCAAGAAATACACACCTGATCACGTGCTAAAGAACGTAATTTTTCCACCATATTGACATGAGCAGGTTTAACATCGCGGAAGTCTTCACTTCTACCCGGGCAAGAGCGCCTCACATCACTTTCTCGGCCCCTCGATAAAAGAGGATAATTTTGTTTTGGATCCACGCAGAGAGGTCAAGTTCGAATTGAACTGCAAAGTGCCAAGGGTACGCGGTCAGCACAAAAAATAAAAATAAAAGTAAGAAAACGGGTGAATTATTCTAGTGCTTCTGCAGATCAGTACTATAGGCGAGTCACGTTCATTTCCTATATCGACGATTTGAGACGTTCTCTCGAGTGCCGCTTTGCAAGCCGCCTGACAATAATTCAGAGCTTACCATTTGTCCTACCAAGGCACGTCGCCAAGGGTAAACTTAAGTATGGGCGGCCCGCTTGTGAATTTTACGTCAGAAATATAAGATAGGCACATATCCCTGTGCTAAAACGTGAGTGGGAGATCTGGAAAGCACAATAGGAGGCCATGATGGACGCTTTAGTTGGATCCGACAGAGACCTGTTCCCAAAAGTTCATCTACACTCCTCAATTTATCGACAAAGCTCGGCACTGAATATAGTAAATACACACTTGGGAAACATGACAGCTAAAGAGCGGCTTAATCAGCAGGGTCCCAGTGTAGTGTTATGGGTTAATTTCTGTTCTGACCAAGCACGGGTGTGCACGGACCCTATGACGTCACTGGTTAAAAGGGATAAAAAGCGACTGCCTAATAAACACGGGGGCTTTTTTGGGTACGTGGCTACAACGCAGTGGCGTCAGTCTTTCGCTTGCGCCACCGCTCTACAGGAGCGGACACGACATGGTGTCCGAAGTGGAATCGACCTCCCCTTCCTAGTTGTTATTGCGGCGCTCACCCTGCGTTCGGTCGGCGCCATGACGATCTCGCCAACCGCAACCATCCAGCCAGCGACGCCGTTCAATTTCGACCGGACTGCCGATTGGCCAGAATGGATTATGTCATTCGATGACTACCGCTACACATCGGGGCCCTACGACAGAACGGAGGAAGCCCAGGTGAGAACGGTTTCGTACACCATGGGCACGCAGGCCAGAAAATTTTTTCAGACGTTCGGCCTTACCGAAATCGAGTCTCGAGGCTACGAGATGGCGAAGAAAAAGACGGCGAAGCCCATTTTGTGGCCACGAAGGATATACTCGTAGTCTATGTTTGTGCGAACTTCCATCGCCGGAAGCAAGAGCCCGGAGAAAGTGGGGACAACTTTGTGACTATCCTGCATGAACTTGTCGACCGCTGTGAATTGGCACACTTCCGAGAGCGAATGATCCGCCATAGATTTGTTGTCGACCTCGAAGACACACAGTTATCGGAAGAGCTTCAGGTGGATGCTACCCTTACGCTAACGGCTTCTCTGGCGAAGGCCAGAATCAAGGAAACGGTTCAGCGGCAGCAACTGGAACTCCGGGCCGTCAGCAACGAGGCGACAACCAATGAACTTGATGCGGGCCAACGAACATCGAGGAAACCGTCCAGCAACTGGGAGGGTGGCACCACAGAACAGCAACTCCAGTCACTCCAGCGGTATTCGCAGGGGCAGCGGCGACTGCAAGGGTGCCCGATCTGCGGATGTTCGAGCCACCCGAGAGCTCTGTGCCCTGCACGTCCAGCACCGCGCTGTGGAATCAAACGACATTTCACCGTGGTATTTCACAAGAGAGTGACAGTGGGCACGGCGGACCATCGACGAGCATGTCGCTTAACAGGTGATTCTTCTGCTTCGTGCAGGTGCTTGTTCTTGGCCTGTCCGGAACGGATTGCATTTTTACACCGGCAAGCCAGCAAAATTTGTCGGAACCTACCAAGTGTATTCACGACACAGCTGCTTCATCGGAGCCATATCGTCTGTCTCTTGACGTCATGCTGACATTCACCATGGAAGCTTCAACTCAAGCGCCACCTGCATATTGTGTGACGTCAACGCATAGACTCATAAAGGAACAGCTGCAACCGTACACTTGCAGTGGGCACTGCGGACCATCGACAGGCATGTGGCTTAACAGACCATTCTTCTGCTTCGTGCAGGTTAGTTATTACTCCACTTCAATAAGGGTGATTAACACTGTCTTGTGGTCTTCCCGTGCCCCTGGCGATATGCTATTGTTGCATATAACATGCTCTGCGCAGTTCTACTTCTACTGTGCGGATATGTTGAATTAACTTCAGCAAAATAAACTGGCTAAATATGTATCGGGGCTTAGAACGCAGCAAGCAAATCTAGAAAGGCTGTTTGCCGATTAGAGTACTCGTTTTTCTGCGTTAGAAAAACGCGCCGCACGAGTGGATGATCTTGAACGCACTGTTAAATCCCTCGAAGCCAAAATAGTTCTTCTGGAAGATAGAAGTAGGCGTTCAAATCTGGTAGTCTTCGGTGTTCGCGAAAACGCCGTGGTAACTGATGCTGTGCTTAAGGATCGTGAATTTTCTCAGAAGCTTAACGTGCCCGGCCACTCGATCGGAAGAATTCATCGCCTAGGTAAACTAGGCCAGGAGAGGCCAGTCATTCTTTTCCTACATGATTACAATGAGAAGGAACAAATTTTAAATTGTGCCCACAAGTTATAGGGCATGAAAATTTACATCCAAAATGATTATTCAGGGGATACTATCAGGAATCGAAAGCTGCTGAGGGATTGTGCGAAAGCGGAAAGAAAATAAAGGAAAGAAAGTCAGCTTGATAAGCGACAAACTGCGCATAAACAACGATTTGTTCAGATGGGACGAAGCCACGAACACAAGAATTCAAATTCATGAAGACCGCAACATCTTGAACGATGATTGACTTCGTTCCACTGACGCCAAAGAACTGTGAATCCTAAATATCAACGCCCGCAGTGTTCTGAACAAGAGTGATCAACTTGATGTGATTATTGTTGGACACAACCTGCACATCGTCGTAATCACTGAAACTTGAGACGTGGCGGCATCGCGGAATTGAAGATAAGGATGTCTTTCCACCAAATTACCGGGCCTTTCGTAGTGACAGACCTACGAGAGGCGGCGGTGTAGCGGTTTTAGTAAAAGAAACTATTCCAGCAATTCTCTTATTTCAAGCTGATAGCATCGAGACCATCTCTTTAATACTTTCCTTGCGGAACACATCTATGTTACTATTTGCTGTATATCGTGCATCTGATTCGGCTGCACAATTCCTACATAATCTACATGAACACATAGTGTCATTTACACATGAATAAAAATTTTATCGGTGATTTTAATCTCCCAGGAATTGATTGGGTACATGGCTCCTTCAGTTTCGTAATGAATTCACATGTTAATTCCTTGCGGGACATTATCTTAAAGCACAACCTACAGCAAATCGTGACACAACCGACACGAACTTGTGCCGCATCGGCCACAATACTTGATCTTGTCTTTGTAAGTCGGTCCCTCGAACAGTTCTGTTTCCGTTGAAAAATGAATTTCTGATCATGAGCGCGTCTATTTCTTGCCCCCTTGAACTAACCTGAACTAATCAATGCAACGTTGCTGCTTTCAGAGATTTCTCGCATTTCTCGCTATTTGGACTTTCATCTTAGCAGCTTCAAGTGACATGACACCGTTAAGCTTTAACGACTTTAAAAACATTTGTGCCTATTGCATTAATAACTTTGTCCCTAACAAAACTAAAGAAAACGTCAAAAGCTACTCCCTGGATGACGCGCGAAATCTTGCACATTAAAACGAACGTCAAGTGCTTAAGACGACAAGGTAATTCTCGTGCCAAAGTTGCTACCTTTCAAACAAAATTAAACCAAGCAGTCAGCAATTCCAAACTACACTCCTTTCAGCATATGTTGGCGAAGTTTATTCGGACTGCTCCTAACAAGTTCTGGGGCTTCCTTAGCAGAAAACGCAAATCACTCGACCAGATTTGGCACGACGGTAATCTTATCATCGAGAAACAGGAAATTGCAGAACGGTTCAACAGGTACTTTAACAGTATTTCTCTGACCTCGTCAGAACTCCCTCTTTCTGACCGCATCACGCGTAATGATAAAAATGATATAGTTTCAATGTCTGGCGTTTTTTCTGTGCTTTTAAATATAAAAACGAAGTCGACTTCTGGGCCAGACCACATACCCGATTCTTTTCTTCATAGATACGCTGAATAGTTATTCCAGTTCTTTGTTATAATATTTCACGTATCTTTGCCTTCAGCTGTGCTTCCTAGAGACTGGCTCACTGCCCGTGCTATTCCAGTACTAAAAAATTAAGGATGATTCCACACTAATTGCAAAATATCGTCCCATATCACTCATCTCCTGTTGTTGCAAACTTTTAGAGCATATAATAGCTAATTAAATTAACAAGTTTCTTGGAGACAGACGTCTTGTCACCCCTGCAGCACGGCTTCCGAAATGGCTTTTCTAGTGTAACGCAATTAACTACTGGCATTCATGATTTCTCTAGCCTACTGGGCAAATCTGGACAAATTGACGTCATATTGTTGAATTAAAAAAACAACAACAACATTTGGCCTCGTTACACACTCAAAGCTAATAAGAAACTTGAGCTGCTCAATTTACTCGCGTATATTATAAATTGGATTGCTGCTTACCTTACTAATCACAGGCAATTCGTTGTTATTGATACTTACTATTCTAGTGAACTTCCCGTAACTTCGAACGTTCTTCAGGGTAGTGCTTTAGGGCCGTTTTTATTTAGCATATATGTTAATCACATCGTTGACACTGTTACTCCGCCTGTAAAAATTAAATTGTTTGCCGACGAATGTTAGCTCTTTACCGAAATTACTTGTCGTCAAGACCAAACCACATTACATTCCAGCCTTCAAAACATTCAATCTTGGTGCGCTAGTTGGAATATGGAACTTAATACAAGTAAAACAGTTTTCATGAAAGTTATGAAAAAATTTAATAAGCTATCATTTGCCTATAGCCTTGCACCTCAGTCACTTACAGAGGTTAGTGAATACAAATACCTAGGCGTTACATTAACCAATAACCTTTGCTGCAACTCCCACATTTGTTACTTATGCGACTCTGCTTTCCAAAAACTTTGCCTGCTCAGACACAAGTTAAAACATGCTTCCGCTGAAACTCGTTTAATTGCTTATACGTTCCTTGTTCGTCCTAAACTGGAATATGCAGCTGCGATATGGGATCCTTATACTAAAAATGACATTGATGCCCTAGAAATGTTTCAGCGTAGAGCAGTAAGGTTTATCTTTTCGAAATATCGCTGAAGGGACTCCCCAAGCCCGCTAATTATTGAACATAATATTCAAACGTTGCAATTAGGAAGAAAAATCTAGACTTAAATTTCTTTTTTTTTACTTACTAAAGGCAAATAGTTTCTTTCTCCCCAGCCTTACCTACATTCACTAATGGCCCGCAGAACAAGACATCGTCAATCTGCGTCACTAACACAGTGACAGAACTAACGTTTTCATATATTCTTTTTTTATTCGCACAATAACAGAGTGGAACAGTCTGCCCATTGAACAACTGACCAGCACTGACTCGATTGAACATATATCTAACTAAATTGACTGAGTTTTTTTATGCTTAATTAACCTGTTGTGGAACCTGCTGCCTAATGAACATGTTATTGTTATTGTTGCTGTTGTTTTTCTAGTTTATTAATGATTTGTACTTTTGCACTACTGAAGCTGTGTTGCATAAAATGATTTTGTTGTTTTGCTTCTTTAATGTAACATTTTACTTTTCTAACGTGCTTGTCGCAATATATTTGTGTTGTACTTCGATTCTACATGTTCTGCTTTATTGTATATGTACTTTACCCCCTCCTGCTTGGGCCTTCCAAGTCCTGCAGTATTTCATAAATAAATATAAATAAAATAAAATGAGCCGAAAACAACTAGGTGGCGTGTCTATGCTAGAAGGCGACGGACAAAACTTTTTTGTCGGGATACTCAACGGCTCAAATGCCAGATACGCAGAAGTTTCTATCAAAGGCGTACGCGTAAGTCACAACATTGATTCAAGAGCGGAGGTCACTGTCGTTCCGCCCGATTTCGCCAGTGTACCGCCTCATATAGACAGGTCACGAGCTGTATTGAGAAGCGCTGCCAATCGGCGCCTCGATGTAAATGGTTGATTTTCAGCAGATATTGTTTGGAAAAGCAAAACAACGCGACAAATATTGCACGTTGTAAAGTCACTGCGGTGTGTCCTCTTAGGGCTCCCACCCATTGAGGCACTTGGTGAGGTCAAATTTCTTGATGTTGTTGACGATAAACAGCACGACTACATGTATCAGCAGCTCTTCTTCGGCCTGGGCACGATGTCAGGCGAATACACCATTCGCATGAAAAGGGAGGCGATTCCCTTCGCAATTTTCGCACCGCTGCGGGTACCCATCCCGTTAAAGAACCCTATCAAACTAGAGTTGACTAAAATGGTCAAAAGCAAAGTAATTAAGAATGTAGATGGCCCGACTAAATGGTGTGCAGGAATGGTGCCCGTAGTCAAACCATCAGAGGAAGTTCGAATCTGTGTGGATGTAACCCAGCTGAACAAGAACGTCCTTTGTGAACGGTTTGTCTTGCCAACCGTAGACGGCGCCCTTGGGCAATTAGCGGTGGCCATATACTTTTCGAAATTAGATGCCGATTTAGGGTTTCATCAGGTTAAATTTGCAAAACAAAGTCAACAGCTCACAACCTTTATCACCCCGTTTGGTAGGTACTGCTTCCAGCGACTGCGGTTTGGTATCGCCTTGGCCCCGGAATACTTTCAAGAGTGAATGGCGGAAATTTTAGATGGCCTTCATGGAGTAGCGAGCCTGATGCACGACGTTCTGGTTTACGAAGCTATGAAACGTGAACATGATGAACGGCTGCACGTGTGCTGAACAGGTTGGTTGCAGTGTAGGTGGCACTCAATCGAGCAAAATGTTCTTTTTGTGTCAGTAGAGTAGCTTTTTTAGTCAGGCCGGATCCAAAGAAATGTCGATCCATAAACGAAATGGCTAAGCTGTCAAGTGTTGCTGATGTCCGCAGGTTGTTTTTGGGCATGGTAAACTGTCTGGCAAAGTCTGTGAGCAATCTTTCTGACCTATCAGCACCGCTTCGTAGTCTTTTCTTGAGGGGCTGTGAGTGGCAATGGGGCCTGCCTCAGCAAAAATCATTAGACTCTCTGAAAGAATTGATCACCTCGGCGCAATGCGTCGCACAGCTCGACTACGACCGTCGCCATGCTGTAATCCGGCTACCACTACTCGCCCCAGGAAACAGGGTATGGATAAAAGACAGCTAAATTCCGGCAACTGAGTCGAGTTTAGTCCTGTGGTCTCGTTATTATCGGGTGGGGACAGCCGAGGGGATCGAGCTAGAGACAAACAGACGGGAGTTGGTCTGGTACAGCGAGCGAACCGGCGTGCATGACTCGTCCTAGGACTTTCCTGCGACTCCGAACGCTGCAGGGCAATCCGAGGAATACAAGGTCTTGGCACAGCTTTCTGCGCTCAATTCAATGGCGGCTGTTTCAATGGAGGACGGGAGACCTGGCGGTTATATGACACGCTACGGTCGAGAAATAAGACCGCCAACGCGATAGGGCTACAGTTGAGACCTGCATACTGTAGTTCGGTGCTGTTGTGATTAATACTGATTCATTTTGTTTTCTATGCCTTGTAACACTTCCTGAAAAAATAAAGGAAGATGTAGTGTTATCGGTTATCACTGCTTTGGCCATGCACGGGTGTGCACCGGCCCTATAATGTCACTGGTGAAAAGGGACAGAGTGTGGCTGCCTAATAAACACGGGGGCTTTTTTGGGGTAGGTGGATACACCAGGGAGGCGCAAGTCTTTCGCTCACATCACCGCTCTACAGGAGTCGACACGACACTCAGGTTCAGGCATTCACCGGTTGCCAGTCAGCGTCGACGAAATTATCAAGGCGTTTATGGAGAAATCCCGGCGTATGAAAATCGTGGTGGGCAGCAAATACTGGAACCCGAGGACAAACCAGATCATACCAAAGTAAAAGGAACTGTATTTAAGTAAGTGCCGTTATTACTGTCTTACTGTCGAAATAACAGGCAGGAGACGGCTTGTCGTACTTGCATTGCCAGCCATACACGACGCCATCAAGGCATCGTGTATGGCTACAGTGCCCAACATAAGGAGAGTGCAAATTTACACTGACTCGCGTAGTGTATTGAAACACCATAAGCAAGTAATAAGAACCCTACAAGCATGCCAAGAGAGGCACAGACTTCCCAAACCTTCGCTCCTTAGCATCGAAGTGCATTGGGTGCAAGAACATGGTTGAAATCATTTCCATGACACGGCAGACTAACTAGCTCGATCACCTGCCCCACCTGGGACACCTATGTCCCTTCTGTCGGTTCCCTGTGCTTTCCACCTAGCACTGAAATCTAGCCGCCGACGGGACACACGCGCCTTGATTCCCCCGTGTCTCTGCTTTATTCCCCGTAACCTTACCCAGGTGCGAGGAGTATCTCTTTGGAGGCTTTGGGATGGAGTGGCCCTTACACCACCAATCATCTGTGCTTGGGGATCGACAAAAGACGACCAAGGAACGTGCCCCAAGTTCTCGGCTGCTATGACAACGTCAGATGCTGGACGCCTGCTTTGGATGTGTTCTGGAATGCGGGCGATCAGCATTAAGAGTTTAAGAAAGGCTAAATTGAAGCCAAACCTATCGGAACACCACGAACACTGGATAATTTATAATAAGCATGCAAAGGAACTGGTGCAGTTATTGCACGATGCAGTGTTGCAAGCTTTTATCTAACTTTCTTTTATTCTTTATGCCCAACGGCAATGCCTCCGAAATAAAAAAATATCATCATGCCGTCTTCTCAGTGAATAATCTCATGCTTCCTAAATCTTCAAGTACATGTGTTGTAGCACCGCTGAATAAAACGCTCTAATTGAGCTTGAACTCTGGCTGTTGCGTCCTGTTGCTTCTTCCATTGTTAAGCTAATTGCATCATTCACCAACCGGTTAGACGTTTCGCGTTTGTCTGGTGCATTAAAAACGAGAATTTCAACAGAAAGACGGACTACAGCTGCACATAATTGTTTCATCTATGTTTAATGCTCCTTCACAAATTTACTTGCTTATCTCATTAGCTAAACTACCACAGTATCCCAGTGGCTGGGGCGTTGCGCCACTGAGCTCGAAGTCGTGGGTTCAGTCCTGGCCACGACGATTGCATTTCAATGAAGGTGGAATGAAAAATACGCTCGGGAACCGCGAATTGCGTGCCCGTAAAAAAACCCAGGGGTTAAGAAATCAAAAATTAATCCGGAGGCCTCCACCACGGCATGCCTCATACTAAGATCACAACCCTTAGAGCCAACAGACAATGGCTGCAAGGAAAGCATATAGGGGGCACTAATCGGTTATTTAATTGAAATGTAGAAATTATGAATAAATAAAAAAGAAAGGGGACAAAAAGAAAAAACTGGCTCGACATGGAATACAAACCCAACATCTTCACATTACGCGTGCGATGCTATTACCACATCAGCTACCGTGCGTCGTTTTCCCGTTCACTTTCTGGAGTACTTCTTAGACATTTATAGCATAGCGCACGTAACCATGGTGTACGCTATACGCTATAGTATAGCGTACGCTAAGCAGCGCACATTCGTTACAGTTTTACAGCATGTAAAGCCCCGGACATCGTTATCAAGCCTATAGGGACAGACAAGTTTTAAAGCGAACAGCTTTCTTTAACTTTTTTTCGGCCGCATTCGTGATCGGTGGTTGGTGGATGAACTTTCACCAGCGGACAGAAAGCGCCCCGTAACCGAGTGGCAGGGGCCCGTTTGTAACCGAGAGCCAACAGGAAACAGAAAACATAGTTAGAAAGAAAAACTTTTCACAAAGTTTTCACAAACACATGAGCCCTAGGTATGGCATTTGTAACAGTAAAATTTATCGTTTGTAAAGTTTCATTAAACATGCAGGGGTATTGCGTAGGTTGTGAAAATAAGCTATGCGAAGGCAATAAGCAAAATAAGCGACGGGAAGGTATAATTCAGCTTCGTTGTAGACAGGCTTTCGTGACATAGTCTGCCTATAGTTTGACGAAATAGTTCTGCGGAAACCCGCAAGGTGGAGAGAAGTAAATAATAAAGGGAAACTTAGACAGGCGAGGCTTTTCTTTCGAGGAACCCGTATGGGTTTCTTTTGTAGCAATTGCTACGAACGGGTGGATGTCTAAGTTTCCCTTTATTAATCTGCCTATAGTTATACCCGAAACTGCTGTTTGTCTCAGTAACGATTTCTTTTTACACGTGTGCACCCCGGGTAGAGTGAACTAGTACACTCTACCCCAGGTGTCATCCATGAATCTACAGTGCTCACTACAAGTAATGTATACAATGTGCTGAACTTGCCGATGCACTGAAGTACTGAAATTTTCGCCATTTTCTCACCAGTAGATATCATTATTAACTCTACTCCCGTATTATTTTCTTTTTACTTTTTTTGCCACTTTCCTCTAGCATCTTTCGATCCTCTTTCCCCTCCCTAGCATGTTCAAGTAGCATGTCAGTGGTCACGGGTGCCGGCAAAGATCTCTGCCTTTCAATAAAGATATCCTTTGTTTCTCTCTCTCTCTCTCTTTGTCTGTCTGTATTTCATAATGATCGTTTTTATATATAACATACAATATGTAAAAACAGTCGTTTAGAAAAGTGTTCCGCGCCCTCACACTGTACACGCGGACACTAGAGGCGCTTTAACATAGTTTAGTATTATTGCTGATCACAACTGGTTCATTCAAGAAGGGGGAGAAGTGGCTTTCGAAGGAAACCACTCCGTTCCTTCTTAGTCATGTAAGTTGTGACACTGTAAATGTCTCTAAGAATCCAACAAGAAACAGCCATAAGCATATGTCACTGTGAAGTGGTATCTCTTTCAAGGACTGAGTTAAGCCCAAGTCTTTTTAGCTTCGGCTATCTCTGAACAGAACATGTGCATTTAGCATGAGATGTCCGACGTCCTCTGTGACAACTGTGAGCGTGCTTTGCTTGCTAAATTCCTAATGATTGTCAATCATGAACCAAGTGCATGGACCTTTCGCGCGGTAATACTTCAGTTCCACATGCTCGTAAATACCAAACGAGAAGTGACCGAACGGTATTTTTCATTTTTATCGGGCGTCATTTTCAACTCGAATACTCGCCTTTACCGCCCATTACAAAAATTTGAATTGAGAAAAGCAAACTTTGGTGTACTAGTTTCAGCGGGTTTCAGTCGCAACCAAATACGCCGACCCTTATGTATGCTGTGTTATTTAAATTCTCAGTCGGGAATACACCCGCATTCGCGCACCATCTACATGTCTGCGGAAGCTTTACTGACCAATCAATCGTCGAAAAGGTAGATACTGAATTCTAATGACTTTTTGGGGGGTATGCCTGCAAAATAGCAAACGGTGTGGTTCAAACATTCGAATGCATGCGAAATGAACTTTCGTAGCGCAGAAAGAAGATTACGTTTCTGCTGCCACCTGTGCAACCGGGAGGAACTGCAAAACCGCTCGTTTGCTTCCTTGGCGTGGGATGGCGCCTCTGTTAGACGAGAGACGTTCAACGTCACGGCACGCGGTGGACAAAGCTGGCAGAGAGTTGATTTTTGTCCTCGTTGGTAAATACCGGAGCCCTATGACTCTGTTAATAATTTGATGTTTTGGTACAGAAAATATCAGGATACAAAATACGTGCGCTAGCGCTCGTTCAATTCTGTACTCGCTGTCTGTACAAGACTTCATGAACGCTCCTAAAAAACTATGGTTCCATGATATTGAGAGCTAATCAGTATAAGTCATGGATTGCTCCTAAAATATGTCACCAACGTGTTAGTAGCTGCAGCCAGTAATGCTAGCTTTAGTAACAGTTTCTTACTAGGCAGTTATTGTTACTAATACTGACTGTACATATATGCGCCAAGAGGTAGCACAGAGCTGTTGATGTCTGATGAAAGTAACTGCAGATAACTTAAATATTCGTCACTGACGAACGCGGCAAGCGAGGTCCCGGATTATTGTTTCTCATAAACATTCATATGGTGGCAAAAAAAAAAATAGTAATAAAAGTTTCTTCATCTCTCTCTCCTCGCGCCTTCGAATCCCATATGCGTTATTAATAAATGTGTAATAGTCTATGAAAGGCATTAACGGCTTTTGCCTAAATTTTTGCTTGCACTTGCTCACTTTTGTTTATTTTTCTTAAAGGAGTAATGAAAGAAAAAATGTGTGAGCCGTTAATTAATTAATTAATTTATTTATTTATCTATCGCTTTTAAGTAGCTCTTGACTCCATGATTACGGTACGAAGCCTCCATTCGCCGCGAGCGCCAAAAGTAATTAAGTACAGCTGCTTTTACACGACTCATCCAAAACGCTCATCAAGCGCAATGCGGTTCTGGGCGGGAAGGGAGGAAGCAATTCACGTCATTAAAAGCAGAGGTGGTGGTGGTCACGTGGTATCACAAACTCAAGAGCACGGTAGTCAGAGGGGTGCGGCGGTTGAAGTTAGGCAATGACCATATCGCTCAAGGCCAACTTTGGCAGCACGGCCATGCGTAGGCGCCAGTAGTATCTGGTACAAGAGACCGCCACAACTGATTTCGAAGACGTGACGGGTTTGCTTTTTTCACGCCCGAAGGTTCGCCGCACTTGGCGCACGTTTTGAATTGCGATCGTGTCCTTGAAACAGCGTGAAAAATTGGCGGGAAAAATTGCAAGACTGACAGGCACTGTGCATACCGCTCTGTCTGTAGACTCTTCTCTTGTTTCTTCAGTTCTTCGCGCCGTTTCAAACACGAAGGTCGAAGATGGGTCAACTAGCACACATCAAAACGTTGTTTTAAAAGGTCGCAAGAGAAGGTAACATAACGAATTATTTGTTGTTGCGTCGGTGAATGGAGACACCATAGCGTAATTAGCGTGTAGTCGGCTTTCCAATAAAGCCATGAGAACATGACAAAAGATTTCTGTCAGTACTTCTTTAAGTGGGTGACGTTGAATATCACATACAATTCGACTACGCTTTCAAAAGCGTAGTACCAAAGAAGCCTGATGAGAACTCGCATACTGAGCGATCTTGTGGCCTGTTAAAATGGACCCAGGTCATAGCACGGTGAGTGTTAGAGCCTCGACTCCGCATCGCTGAAAATTAATTTTTTCTTAAATGGGAAGCATTTCTTGGCGAACATTTGCCACTTTGGATCCATCCATCGTCTATCTAGCCGTCTACGTCTTGGTGCTCTCACGGTCGTTTCGTGAACTTGGTAGGTACGAAAATTGGCACAGTATGACAAGAGTGTATGACGTACATAAATGATAGGTCATGACATGTGTGTTTAGTAGGTCATGAAACAGCCGCCTGTGTCTTGATGCTCTCATGGTCGTTTCGTAAACTTGATATGTACCACAATTTGCATAGCAGGACAAGGGTGTATGCCGAACATAAATGATAGGTTGTCGCAGACCGGCGCCAACCATGTTATATAGATATTCCTTTAGAGTGCGTGGTTTCGGGCCTCCCGTTCAGAAGCTACGGGAGGAGGCCGCGAGAGAGGGTGGAGAGGACTGCCCAGAGTCGAGGGACATCTGGAGACGGTCGGCTTTGTGAGCCGCGCAAGCGGCTGTTCTTCGGAAGCGGCGTCGCTGTCCTTTTCGACAGAGTCGGGGCTTGGCCGTGGTGTAAGGTTACCAGAGTGGAGCAGGCAGAGCGCACGGTGAAGATAATTGTGCGCTCTGTGTCCACTGTTCGGTCGCTTCCACTGGTCGGGATCGCGGAGACGGCCGGGCCATAAATCGACAGAGCGCATGCTGTCTTCGGTGGCGCCGAGGAAAAACGCCCGTAAATAACCGCTGGGCACAGCACTGTCTTTGACCAGCGTCTTCCGCCGGCTCGTTAGCAGTTCGGCGGGAAGGGATACATTCGGTTGGAAACAGGCAGCGAAGAAGGTTGCGTGAGTCTTTGCGGCGTGCGGGGCCGAATTCCTGCAGGCGAGGCGCGCGCTTCATCGCACCGGGCCCGCCGCCTTCGAGCCATCGCCGCAACCACTACCACCCGAGCCGTCCCCGTTCTTCGCCGCGCTCCGATATGGTCTGTCCGCCGCCTTGTCCTCTTCTTTTTTCTGTTAACTCTCAATGACTCGTGTGCCTCTAAACCCATTTGTTTGCTTTTGTTGTAACCCTGCCTGATTATTGTGTGTTCTGGTCACGTTTCGAATTGTGTGTGCTTTTCACCAATTTTGTTCGTTCCTCCGTTAAATTCTTTGTTCCCTTATTGTCCTTGATCAGTTCTGTGTATGATTAAATGCTTTGTTATCCCCCTTCAACGAGTTGCTTCGTGATTGCCGACGCACCGATACCCGAACGCCTTGCTCAGGCTGACCAACTCTGAATAAATAAATGTTGTCCAACACCTCTCGTTTGTAGGTCGGGGTGAAGCATAAAGCGGACCCCTGTGCTCCGTCGGCTTGCGCCTGGCAGCCGGATCGGCAAGCGAGGTGTAAGTTTTGTGACATAGGTAATGACATGAATGTCGTGACATGGGTCTCACGTAGATCATGAAACAGCCACCTAGGTCTTGGTGCGGTCATGGTCGTTTCGTTAACTTGGTACGTACCAAAATTGACATAGTATGGCAAGAGTATTACAAACATAAATGATAGGTCATGACATGAATGCCATGATATACGTGTCATGCAGGTCATGAAACAGCCGTCTACGTCTTTATACTCTCATGGTCGTTTCGTTAACTCGGCACACTGCTCCGCATAGCATCGGCTCCTACAGGGCGTGGGATTTGCCGGTTTTCTTTTTTGTCAATGACCATGATTGCTATCATGGCCATTGAACCGAACAACCCTACTTACGCCTACGAACTGAGTTCGTTACCCGCTTGTCTACAGGAACCACTCTGGATTTTTATTTACCCGCTTTTAGAGAGTTTAGACTGAGGTGTAACGTTCGCCAATGTTTTAAAGCATGAGGCATAGGAGTGTTCGAGATTTTGGGCTTGGAGAAACGCCTCCGCAAGCGAGGCGTCCGGGCTTTGTTTTGCAGTTCATATTCTTCTTTTTTTTGGGGGGGGGGAAGGGGGAGGGGTGAAGCATAATAGTCTCTTTGTTGTTGCTGTTTATGTTACAGCAAATAGCTTTGTTCGTCTCTTTCGCCCGTTTTCATGATGGTCGGTGGTGGTCGGACTTTCACCGTCGGTAGAAAGGGGCCGATGCAATGGGCGCGTGCCCCCGTGCCACCGAGTTTCGGGGCGTGCTCGTCGCCGCACGCCAGCCATGGCCTCCGAGATTGGGCGGGGCATCGCGCGCCGCTAGGCTGTGTGCCAGCTATATTAGTTCTCTGAGACACATGTAGGTGTCGCGCGAGAGCTTTGGAACATTTAAATGCTGTAGAGGAGCTGTCGGGGGATGAACAGCCTAAACTGCAAGAAATATATGCCATTCAGCGCGTCATTCCTTCAAAAAAGCGAATAGATTTCTGGAAACGCTCTGTTATTCGTTTACAATAGGGAATTTTAGCTTGTCTGGTACTCCGGTTAAAGCAGGCGGACTGGGCGTTTTACCGGAGGGGCGCAGGCGTAAACGTTAGCGGCCGGAGATGTGCAGCCAAGTGGTGGAACAGAGCACAACTAGACAAACACAGAGCTAATATTGCAGTAAACAAGTGCATTCATTTTTGCTGCTGGTCGAAAGTTTCGCATAGACGTAATTGTGTCACGATTCACAGCTGCCGGACATTTATGCCAACAGCGAATTGGAAAATACTCGGTTGATGCAATGTTAAATCTGCGTTTGTCTAGCTCAGTTCTACCCCACGAGGTGACCGGGCACCTATCAAGCCGCTCACGGTTACGCTTCCCGCATATCCGGTAAGATGCCCAGATCGCCTGCGTTTACCGGAACGCCAGACAAACTAAAGCTCTCTGATGAGTCATTGTCGATAATTTCTGCATATGTATATTTACCTTGTGGGAAAAAAAAGGTAGTGGTGCTTCGCGAATGGGGTATGTCTGTGTGCAGGAAAAATGCTTTCCTCATTTAGACGTTGTGGAGATGAGAGTGAACGCGTGCTATATGACTGGGAGGAAGAACGCTACCTGGGTGGAGAGGGTCATGGAACGCCGCCTGTTGGTTGAAGAGGAAAAATAAGGAAAGTGGACTTGACATTATTGGAGCGGCATTGACTGGTTTGAACGCCACGCTGACGCTTCGTGGACCATGTGCCGAAGCTGCTTGGGACACTGCTTCTTGCCCCGGAGCAAGCTCGGCCCGAGGAAGACGCTGCACCAGCGTCGGAAGCGACACGGCGCAATAGCCTGATGGTAAGGAGATTTCGAACCACGCCAACGTCGCCGATCATCGTGTGGTCGAGACTCCCGAGCAGCGCGTGGCACGTTTGGCGCCTTAGGAAACATAGAGTTGTCAGATACGGCCGCGTAATAACCAAAGTAATTACCATCAGAGTAGTTGGGAATTACCATGTCGTGGGAGCGCGTCGTGCGCGTAACCGAGTGGTGCCATGCGCTCAACGTAACTTCAAGGTTAGGATAAGATTTGGACAAGTTAATTGAAGTTAATGACGCGAATGGATGCCTAAGAACCAAAATACAGAAAGAAAATGCGTGCGTGAGGTGCGGGAACAAATAATGGTGCGGTACGCCTAGAACACACTTATTTTCCTCATGCACTGCGGTGCTCTGCGCTGCATTCACGTCATGAGTAACACAAGGAGCCACAAGAACGATTTCTCACGTCATGAGGGAAGTGGAACAGCCGCAGTCACGCTGCTCCCAACCTCTAAATCTGGAGAGGTTACTGTACCTATACCTACGTAGTGGCTGAGTGGGTGTAACTAATGGAGGGATGAATATATGTGACGTTTACTGTTTACTGAGAGGTCATTCTTCTACAAAAGAAAAGTGCAAATCAGTTGTTCTGGCGGTGATGCTGACAGGAAAGTTCATTTTCATCGGACCTGATGTCATCGTTAAAAATCGGACTTGTATATACCACGTGGTCTTGCGATGACCTTTATTATTTCAGTTTCCAATGTAAAAGAAAAATGGGGGGGGGGGGGGGAAGCTAGGGCTCTTTTTCTACGACTGTTTCAGCTTATTGAAAATACGAAATTTGATAAAAAAATTTTAGTTTTTACTAAACATTAATATTCCAGCGAATATTCCCGAGATGATTATTAGCAGTTTCGCAAGTTAAATTTTTAACTGATGACTTTTTGGGTTATGCTGTAATTGCAGAGTTGAAGTCTGGCAGTATACATTGCTACTAGCCAGGGGTTTAATAGAACTTGCTGGGCAAGCTGGTATCGATTCATTATACTGACACATGTACTTGGTTATATTTTTTGGGTGACCGCGTTCCCCGTCTAACAAAAGTTATCGTTCAGCGCTGGACGCGCCCGCACGTATCGGAAGTTTCTCGAATGTTATCGATGGTTCTGTTGTCACGGAAGCTTGAGTAATCTGACTGCATGTGCGACGCGAATTATGTAGAGCTTTCTGCAAGACACGCGGGCACCAGCGATCACTCTGAAACCTTCGATGACTCATACATAAAAAGCCGACGCGCTTGACCAGGAGATTAGATTTTCGACTATCGCCGGCTGTGTTGGCCGCTGTCATTGTTCCTTCAGTGTAGCCTGTTTTTGAGGGCACAGGTTCGCCAAATAAAACGCAAGTTTCGTCACTCACAGTTTTGTTCCTTTCTTCACCGTCACTACTACATGACAATACCTATTTTTAAGGCGCAAGAAAAAAAAAAAAACACAGCGCACAGCAGGGCAATAGTGTTCCTGTATGTGCTCACGCTAGAGGACAATGGGACAGAGCGCCACTCGCTACTTTATTTTTACAGAAGACACGTACATATATACCCTCAGTCTGCGTCTGCGCAACAAGCACATTCAAGCATGAAGTGCGGTAAGATAAGGAACTTTCGACGAACTTTGACTCTGAGGGGTTCATCATAAGGATGCAAAATATCCCTTTGTTGCCAGTCATGCACATTAGACGCCCTAATTTACAAAGCATCGAGGTTTCAGACAGCGGGTCCTCGCCGAAAGACTATACTCCGTTCCATACATAGCAGTCAACGCTGTGGAAGTTACGCAAGAAGTTTGGCCAAGAAAAGCGATCATTCCGCGGGTTCCGTCCATGATTCGCTGCGCGCCAACAACGTTCGCTCGCGCGAGCATGCACTTGAGGCTCATCGCGACGGGTTCCAAATAAAAAACCCGAAGAGAACAACAAAAATAAAGATGTTCTGAAACAACACACTAGCAGCCGTATACCACAGTGCGTTTGTTTCTAAGGGTTAAAACTTGTTTCATTCAATACTGAGCCTACATAAAAAAAAAAAAACACGCACACACACAGTTGCACACAATTGCGGTCAAAAAACAACGAACCATATCCAAGTGCGAACGAAGTCACTGCAAGAAGTCTCTCTGGCCTCCATAGCGTTGACTGCTATGTATGGAATGGAGTATAAATATGCTCGTTATAGTTCCCCGTATCTACACTGTACGTAGTGCAAGCTAAAGTCGTGAACTTTGGGCGTATTGGGACTGTTCAAGCCTTTTGTCTGCTTTGGGTGTGGTTCAAACCTATGTCAATATTGGCGGGCATTCACTGTTTACTTCATCTCGCAAGAGGTGTCGCGATGCGTCCGTGTTAGAGTCACTGGAAATTCTGGTGTCTCTAGTGTTAGATTAGGCAGACCCACCGAGGTACCCCCAGTACCCCAGTGGCTATAGCTATGGCATTGCGCTGCTGAGCTCAAGGTCCCGGGTTCAATCCCGGCCGTGGCGGCCGCATTTCGATAAGGTCGAAATGCAAAAACGCTCGTGTTCTTAGACTTAGGTGCACGTTTAAAAATCCCAGATGGTCAAAATTAATGCGGGTTCCCGCACTACGACGTACCTCGTTGTTATATCGCTGCATTAAACCTCAGAATTTATTAAATTTAGAGATTCAGGACTTGTTCAGAACTGTGCATCACGTTCAATATGATTGATTACTTGTCAACAGTTGTACTTCTTTAGTAGTAATTTGACTGATCAAATAAAGGTATTGCAGTAGAGCGGCAAGTTGCTCTAGTTAGTGGAATTAAGTTCATTTTGTAATACTGGACAGGATGAGCGCAGGGAGGAAACACATAAGACTGCGCGCGTCCTGTCCATCTCTACTTCTGTTGTCCGTGTGTTTATAGCGCAGTATTACAAGATCAAATAAACTTTTCAAGCCATTTATTTAGTCAGCCAGTTCAGTATTGCTACGGTGCATTTGGACTGGACCATGTGCTCAAGAGGAAGACGAAGAGGAAGTGGTATACACTGTCTCCTGGAGCTGTGACCTTCGTACCAGCCTGCGCGATTACCATTAGCTTTTCCGCGTGTAAACAGTTGTAAATACGTTTGTGCATCGGGCTTCCTCTTCGTAACATTTGGTGGAAGTCCTGGGTAATGACTCGGAACGGAGCTTCGCAGCGGTCGCCGCTTTGGTTCTTCACCGATGTCGCAGGAGACGGTGCCTATAGTTCGGCAACGCCTGCGTCAACTGTCGTACACACGCATCCGTGTGATCCAGGAGACAGTCTACCACTTCCTTTTCGTCTTTCTCTTGCGCGTACGGTCCTGCCCAAATGCACCGTAACAATATAGTTACATTCTGCAGCAGGCAAATTGTTATCAAGGGCACAACATCCAGCTCCTGTAAGCGGGCAACAGTTTCGCTATGGTCAATTGTTAATTCGCTGCAGAACAAATTTATCGGTGCTGCGGAGAAATTTCGTGGTGAATGTGCATTAGCACGGGGAATGATGTGTCCGTCGAGCCAACGCTTTCCAGAGAAGTGAGTGGGCACTGCTCCGGCAATATTTAATGGGCTATAGGCTTACTTTTTTTGCGCAATAGCCGATCAGCTCATATCCGTTTATGCATGGCGTGGATCAACGTCAACAATTGCATTCGCAAGGGCAGTGATGTATCCATTGGGCCATCACTTTCCAGAAAAGTGAATGGACACCGCTCCGGCGACATTGCAACGGGTTATAGCCTACCTAGCTTTTTTTGTGCGAAAGCGAATCGGCGCTTATCGGTAAATTCATGGCGTAAATCGGCGTCAGCACGTAATTAACACGGTTAGTGATGTAATCGGTGTAGACATCACTTTCCAGAGAAGTGAATGGACACCGCTCCGGCGACATTGCAAAGTAAACTGCTATAGCCTTCTTCTTCTCCTTCTTTTTTTTTTTTTTTTGTCGGAAGCAAGTCTGCAAATATTTATTTGTTCATGGCGTAAATCGGCATCAGTATGTGCATTAGCAAGCGCGGGGAGGGATGACGTCAAACCATCGCTTTCCAGAGCAGGGAATTGACACGGCCTTAGCAAATTTAAAACGGGCTAAATAACCTTACCTTTTTGCACCAAAGTCAATCTGCGCATATGTGTTTATTCATGTTGTGGATCGGCGTCAGCACGTGCATTAGCAAGCCCCCTCCCCCTTCCGCCCTCCTTTTCCCAACCTTCAGCTTCCGTTATCCTTACGCCGGACAGACCCAATATCCACTCCAACCGTGTGATCATATTCATACTTTGTGTTGAGCATGAAACACACGCATGAAAGAAAGCACTAGAAGACACGAACTCAAAATGTGCTCCATTTTGCACTCGTGTCGTCTGGGCATTTCCGTCGTCGGTGTGTGTTATTGCGAAACCCATTGTACTACATAATATGAATAGGTATAAACTCGCCCAGCTTTCAGTTCTTCAGCTGTGTGATCGCTGCACAAAGGAATACTGTCCGCTTCAACCGAGCAGTTGAGTTCGCGCAGTAGTCCTATTAATTTCCTCCTCTCCTAGACGCCTGTCGCGGGCCAGCCATGAAACGCACGGAACCACTACATGTCACGTATAAGCGCCTTCATTGCTTCTCCGCGAGACTACACGAAATACAGAGGGCGCCTTGTCGCCTTGGTGCTCAGTAATGGAAGGGCCTCAGGCAATCTTCTCAAAATATTAAGTTGGATTCAACTTTGCCGCTGGAAAACAATCACTAAATAATAACCTATCCTTTATGTAAAACCCCGTGCCTGGGACATTTGAGGTTAAATAAATAAATAAATAAATAAATAAATAAATAGATCATGAAGCTACCTTAATGGCGTCGTGTTTGGCTTGGAGCTCAAGAGGAGTAGAATCACATACATCCATCGTATATTGCTTGTTTCCCTGAAGAGGAGAATGCCTAGTGCTGTTATATGCCGTGCGTCAGCAGCGTCTATATGCCAAACACATTGGTCCGAGTGAACGTTAATGTGGGTTCTTGCCGAAGTGGCACTCCAAGTGACAGACCATTGTCTCCTAGACTCCCATGCACTGCATGGAGTCTAGGCACGTTGCATGCACCATCATATCTCCACGAGAACCTGCACAGGCGAATGACTGCTCACTCCGCCGTCTGAGGAAGGGGGGATTGGGGGTTAGTCTCCCGACCCCTGCCACCCCTTAACCCCATCAAGGACACAATAAAGTTTTATCTCTCTCTCACTCCGAGTTTGACGTCATTCAAGAAGTATGACGCCCTCATTAATGGCGCTTTGCGGGAAAAGCTGCCGGACGGCGCCCTATAATGCATGCGTGTGTGTGCTTACGGGTAAGTAAACGATCGAGTAACGAGTAAACGTGTAGGTTCAGCTTTCGATATGTTTGAGCCATGTCGTATTTCTTTTTAATTTTTATTCCATTTCTTTCTACCAATAATTAACGTCGTTCGTTGTAATTCATGTACCCGTGACCACGTGGCCAAGCTGTGCGCACACTATTGTGAGACGTTAACGGGTACACGCGCATATGTCGTTTGCGCAGCTTTGTTGCAGGAGGTTTCGAAGTTCGTGCGACCAAAAGTTTCGCCTATATAGGATCCTGTATGTAGATTAAACTAAAGTGTGGGGTTTAACGTCCGAAACTGCACAGTTGCTTGTGAAAGAAGGTATAGTGAAATGGGGCTTTCAGATACGTCAACTTTTTTTTTTTTCGGGTGTGCATAATACTCAGCCACTGGACTGAGTATTATGCGCAACGAGGCTAAATCGATGAAGTTGCGAGCAAAAAAAGAAAAACGATTTAAGTCACTTATAAGTTATAATTTACATGCGACTTTATAGGTTAAATTTACCTGTAATTGCAAGAAAACCGTTTGCGGTTGGAAAGATGTCAATATTTCCAGTGCTTGTTTACACAAACAGATCGCTCACTCGGCACTGGATATTGGTCTATATGCTCCGGCTGACAGACGTAGATCAACTTTGCGATATAATAGAAGCGTTCATGCAGCGAAAGGAACTTGAAATCTCGCATTCTAAGCTGCTCACTCCTGCTATCGTCGTCTTCCTGGTCAGTCGAAAGACAATCGATACGACGACGCAAGTTTTGACATTCGCGCAAAATGTGGCGTATATATAAAGCGTTTTTTTTTCTTCTACACTCGATATGTACTATACACGACGAGAGGAGTGAACATCGGCACAAAAGGTGATGTGCGGTACGTATGAAGTCCAACAACAACGCCAATTGTTGGGCGCTTGGCTGTGCGGTATACGCCCACGGCGACCTCGTGCGGAATTCCTAGTAGATGTCCGTGGTGTACGAGCTGTTATCGGTGGTGGTGGTCGGGCCCGTTGCTGTCAGAAGGCGCACTTCCGGCAGCGTCTCGTACGGCATCCCGGCAATCGTTGTGGCGCTGCCGTCGTCGTAAGCGCTCGTCAGCGCGTTGATCGCGGCGACGGCGATCAGCAGGCAGGCGATGAGCACGAACAGCACCACGTATACGGGCATCAGGGTGCGCTCGCTCGTCGCCATCCACCAGGAGCCCCAGCCAGCGATCTCGGCAGGCTTGTCCTTGGCCTGCACAACCGCAGTATACCAAGAACGAGTTCAAGCAACCAATCTGCTACACTTCGTAACTCCGCGCCCACAAAATGGATGTCATATACACTTCTGCAAACTCGGCATAGTAGAGTGTCTAAAGCGGATAAGTGTACATAAGTGCATAAGTCCCGCCCTTCCTTCACCTCGCATCCACGTTATCTTGTGCTGTGCAGTTATAACATGAAGTCATACAAGGTTACGAAGTTTAGAAGCTTGGAAGCTTGATAGCTTCCAAGCTTCTAAAGATATATGTCTTCACGTGAAATCGCTTTCTCGTTTACATGAGCTTCCAAAACTCCTATTCACAAATTACTGCAAATTAGTGGTATACGAGGTCTATCTGAAGGTCATCCGTTCACGCTCCCGGAAAAATATAGCAGTCACCCGGTGTATTCGTCGTCCTAATCCCCTTCAATGTAATTAAATCCTGCTTCCTCACACCAAGTGCCGAGGTCCTTTGACCCTTAGAAATAGCTCTGGAATGGCTTCTCCGGAAGTGCTGCTGGGGAAGCCATTTCGTTGCACTTGATGGACTCCTCTCCGGTTGGAAAGCACGTTCCTATCAAGTGCCTTTGGATTTGCTGTGACTGCAAAATGTTGCATGGGGACATGCCTTGAGATTAAGAAATCTTGACGAACCACCACGTTATCCCAAATACAGAATGACAGGAGTGAACGGGGGCGTTACCCTGGTGCATATTGCCAGGTCTTGAAATTCCTGAATCAAAATCTTGGGCACTAACATTGCAGGGACCCGTTGCACAAATTGATTGTACTTAAAATGACATTTACAGCATCCTTGTTGCGATCCACTAACCAAGCAATTTCTCTGACACTCAACCGACGGCCACTTCTTATCAAAGTTCGCACTTTATAATATAGCATCGTTGTGGCTTGTTGAAAATACCCCAAAGCGTAGTTTACTTGCCACAAACATTCGAACTTCGTTGAAGTGGTTTTACCACATTTTTATCTGATGATGATGACGTTTATTGACATCTCCTTTGAAACGGGTCGGGACAAACAGTGACCTAGCCTGCTTGATTCAATCAGATTTTACTGCATCTATTTTTGTCTAGCCTTTTCCCTATCTCATCTCAATCTTAGCCTTGGTATTTAAAATCTCTATCACTATATTGTACTGTTACCTACTCTTGCAATGACTACGGTTCTATAAATTTCCTTCCTGCTTTTTTTTTTACCGCCAATACTTGAATCGTCTCTTACTTACTCGACCGCTGTACAGTTAATCCTTTCGTCTTCTTTGATTTGCAATGCGTCTGGAAGGTGGACACTCGCTACGGGTCTCGCTAGGTGAATATTTTGGCATTCCATTACAATGTCCGATTGCTGTTGCTGATTCCTGTTTTACTTTATTTTCTACACAGATGTGGAAAGGGGCGCAGACCCTTGTCAAGCCGAACTGATTTTGACTTTTCGTCTCTGCCGCCTACATCATGTATGGATGTGAAATAAATTTGATTTGATTTGATCTTGATGTGCCGAGTCGTCTCCGGGTTAATTCTTGCAGTGCACATATGCCTCGTCATGTGCCGCATATTTTCTCCGGTATGTTTGTTGTACTCGGGCAGCCAGTTCGGATCCAAAGATCAATGCACTCCCCTTTGGGTTATCATACAAGTTTTCCCTCCTGATTTCTTTCTTGCCGTTTTTTTTGAAATCTTCATCGTATTAAGTTTTGTTCCCCTCATTTGCATCCAATTTATCGTCTCTGTTTCTCTCGCTTTCCTTTTTGACTCTTGGTAGTCTGTTTGGTGAGTGCATGTCCATAGAACCAACTACAAACGCTTTCTTTTCTGAATCTTTCTTGTTAGCTGTCATGGAGGAGGAGGAGGAGGAGGAGGAGGAGGAGGAGGAGGAGGAGGATACAAAGGGGAGGAAAGACAGGGAGGTTAGCCAGTGTAAGTACCGGCTGGCTACCCTGTGCTGGGAAAAGGGGTAAAGGGAATAACAAGAGAAAGAAGAAGAAGAGGGAAGAAACGGAAACCGGAAAATTCACAGAGTAACGCGAAACTACGCGCTACAACATTCAAAGGCGGTCGCACAATTCGCATGTCCTTATAAACTTCAGCAAAGCCCTTAATGCTTTGAGTGCCGAAGCCCGTCTGGACCACTGTCCTAGAGCTTTTTCCTCTGTAAAGGGGCGATTGTCCAGTTTTTCGAGCGCGGTCACAAGCACTTTTCTTGGCACTTTGTAACGGGGACAGTCACAAAGGAGGTGCTCAATCGTCTCCTCGCAGCCGCAGGTGTCACAAGTAGGGCTGTCGGCCATTCCAATGCGGAATGAATAGGAGTTCGTGAATGCTACGCCGAGCCACAGGCGGCACAGAAGTGTTGCTTCCGCTCGTGGTAATCCTGGTGGTAGACGGAGTTGCAGACGTGGATCCAATCTGTGGAGACGTGCGTTCGTGAATTCACTGGTGTTCCACAGATTCTGCGTAAGCTCGCGGGCGAGGGAGCGAAGACTTGTGGCTGCATCTGTTCTTGACAGCGGTATGGGTATAATCTGGGCACCATCATGGTCCGACCGGGCCGCGTCATCCGCACTGTCATTTCCCGGAATTCCGCAGTCACCCGGTATCCACAGGTATGATGTTGTGTCCCTTGTTGATTGCGTGATGGTGGAGTAGTCGGATGTCTGCGACTAGTTGCACATTTGGTCCGTGGTTGCAAGGGGACATCATACACTGGAGAGCTGCCTTTGAGTCACATAAGATGGACCATGAATGTGATGATTTGTGAACAATAAACTCCAGAGCAGCACGGATAGCTGCGAGTTCTGCAGACGTAGATAATGTAATGTGAGATGTCTTGAACTTGAGGGTGACAGACTCTGCGGGAATCACCACTGCTCCAGCTGAACTTTTAGAGGAGACAGAACCGTTCGTGTAAACGTGGATGCGTCCTTTGTGCTTGTCATGTAGCACTGAAAGCACGGTTTGTTTGAGTGCGAAAGTTGACATCTCCGTTTTCTTTTTGATACCGGGAATAACAAGAAGAGCCTGGAGTGGATGGAGGCACCACAGCGGTAGAGATGGTCGTGCTGCAGGCGTGAAGTTTGACGGTAAAGTTCCATGGTTGGCGGCAATAATCTTGATAAACGCTGAACGAGGTCGAGCGGCAGGGAGGGAGGCGAGATGATGCGATGGAAGTCGAGCGAAGTACCTGATATGCATCCTTAAAGTGTCGACTTGAAGATACGTAGTGATGGGGTGGTCATGCGCGATGGCTATTGTTGCTGCCGTAGATGCAGATCTGGGAAGACCAAGGCAAATTCGCAGAGCTTGAGCTTGTACAGACTGGAGGGCACGGAGGTTGGTCTTACCGGTCCCACCCAGTACAGGTAAGCTATAGCGCAGGAGACCGAGGAACAGTGCGTTATAGAGTTGGAGCATCGCACTCACAGACGCACCCCATGATTTTCCCGCAAGAAATCTGAGCACGTGGGTTATCATGATTAATTTCCTTTTTAGGTAGGAGACATGAGGACTCCAGGAAAGGTCTCGATCTATTATCACTCCTAGAAAGCGGTGCGTCCTCTCGTAGGCAATTGGCTGCCCATTCATTCTGATAACGTACGATTTCATTGCTTTGCGCGTGAAAGCGACTATAGAACACTTCTCGGAGGACACCTCCAGACCTCACGCTTGAAGATAACCTGATGTTAGTGTGGCCGCTTTTTGAAGTTTGGCGCGCACCTTGGGACGCGCCGCTCCTGATCACCAAATGCATATATCGTCTGCACAGATCGACATATGGACGGATTGCGGAAGGGTATGAACCAGGTCGATGAGCACGAGGTTAAATAGAGTGGGGCTCAAGACTCCGCCTTGTGGTACGCTACGGTAGGTGTTGGGTTGTGATGAAGCACCACCCTCTGTTTGCACAAAGAATGACCTGTCCTTCAAGAAGCTGGATATCCGCCGAAAAACAAGGCCGCCTAGGCCGACATCGCCCAAGGCGTCCAGGATGGCTTGATGGGTTACGTTGTCATAAGCGCCTTTAACATCTAGGAACATCGCCACTGATAGCCTCCTGAGGCTTTTCTCGTGCTGAACAGACGAGACAAGATCTATGACGTTGTCTACAGAAGAGCGTCCGCGTCGAAAGCCTGCCATAGCGTCAGGGTATAACTTGTAGTGTTCTAGATTCCACTCTAGACGCGTCAGCACCATCCTCTCCATCACCTTTCCTAGACAACTGGCCAGAGCAATGGGACGATAAGACGCCACGTCTAGGGGCTGATTTATCTGGTTTTAGCAGAGGCACAAGGCGGCTGGACTTCCATGCAGCAGGAACTACTCCTTCACGCCATGAATTATTTTACACGTCTAGAAGTGCATGCTAGGCTGTTTGACTGAGGTTTCCAAGAGCTGCGTATGTCACCCCGTCAGGCCCAGGCGATGAGGAACGTCTGCACGCTGCCAACGCCGCCTGCAACTCCTCGATGGAAAACAGATTGTCCATACGAGAATCCCGCGAGATTGGAACATCACGGGGATCACGTGTAGCGAACGATGGCGGTTGACCAGCAACCTTGAAACAAGTCCTCCGCTACGTCGATCTCTCTGCGACCTTGGTAGAGAGCCAGGCATTTGAAGGGGTGGCGTTGTTGCGGTGATATTCGAAGACCACGCACTGTTCTCCATATATGTGACAGGGGTTTATGCGGATCAAGGGAATCACAGAAGGATTTCCATCTTAGAGACTACAGGGAGTTGATCCGACGCTGGATCTTCTGTATGCGTCTCGCCTCCCTTAAGTCGAAGATGGACTTGGTGCGCCTGTACCTTCGTTCCGTGCGACAGCGGATTGCTCGAAGCCGCTCCAATGCTGCTTCGAATTCAGAAAATTTAGGAATAGGCCTAAAAGATCTTGTGGCTTTTTGAGCAGCGGCGTTAATTAGCTTCTCGATGTTGCCAGGTAGACAGTCTTGGATCTCTTGGCAATTATTCTCCATGAGTAACGTGTATTTAGGCCAGTCGATGTGATGAAGAACTGTAGTAGAGTGTGGCTTGCGTATGCCGTCGATTTTAACATATGTTGGAACGTGGTCACTACCATGCGTTTCGTTGTCCGTGAACCATTTCACACTGGCACTGAGGCATCTTGAAACAAAAGTTAAGTCCAGGCAGCTGCTGTATGTGAATCCCCGCAGAAAAGTGGGACTGCCATCATTTAGGCAGCAGAGCTCATGGTCCGACGCGAAGGACAGTACACGTCTTCCTCGACAGTCCATCTTTAAGCTTCCCCATAGCGGATGATGTGCATTGAAGTCAGCAGTAATAACCCACGGTCCAGGTGTCGCTGTTAAAATTGCACGTAGTCTTGCGTTGTCAAATCGACTCGAAGGTGAAATGTAGGCACCTACGAGCGTGAGTTCGACGTTCTTGCACTTTATAGTCAAACATACGTACCGATTGTCGTCATAAGGCGCCACTGGGTGTAAAACATACGTGAAATCGCATCTGATATAAACGATGACTTTGCTGCGGTCGCTACAGCTGGCAGACATGACAGCTTCATATCCTGATAGGCGGATGGCGCTCTCAACGTTTGGTTCACAAATGATGATTATTGACCATTAGCTGTCACGGAGCTTCGCACAGCGCTTTATGTAGCGTTTCTGTTCAATGCGCTCCGTCAGGTTTTTGTTTGTTTGTTTGTTTGTTTGTTTTCCCACGGACATAGAAACGGGACATTACTCAACACAACCATGTGAGTGAGGCCCTCTTCCACGCTGCGCGTGCGGCCATGTTGCGCAGATTAATTTCCCTCTAAAATAAAGAAGATCAGGTAACGTTAAGGCAGACCTCACGCTCCATTGCAGTGAGCAATTTATTTTCCGGCATTTGACGAGAGCCGTCGCGATCCCCGGCACAGTAGAGAGCAGCTAAACATTCCGTGACTGATGAAGCCCAAGTTATGCTTTGCCAAAGTGAGTGCGAGCAGGGAGTGTGCCAGCCAGCCATGGTGATGTCAGCGCGCTGTTTTCGCAGCTAGAACCGTTTCGCCCCCGTGGACCTCAGGGCGATGTGTGCCATCGCAAGGCTTCACCTAGAATAGTGCCATACACTGCCTAAAAGAAGCGTCTTATTAAACACAGAGGCGCACATTTTGAAGTGGAGACAAAATTAGGAGACATGTGTGGCGCTACGCGTTGAAATGCAGAAACAAACAGCAGAACTTTGCAGAATCACAGCCCAATTTCCAGGCCATATTCATTAGGAATTTCAGTTGCAAAGGTAGTTGCGCGCTAAAGCTACCGCTCAATAGACCATTCCAGTGGATTTACAAAGAAAGCTAACACTGTCATTGCGAATCATTACTGATAATTTCTATACCGCAGTGTAAACAAAAGCAAGCGTTGGGGATATTCTTTCCAAATTTAATGCGCATTCATTGCGAATTTTTGCAATTATAGTGCAATATTTTATGAGAGATGACTGTTTTACAAAGTCGTAAGGTCACAAAGTCACAAAGCCACAAGAAAAGTTCAGGCAAATATGTGTACAACATGGTGGTTGAACCACTGTAAATATTTACACCACCTCATACCGAAATTCCTTACTAAATTACTAGACGTTTCTCTAGTAAATTTTGCAGCAAAACTATATATAGAACTATTCAGTTGACATTATCAAGAAGTAATGGAGTTGGGCAGGCCATGTAATATGTGTGGCATATAAGTGATAGTCTATTATAAAGTTATAGAATGGGTACCAAGAGAAGGGAAGTGCAGTAGGGGCCTGCAAAGAATTAAACGGTGCGATAAAGTTCGCAAATTCGCATGCCTAATATGGGGTCAGCTTGTGCAAGATAGGGGCGATTGGAGATCGTAGGGAGAGGCCTTCGTCCTGCAGTGAACTTCAGAAATAGGCTGATGATGATTATAATGAGGATGACGTGGCGTTATACACTTACCGCCAAGGTGGCCTTGCGCCTATCCAGACATACGCGGTTCCTATCATTCGAGTCACCCACCGGCCAGTTCTGGTACTCGTAGTCCGGATTGTACTCAAAGTAGTTCAAGCTCGGGTGGGGCTCTTCAGGATCGTCGTACCACTGCCACTCCTCGGCATCGGCCTCCTGACCGCCGTGGTAGGCGCACAGGTAAGCGGTGACCAAGCCCTCGCCAGGAATGTAGTGGGCACGACATTCGCAGTGGCCGCTCGTCGGTAAACCCACTGAGGGATCCGCCGCGGCAGCTTCCACGCAGCCGTAGCAAGGTTGGTCTTTCGGGTGTGCACCAGGTGCAGCGGCCGCCATTATGACTTTTCTTCTTTGCCGTCGTGTGCAGATGATGATGATAATTACTTCGACAATGGCGCAATGCCACAGCGGGGGGATAGGCCAACAACCGAGTGGTATTGTGATAACAAAAATATAGGTGAAAGCAGGAAAGAAATGAATTATAAATAAAGTAATATACTGAGCAGTGGAATAGTCAGCCATGCAATAACAAGAAATAAAAAATAACTTCGAAAATTAACAATATTTAAGGTAAAGAAATAGACTGAAGCCAAGATTGACGCAATAGGTATAACTCAGATCTCGAACTATTCTTTTATTTGTCTTCTTGGCATTTGAATTTTATAGTTTGATGATGAAGAAGAAAGAAATCTGTACTCCCTCTTTACGTTTCCATCCCGAGACTGCGCTATCGTTTTCTTTTTCTTTTCTTTTCAGTGTAAAAAATTGGACAGGTAAGCCTCTCAATATTCCGGCTATACCGAAATCCCAAATACGCTATTCAAGCAAGATTAATGAAGAAAATAATTAGAGGACACCTAAGCACTTCTTAAGATTTGTAAATGCGAAAGCATTAATGTCTATTTGAACGCCGCTGAGCAGTCGTTTGAGTTAAGAACTCCTCACGGACAAGCAAGCGCGTTGAGAAGCTTGGCCAACGCCTCCTAGATAGCCCAAGGACGGTGCACTTCGATCCGTGACGTCATTCTACCTTGCCCGACTGCCATAGAATCCAATGAAGACGCTCCCGAGTAAGCCGGGGTGATTTTGACGCCGCCGCTTTCGTCACGCCGGGCTTGACAACAGAAATTTCAATCCAATTAGCATGATGTCGTAAAGCAGAGCGCACAGGCCTGCTATCTAGGAGGCGCTGGTTTAGGTCAGTGGGCAAGACACTCGGCCTCTGAGCGTGGGGTCGTAGGCTCGGAACCCACTACCGCCAACACCTTCCCTTTCGAATGTATTATGTTTTTTTACGCATTAATTTCCTTATAGCGATTACCGAGGTAAAGCTAGAACGCAGGTGACAGCCTGCAAGGGCAAGGAACGCGCGGATAACACAGGCCTGCGAGAGCGAGAGTGACGTGGCGTCGCGGCGGCGCTCTCTCCCATCACGCAACAGCTGGCGCGCCAGTGCTGCAGCAGATGTACCCTTTCACCCGCTCTGTTCTGTTGAGGTGTGTTCGTGACGTGGCATCGCAACCAATGGGAACTTAGGTTCTGTTTCGCTGCTACAGATGCCGGCCTTTTCGCTCCATGGGCCATTTCATGCTTTCGCATCAAAAGAAGCAAGGAAGAAAAAGAATCTCAACACACGCTGGACACACAATCACGAGTCACAAGCACACAAATTACGCCACCACACGGGTACCAGCACCGAAAGCATAGATCAGCACCTGGGACTTCATCCATAACACAGGAGGAGTGAGTCCACACATGTCCCTTCGTGTGTGCATATACCGCATAATATTCAATATTCATAGTTGCACATAAACCTGAGCGCAAACGACAACACGGCTGCGACCTCAATTCGCTAAGAAAGAAAAAAGAAAAAGAAAAAGGAGGGTGAGGAGGAAGAACCACAGCGCAGAGCTTTCAAATCAAATACTAAAAAAGAAATCGCGAAGGGCGCTAACGAAAGACCTCGTCTTATCAGGATATGATCACTGTTTGCACAGGTGGACTGGTTTCCCCCTCATTATGTTCGTTCTGTGGCAAGGCTAAAACGGTAGATCACATCTTTTTTTGTCTTCTCGGCGTTTCTCTTCTATTGGGGACGAGCTCCACCACTGGAAAATCTGGTGCCACCGTCCGCGGTACCTGGCATGAGGGATCACGTGGACACAGCGGCGGCGTCCGCTGCTTCGGAAGCGCCGAAGCGAACTGAAAACACAAGTTTAAAGCCCCAGTTGCGCTGTGGTTCTGTTTAAGTGGTGAGGCTTTACCGCCTTGGGTGTCTGCTTGACAACATTTGAAATTACTATAATAGGTAGTGGCTGCCTTTGGAGGCGTGCAGCATGGTAGGCTACTGCTCGGTGCCGCAGTGCCGGACGTACGCAACGGAGCCCGGTGTCAGCCTTATTCACGCGTAGCCGCAGGGCAAGGAGCTGTGTGAAGCTTGGCTCGCGAAACTTAGAACCGGCATTGGCTACAACTCGGGTATGCAGCAAGCACAGACGCGAGGACGATTTCTGCAACGGCGCCGGGACTGCGCGATGTTCGGTGAGTGGCAGAAAACGCGCACTGAGGCGCTCGGCTGCGCCCGCTGCCCGGCTAATGTCATGATGGTTTGGTCTATGAACTTGTTGATGCTAGATACTGGCAAGTTCACTGGAATGAAAAATGAGCAGTTAGACGCACATTAAAGAAAGGCATGACATATGGTCATGTTTGTGTTATGAATTAATGATTACGAAAAAGAA
Organism: Dermacentor andersoni; assembly: GCF_023375885.2. NCBI lineage: Eukaryota > Metazoa > Arthropoda > Arachnida > Ixodida > Ixodidae > Dermacentor > Dermacentor andersoni. The sequence goes on from NC_092818.1 coordinate 137,923,242, forward strand.
GCAGAGGGAAATCGCACTCTGAGAAGACCGATAAACATACAGTGCGACGCAACTTGAGAAATAATATTGAAATGCCCAAGAATTTAGAAGACAAAAATAAGGTTGAATCGTCGCGACGGCACTTCCCAGTCGCCGCAGGCGTCGAAGTCTCTATAACGAAATTATTTTTGAACAGTTCTGATAGTGTCCACGCAACAATGGTTGCTAGTGTACTGTCAAATGCTCATATACCGCGGCCTAAAGCTCACGGCACGGTGCGAAAACGCGCTCACAGCGAAAGCAAAACATTGTGCGCGGACATGCATGTGGTCAACATGCATGTGGCCATAAAATGTGGTCAACAAAACAAGAAAATGGGCCGGGTCGCGACGCGCACGCGATTCAATTGAGGCCAGAAGAACACGCTTGCAGACACTGCGGGTGCCAGATAAAGTTCGACGCTCTAGTGCTACTGCAGACGACAGAGAGCGCACTTTAGCCAATGCTATAAAAGCCGATCGTGCTCGAGGTTCACTGTAAGAAGGTACAAGTAATCTTAATGCCATCGCTACTCTTAACGACAGAACGTGGTCAACAGAGCCACCCGTTCGCTTCAGTTGATACTTCCCGAACAAGAGCGCCCCCATAGACTTGACGATGGTTTACGATTTCGGCTTCCACTTCGGTTGGGGAGAGGCCAGGAAACGCTGATCCAACGATTACGGCTCAGTGTGGCGTACACTCACCGATACCTTCACAACATCGGACAAGCACGGGACCCTTACTGTACCGTCTGTCACACCCCAGACACAATAAGCTCGCGTACTTTGCGTGTGCCCTCAATATGTGGCCGAGCGCAGAACACTTAAGTCTAGTGTTGACTGCTTGGACTCCAGCCCCTTTTCGGAAGAAAGAGATTTTAGGCGCTTGGAGAAGAGTTGACCATGCCCAACGTGCCATAAGGTCACTCTTGAACTTTCTACATGAGACTGGTTTAGACGATCGCCTCTAGAACCTGTGAGACGTGCAGACAGTGCGAAATGAGTTTGTGCGATAACTTTTTGTGTGGACAAGATTAATATTGCGTGTATTGTGTCCACAGCGTGCATCCGCGTATTGGACAACGTGTGTGTGGTAGCTCATTGTACCACAACATAATCACCTGCCACTTACCTTTCCCTGTATTTCCCACTTCCCCTTTCCGCAGTGAGGATTAGCAGGCTAGGGACACGCTCTCCAGGCCGACCTCTCCTCCTTTCCCTTCATTAATATCTCCTCAGAATAGTGGCTAACCGGGCTTGTGGGTACAAACACATTCATTTGCAAACAGCGCAAATAGCTGGACACAGGAAGAGGCACACGACACAGGCGCTGACTTCCAACAAGTAGGTTTATTGCGCGAGCGCAGAATATATAGGCAGGGAAGTAATAATAAAAAAAACATAAATGGCATGGAAACACGAAAAGAATGACTTGCGATTACATGTGGGCGGAGATCGGTTAAATTTGCAATACGCGATTTCCTTGTCTAATAATAACTGGATGGATGGTGAACTGATGCATGAAGGACCACGTTGGGTGATGGAAAATGCTTTGATAATTTCACGCGTGCGCTGGTCAGCGTGCTTTTGGATGACAGTGAGTTTTCTAAAATACGGGATGCATTTACATGACCTGCAATGCAGAGCAAGGTTGCTGCTGTAATTTTGTTTTATGTTGTTGGGGGGGGGGGGGGGGGGGGGGGCGTGCTCCCGGAGGCGATCACTGAGGCAGCGTCCCGTTTGTCCTACGTAGGAGCGCCCGCACTACAAGGGTATTTTATACACGATACCTGTGATGTATGATAGAAATCACCCGCATTTTCTAAGTGATTAGATAAGAGAATACTTTGGCGGAAACGTGTTACACAGCCGCAACAAACGCCATGATTTGTGTTCAACGGCGCGATAAATGAACTTACATCATCCTTATAGCTCTAGCCCTAAAAGCATCCTAAGAGAACTTCCACGCGGTAAAAAGCAATAACAATTATGGGGTTTTACGTGCCAAAACCACTTTCTGATTATGAGGCACGCCGTAGTGGAGGACTTCGGAAATTTCGACCACCTGGGGCTCGTTAACGTGCACCTAAATCTAAGTACACGGGTGTGTTCGCATTTCGCCCCCATCGAAATGCGGCCGCCGTGGCCGCATGAAACAGGAACTAAGCAGCTCGGAAGCAATGCTGCCAACGTCCAAAGCCACTTTTTCCCTAACTCATACAAAAAGCATCCCTACATTTCCGCATATTTTTGCAAAATGTGGTTCCGTTTGTCAATGTGATTTCTATATCGATGACTTGTTCTTTGTGTTACGCAAACAGAATGTAAATTTGCTAGTTTAAACGTATTTGTATGGTTGTTTTAAAATATTCAAATAATGAAGTCACTGGGCACAAGCCATAATGATCTAGCAGTGAAGGTTGGTATGCTAACAACACAGCCTTGTGCTTGAAACCCTATTCACAGAAGATAGGATCGCGGAAATAATTTGTTGTTGGCCAATGTTATTTTGCACCTAGACCAAAGAGCCAAGGTTAGACTGAATCTTATTCGAAATGGGGGGGGGGGGGGGAGGGGGGTAAGGAAGATGGGTGCCCCTGACTTTCTTTACAGACTGTAACAGAGCTAAAACAGTGCGTCCCTCCCTACCCGACAACATTGCAAAAGACGTGAACAAATTTTCTTTAATGCTGCGTGCTGATTTAGCCCCACTACGCTTACGCTCTTCCGCGTCCCTTGCAGCGAAGCACGAAAATTGGCAGCCTTAATGTTTGTATTTCCTACAAAGCAAAACACGCTTTAACATAGCAATTCTGGGACTCTAACCAAGGTCGTCCCGCCCATGGGTGGTTTCTGGTAAGTTTTAGTACACGCCTGCGTAGTCGGTTGTTTAGCGCCAGGCCGCATTGTCGTGCATGGCGCTAGGTATACGTGTTCGCTTACGCTCAGATTTGCAAATGCTGCTCTGTTCGGTCCTCCAGCTTACGTTTGTTTCGCCGCTTACAGATAAATATTTCATTCAGAGTGCAAATACATCGACAGCTCAGCGACAGGCAGGAGCAGCAAAATCACAGTAGCAGTAATTTGTTAAAGGACCCGGGGCATCACCACCCTGTCGTTTACTAGGCTAAATGCGTTCACTTCACTCCTGCAAGATCAGAGGTCAGAGTTCGCATGATATTGCGAAGGTAATTCGAGGTGATTGAATTTAAAAACATGCCGTCACGTCAGCGGTTTCACCTTTTTAATGACTTAACACGAAATTCCCCTAGATCTGGACAAATTTTCCTATTTCCCCAAACAAGGCTCAAAATTCCTAGATCTAGCCAATTTTTTCTAGAGTTGACAGCGCTGCTCAGAAGTGTCCCTGCCTATCGACTAGTACTACCTGCTTTTCCAACATACCCTGGGCAGGCACAATGTAATGATTCGATTATTTTTTTTTCCTATTCCCAATTCGTCAATGGTTCTATAGGCGCGCCACTTACGTTATCATAACGATCGGCCGGTCGTGAGCCGTGGATGATTAAAAAAAGAAATAGAAACGAGTGAAAGGAATCGGTACATTATATCGGCCCAGTTGTTCTTTTTTTTTTTTTTTTTTTCTGAGCGAACACCTTTTTTTAGATATTTCGCCCGTTTTCGTGGTGGCTGGACTGTCATCGCCGAAAAAGAAAGGCACCGTCGCAAAGGGTTCTTGCTCTCGCGAAACCGACTTATGGGGCGCTTTTCTCGCCCAACGCCAACTATTTGATTTATTCAAAATTTAATATAAATTTTGGTTTTCCACGCTAAAATCACCATCCGATTATGAGACACGCTGTAGTGGGGAATGGGGGAGCGAGAAAACTTTATTTCGAATCAGAACGATTCGCGTCCGGCGAGTTAGTGGGCTGGGGCACCCGCCGAGGTTACGGCCAAGAGTTCTTGCCTCTCGGCGGGCCCGCCACTGGACTGCCCAGAGTTGGTATTCCAGGTTCGAGCTGAGCAGCGCGGCCTGCCAACGCGCGCGGAGGCCGTCGATGGAGGCTTCGCTCGCATTGTCCTGTATTAGCTCCTGGCATTCCCATAGCATGTGTTCTAGCGTGGCTCTGGTGCCACACACTTCGCATCTGTCTGTTGTGTATATGTCTGGGTAAATAGCGTGCATTATAGTATCGGGCCGTAGTGGGGAACTCCGGAATAATTTTGACCACTTGGGTTCCTTCACCGTGCACCCAATGCGCAGTACACGGGTGTTCTTTGTATTTCTTTTTTTTTTTAATTTCGCCCCTATCGAAATGAGGCCGCCGCCGCCAGGATTTGATCCCGCGCGCCCGTGCTAAGCAGTGCAACACCAAAGCCACTGCGCCACGACAGTGGGTAACAACTACTATAGAGCGCCTTGAGAAGCACGTGCTACGGCGCGAAATCTTTGGGGAATCTGAACGTTTACATGCTGATGGTGGAGCAATTGGGAAGCACAGCTCTCCTCTTCACCCACCACCCTTTCTCCCTTGTGGCGGCTGCGGTAGAGGGCGCCGTCGGCGGGAGAGGAGGATGGCAGTCGCCTGCCGTGCAGGAACTGGCGCTGCTGGAGATTACATGCCTATGACGGATATGTTTATGCATATAGCCAGCTATATACTACAGCTGCAAATTTTCTGGTTAGCGGTTGTGTTCTTTACGCACTTAAGCACTAAAGCAACAAAAGCCACCAAATATCCCTTCAGGCGAGTGGTGTGAAAAGGTGACCCGATGCGAAGGTAAGGAAGACGACCACAGCGCTGTCTTCCTTAAATTTGTTCCAAGTCTTATTGTCGTGCTGCTCGCCTCAAGAATGGAATACCAACACCCCCAGCAAACTATTCTTCCAAATATCCACACGGCAACAAACATACCCCTTTATGCGCAACATTACTTTCATAAAGTGAACAGCTTTCTAGAAGCATTCGGCTACTCGTTTACATTTACGATCGTTATCGAAGGTTTTCTGCACGATTTCATTTATTTATTCATTTATTTATTTATCCATTCTTTATTTTCATTTCCTTTTATTTCTTTTGTTTTCTTTCGATCGCAGCGTCGTATGAGCTCGCGCAAGAAACCAGGAACATATAGCAAAGGTTCAACAGCTGTTTCCCGGCAGTCTTGATCGCTCGATTCACCCCCGGTCCTTTCTGGCTCCGGCCAAGCTGGTGACCGTGCAGTCGCGTGACAAGTGGGGGGCGCCGTCAACGCCACGAACACCTTGCAGTAGGGTGCCAAGAAAGCAGTTAAGAATCAGGAGCAAAAACCCAAAGGTAAAGCAAAACAAGATAACAAAAAAATGGCGGCACTGGAGACTGGAGAGAAAGAAGGTGGAGAGAGTGAGAGAGATGTATAGGGTGTAGGGCCCAAGGGGGAAAAGCAGAATAAGAACGGGAAAAAAAAATAAAACTGCGGCGCGAAGGTAGTGGTAACGGGGAAAGTGGCGAACACGGAAAGAGAGCCAAGAACAAGTTAAAAAAAAAAAAGAGGAAATAAATGACAACGGTGGCAACGAGCTGCGGGGTCAAGCGCACAGGCTGCTCGCAGACAGCCTTAGCGCGCAGCGGCGGCCGTGGAACGCAGCCGCGCCACAGCAGCCGGGGCGGCGGCGGCGGCGTGTTGCCGTCGCGCGGCCGCTCCGCCACGCCGTGTGCGCCCGAGTGTGCAGCGCGAGAGTCGGTCGATCGATGCGAGCAGCCAATTGCCGAAGTCGGAGAGCAGCGTGAGGAGATTGCAGCCCAGCCAAGTGCCCACGGTGCCGCCCAAGTAGGCGAGCACTTCGATGACCTGCGCAAATCGATGGACGGCGACGCTGCAGCAACAGCGGCAGCGGCAGCAGCAGCAGTAGAGCTGCCGCCGCGCCACCGGGCCCTGCCTGCTGCTTGCCCGGCCGAGAGCGTGCACATCCGATCGGGCACACGGCTATACCCCTCCCGTCCCCCCCTCCGGTCTCCACGAACTCGTTGGGTGTTTTCTGCTGTCTCGCCGGCTGTCTCTGAGCTCCGGCGCAGCGGCCCACGAGATCGCGAGGGCTTTCTTTCTTTGTTGTTGTTGTCGTTGTCGCTTCTGTTTTGTTTGTTTCTGTTCTTATCCGGCGCAGTTCTTTTGGCGTGCGTGGTGTTTTAGGCTATGAAGTAGATAGCGGCGCCCGCGATCGGGCATGGACAAAGACGGGACTCGCGGGGCTTCTTGCGTAATTGTGTGCTCGTCTTCCTCGGCTGTGCCTCGCAACCGAAGACGGTGAGACGCATCCGAGGGGTTGTCCGCCCCTTGCTCACCGTCTTGTTCTTTGTTTTTTTTTTTTTGTGCTGCTTCACTGATCGTGATGTCAGGGAGAACGGAATCGAGTTCGTCGTGGCGAAACCCGCATCGCGTAGACTGAGTCTGGATGAAGGGTCTACACGTCCGGTCGTTGCAGCATCTGCTCAATGGTTTCGTTGTCTATGCTTAGTAAACCCGCTATGTGTGGTGACGTTAGACTGGGTCGCTCGCTTACGAACGCATCAGCGAAAGATCCTAAAGCACTGACCGGGCTGCCTCTAGGGCCCTTAGCAAAGCGACCAGCGTGGGCCTAACTATTGGACGCGTATGCGTAGACAAGGAATATGAGCAGAGGAAAAGGTTAAGTGTATCTGGTGCGCTCAAGGTAGCACTCAGATTCTTCGTTTCCCTATGTTCCTTCCTAGTTCCTTCATACATATTTAATTCAGACCAACCTTTTCCACGCCCCTTATTCACTTGATACTCTTTTTGCTCATCTGTGACCGAGAGATAGTTGAAGTGCCTGCAAGCCAGCATAAACAAGGGGAAGGCGGGAGATGGAAATTCAAGACGATGAGCAAGAAGAGAACAAGGTAAAAGTGCGAACGGTAAACGACAACAAAGTAAACAAGGAAGGTAAACGAGAACAAGGTAAAAGCGGCTCCCGCTTCTACCTTGTTCTCGTTTTGCTCATAGTCGTGCAAGCCAGCATGGAAGTTACGGTGCCCGAGGCCATAGTGTTCTCTCTTTTTTAATCCTACTATATTCCTTTCGTTTTGACGTTGTCTGAGCAAATAAACAATGAATGAATGAATCAATCAATCAATCAATCAATCAATCAATCAATCAATCAATCAATCAATCAATCAATCCTCGAGTAACTCGAAATCCTAAAGCAGCCGTGACGGCGGAGGTAGTAGCAGTGCTTTATTAGTTCACTCTTATTACCCTTCTATTTCGACGCCAAAACAATGTGCATTGATAAAGGGCACATGTTGATAAATGGCATCAGTTAAGGAATGAATTATATGGGGAACCGAGAAATCAACAGTCTCAAAAGTGGCATATGCTGCTCCGTGTAACTCTGAGTAACTGCACAAATGCATTATTATCTGCTTCTTAATCAACTCACCGACATCATTGGGTAGTGTTCCATGAGGTCCACTGAATCAGAGGCGAACTTCAATGTGACTGCGAAGCGGTTCCTACAGAGCAAAATACGTCTAGTCAGTCCAAGCCTATTTTACTTCTACGCGCATGCGTACTCACTTATCCTCCGGAGATCCAGACTGCAGAAATAGCAGGAAAAAAAAAAGAAGTAGGAAAGAGAAATGTAGAAGGTGCGGCGTAGTAAGAGCGTCCGTCATGCATTGATGTAGGCCTAGTGAGATATTTCCTATGCAGTTACTGCTGACTACGTGCACAACAAAAAATCCGGAGGACGCTTAAGCTTCGCCTTTAAGGGCGGAACGCGATAGCGTTCAAATACCCCTTACTGCTTTTCATGCTTCCCGGCAACTGCAGCTTCTAGCCGTAACATTTACCGGGAAACGCTGGCTGCGAACGCTATGCACGAAGGCGAGCTTTCTGGTAGAAATGCGGCCTGTTGTGTGGGTAGATCTCGTGTTATTGTTTCGCACTTTTAATATTTCAGTCTGAGAAGAGCTAACATAGTGGACATGCGCTGTCGGTGTTTTTTTTATTTTTTTCATTACATTTGTTTGTGGGCTGCCGTTCTCAAAATTCCGAGGAATAACTTTGTAAATAATGAAAGACAAGGTATGAGAAACTTTGGTGGTAGATAAGTGGTCGGGTATGCGAGGTTCGGAATTTGGACAGAACGTCGTTTTGCTGAGGTGACGTCCGACGCCTGACGCTGACGCGCTACGCCGACGCCGGATTTTTTGCGGCACGGGCTCCTTAACCCTATCGGGCTAAAATATGTACCTCTTTTGAAGTTTCACGATCGAGGACAAAAAAGTTTTAAAACTTATCAGGAATTGTAAAGGAGCGCGGACAGAAAGGGAGGCATGCGCGCTTGTCTGTCCGTTTTCTTGTTATGCCCATATTTTTCCCGTTCCTTTACCGATCCTTACGACTAACCAACTAACCGGAGTGATTGAGAGTGCGATTGCAAGCTCCCACAGCTCAATTAACACATTTTTTCTGCAAGAGTGGAAAAAGAAGAAGGAAAAAAAGAATGTATGGTTTCATGAATACTAACATGTGTACAATAAAAAAAAAACAAGTGAGAGACAACAAAAAGAAAGCGTAGGTAGCCTATGAATACAAACGCGTGTACATTCACTCAAGTAAAAAAAAAATGAACCATAGGTGGTTTATAAATTCAAACGCACGTAATTTCAGTTGCGCCCACAAGGGAAAGGCGTGAGAAATATAAGATGGAAACACGCAGCTAGTGGAATGAAGGGAAGAGGGGTTACAGTTACCATAGAGCATGCGAAAGGCCGCAGCTGCCAGAAGAGTGTTTCTCTTATTTGTAATATATATTTGTATATATGTGTGTGTTCGTGAGACTCTTCCATATTTTATTTCCTTGATACTTTCACGACATTACATTACAGCGCATCGAGTTAGCGTTCGCGTAGTACTCACGAGATATTCGGTGTTGCTGGAAAGCCTGACATCGTAGGTTATTTCTCTGTAAGGAGTTCACATAACGGCATGAGGTCACGGCATATGCGGCAGGCTGGTAAATTACAAAGGCGTCTTATGATAAAAGGAAAAGCTCAGCGCATACTCGCATGGGGGTCCGCAGACGTTGAGGCAGTTGCGGTATTCGCGGGTGTGATAGACAACGTCTCTGCAGTACTCGAAACCTGCGCATAAGCCACAAAATATTGATATGACTTCGCCGACACCATTCATACACAAAATCGTATCGCCAAGAAGCGATTTAGTAATGTATCAGGACATGCCAAGCACAAATGAACAAACATTGGAAATTCAAATCAAATCAGTTTGTTTTACTTGTAGAGGGAGGGAGTTGCTGCGTGAAAAAAACTGCTGATCTGAGAAATTTCCTGGAACGGCAGCACCGATGCATGGTCGCAACAAACACTTGTATAATACAGACAGGGTGCATATTCACGAAACGACTTTCACAAGCACAACCTACAGTCGACCGCCTCTACAACGAAATGAACTGTATAGCGAAGGAATAACTGACCAGGTTTTATTTGGTGCTGTGCGCTAAGCGACCTTTACAAGGAACGATTTTGGATGCTCCAAGCCCGTCGTTATAAAGGCCTTCGACAGTAAAAGGAAACGGAATAGAACATTCTAGAAGAACGCATCATCATCATCATCGTCGTCGTCGTCGTCGTCGTCGTCAGCAGCAGCATCATTCACCGCCGCCGGTGTCCGTCACAGCTATCGTCACGAATGACGAAAAAATATACCCAGTTCCCGCCGGGATCTAACCCGGGCACTCTGTGCGGGAGTACACTCTACCACTGCGCCACGCCAGCGCTTGCTAGCTGCCGCGGAAACATGCCCTACACAAGCGTTCTAGCGTGTGAGGACTCATGCGATGTGAGGTGCGTGCCGCGTAGCGTTGATACGTGCACGCTTCGCATTGCAGTTGTTTATTACTGTACCAGATGATACGCCGTGTAGCAGTTGCATAGGTAGCAGTACAAGGTAGATAGAGAAGTTTTGAGTAAGAAAAAGAAGATTAAGGAGACGTATACAAAAATGCTAGAATTATAAAGAACATGTGTAGCAAGCCTAATTAAATCAAGCAGGCTACGTGACTATTTCTAACCGCCCCGTTTCAAAGGTAGATACCAATAAATCACCATCAGCATCGTATCGTGTCACTTGTCACGCAATGTAAGATGCGCGCCGTGTAGCGTCGATACGTGCAAACTTTGCATTGCAGTTGCGTTGTATTCCAGAAGGTGTCACGACACGTGGCACTTGCATCGTATCGTCCCACGAGCCAAGGGATGTGACATGTGCGCTGCGTAGTCTCGATTCCTGTGTTTACTCTTCGGTGTTTGTTATGGCGCCTCCTCTCAAGGCACGCAGTGCTGCTGAAGAAGCGAGTCGTAGAGCCAGGCACGCGGCTGCAACCAGACAACGTCGGGCTTAGCAGGCCTCCGTGCTGAGAGCAGCACAAGCCGCAACTTGTCGTCGACAGCGGGCAGACAGATCAGTTCGTTCTCGTGAAAACGACGCAAAGGGACTTCGCCGCGAAGACCCTCTGGTGCATGCTGCCGAAAATGGAGATCCTGTGGAACTGCTCCTCCAGCTTACGCTGCGACTGTGCTGTGTGTGTTGCGCAGGCCTGTGGCTTCTTTATGTCCACCTCAGGACTAAGGCCCCTCCCAGCAGTCCCCTGTCTTGCACTAGCCGATTTCAACTTGCGCCTGCAAATTTCGTCATCACCTCACCTAATTTGCTGCCGTCCTCGAATGCACTTCCCTTCCCTTGGCACCCATTCTGTAACGCTAATTGTCCACCGTTTATCTGCCCTACGCATTACATGGCCTGCCCAGCGCCAGTTCTCTTTATTATATTCATCTAGAATATTGGCTATCCCCGCTTGCTCTCACATCCCCGCCGCTTTCTTGCTTTGTCTTAACGTTACGCCTAAATTCTTTTTTGTTTTGTTCCATTGCTCTTTTCGCGGTCCTTAACTTGTTCTCGAGCTTCTTTGTTAACCTCCAAATTTCTGCCCCATATGTTAGCACCGGTTGGGTGCAATGATTGTACACTTTTCTTTTCAACGACAGCGGTAAGCTCCCAGTCAGTGTTTGGTTATACCTGCCGCATGCACGCCAATTCAATTTTATTCTTCCGTAAATTTACTTCTCTTGATCAGGGTCCCCTGTGAGTAATTGACCTAGATAAACGTATTCCTTCGCATACTCCTCAGATATATCTGCAAACATATAGAGCTCATCCTTCATCTGCGCCTATTCTTCATGTTTCCCCTTATATTCTGCTTTTATATACCTTTGAACCATTTCCTTACTATAGGCTGCTTACCTTAACACTAGTGCGGAGATACCCGACTAGAGACTGCGATGATCTCATGTCCGTTACTATTTTTCGTGGTCTTGAACAAAAACCAATTGAGTCGTTTCAGTGAGAAGGTAAATTAGAACTCTTCCGTTTTATTTGAAATCAGATATAATTAAATAAGAAAATTATTGAATCGTATCGTGTATCAATGTGCAGAGAAAACGTTCTTGCAGTTGCGAATCACGCGCAGAATATATTTCTAAAATAGGAAAGAAATTAGGAATGTGCATTTCTTTTAACTTGGCTGGAAACTGAATGAAGAAAGCCAACATAACAGCTGAATCATATTTTGTGCATGTAAATGTAAATGAGGCTTTAGTCAAGATAGCAACAGCAGCAAGGAAAACGACAACAAAAACTGGGCTACATTAAAAGTTAAGAGAAATTCATAATATTATTATATGCAAAAAATTAAACAGGCACTTCAAGTGCTATTCAATGGCCAAAGAAGAAAATTAAGAGCACCTAAGCTATGAGTGAATTCAGACCTTGTGTCCGTTCTACGCCCATGCAAGACTGCATGCAGCTCTAAATATCAAACGAAAAATGATACTAGAAATAACCTTATATTTCTCACAACACGCACGAAAGCATGCTCTTTATCGTCGTCATGGTCATCGTCATCATCATCGACATGCTAATTAAGCGCACTACAAAGCGAAGGCCTCTCCAAAATATGTCAGTAGTCAATCAGGCTCACCGAATGTTTGCTGATTTCTACGTATTCTGATCTTATTGTCAGCTATTCCCCTTTTTATATGCAGGGTCACTACTCGTTGAGTTTCCTTTACGTCCCCGTATAAGTCGCCGACCCATCTGTCAGCTAGTTGCTGTTCAAATGTTCCTAAATAATGAGTTTTTTCTAGTTCATACTAAACCGACCTCGTTTCCTTTGCCATCAGAGCCCATTTTTATTGCTTTGCCACTAAAACTGTTCTTGTATCTCCTTATTAACTTACAAAATAATCTCATTGCTTCCTCGTAAACTTTTTATGGAATGTCAGAGACCTCGGCCGCTACGACGAAGTAGTCGTTTCAAGTTTATCACTTTAGTCTATCTCATCTTTAAATTTCTCTGACTGCGTTTCCCATTGGTTGAAGTATGTATATTTACTCAGGCGGCCAGTTAGCTGCTATATGAGTTATAGGCGGCATAAATGTGACAATAATTTAAACGGACACCGACCTCGGAAGCTTATAAAAGTAATGTGTAAATGTAAATGCGCGAGTGAAGGGCCCAACGCTGCATAAAATGAGATAATACTAAATATCCAGGTGCAACGTTGAAGCGATCCACATTTAACTAGCTTGCTGCAAAAGTAAACTACTCCTCAAATTACCAACGACCGGTTCAGCATGTCTCGCTGTTCGCAGAATTTTCTAGAATAGCTGAAGTTTTCTCTTGGACTTCGCTTAATGTAAGATGATATTTCTTACGATTTCTTTTTCAACGCGTGAGCATTTCAATGCCTACCCAACGAGGAAACTTGTCTGTCTGCCACGTAAGACGATCGCTTTCAAGATAGGGCCCGCAGCAGCGAGCGAATTGACCTTCATGTTGTCTCTCGCTTCAACGTGAAGTAAGCGGCGAGAACACAGCGCACACGAAGCTATCAGCACTCGGCGAACTCTGTCCCCATCGCAGATCGCTTCCAAGATACGCACCCGCCCTCGGAGTGCAGTTCATCACGGCTGATAATGGCTCGCATAGAGAGGAGGCAGCGTCATCGACCACGTCTACGTGCGAGGTCTACCAAACGTGACAACGTTCAGTTACACCGCGTACTACAGCAGGCGTCGGCCAGTGCTCATCTTCCACGAAGCAGTGGCATCATCCAAACGCACAATCATATAATGATGATGATAATGGTGAAGCACCATCACATAACATGGGGGAACATTGCTACTACTCGCCTCTTCTTCGTAGTCTCATGCTGGTCTCAGTTAACATTGCGGTTTTGCAACCGCGCTTCTCCGTTTCACGATTCTTTCGCGTTGTTTCTCGCAATCCTACCAAACAGAGCAGCATACGACGACGAACCAGCAGGTCATTGGTAACATATGCTTACGCGCCATTTAGATAACACAGCGCACCTTAATGGCGAGCATCCACCGCCTTGTGGAGACCTCACCATTTCCAGTTCCAATGAAGGCAGTAGTCCAAGCACTCGGCCATAAAATAATATTCCAAATGAAATAAAATAGTCAATTCTTATAAGAATTCAGCCATAAAAACTGTTCACTTCATGTTAAAGATCAAGAACATTTGCTTACCCATGCTCAGTATATTCATGCTATCGGTACAGCTCCGCATTATTGCGCATCTCATTCGCCAACTGGCAAGAAACTATGTCACTCAAAAACACCCGATATCACTCATTTGGCCTGCATGTGCACGCTGAATGGTAAATAATTTTTTGTTCTAAACTAGCGGCGCGTGTATTGCACGAGCACCCACCGTGATTTATTAGTGACCATATGGTGTTGTGTTGCTAAGCACAAGATAGCAGGGTCGAATCCCGCCCACGGCGGCCGCATTTAGATGGTGGCGAAATGTGAAAATACCCATGTAGCCAGATTTAAGTGCACGTTAAAGAACTCCAGGTGGTCCAAAGTACTCCGGAGCCCCCCACTACGGCGTGCCTCATAATCAGATCGTGATTTTGGCGCGTAAAACGCCATATTTTTTAACTGCACGAGCGCGGCCTAAAGACGCATGAATATGCTCATCACGCTGTTGCTCATTCGATTTGCATTGTTGCTTTCGTCCTGTAAAGCGGTGTTCCTCGCATTAAGGGTCGTAGTGCAAAGAAGCACGCAGTCATAACATGGGCTCGTAAACGTGTCAGTCAAGGTTGTGCCATTTCTCGTTGAGCACAGCGTCAATGTCAGGAGCGCTGACGAAGGCTGGTGGCTGTGCGCGGAGGGCAGCTGGAGATCTGTGGTGGAAATGGGCGATGACTGCAAGGGCTCACTAGAATCGACGGGTAGGGTACTTAATGGAGTCGCAGCTGGCAATGTGTTGGTCCTGTCCCAGTACGCCTGTTGTGAATTGGTGAGCTGTGGCCTGCTCGAGCAACGATAGATGACTTGAAGGTAATTGGCAGCACTACTTCGCGCGGATTATTATGAATGTCGGGCCCTGACGGCGTCCGCAGAGAATTAGTCTGCTACACAAGTTTGAACTCAAGTAACGATTGATAGTCAGTAGGCTGTGTAAAACATTGATATTTCAAGACCATTGGAAGCGTCGCGTATATTTCTTAGCTTATTGAGTAAATTTGTGTTTGTCTTATAGAATGAATTTTTGTAGTTCACGCTTCCCAAACCGGCTGCTTAAAGGCGGACTTAGGCGACTGTTTACTACCAAACGTACATAGCTGGTGGAATTAATCGGCGAAGCTCTGAAAGGCGCAGCCAGTGAAGGATTCGACTAAGGCAGTCGGAAACCCGCCATCATGAACAAACTTTTACTACTACTACAGGTGGTAATCCCTGTCTAAGACAACATAAATCGTAGTGAACATTTGCCCCAAGCCTATGCATTACTTGTCTTGAGCCTGTACAGCCAATTGGAAGGAGTTGTGCAACCAAAATTTGTACAGACATGAGGAATTTCTGAAAGCGGTCAGGTTAACGGAACCTGATGCTTAGGTTGACTACATATAAAAACAATGGCCATGAAAAGAGTTGATCGCAAGATTGCCCAAAGAAAGAGTGCAGTGCTTTCTGACTTGAAAAACGAAGTAGGTGAACGCATAAATTATGCTCGTAATTATTTTGAAAATACACCGAAGTAATACAAGCGTACGAATCTGAGAGAACGTGAATATTCAATTTGTACCATCGGTGAGATAAGTGCCGTTCTAATTTTGGTACGAGAATGCTGTGGGACCTATTTGCAAAGAGATTCCGTATTTAAAAGGAACTCTCAGCACGAGACCAGACATAACGAAATGATGAATAAGTGAACAGACGTGCGAGATGTAAGGCAAAGGAAAGGAAGGTGTACAAGGAGCGGATGGTTGGGAAAAAAGCGTCGACGAGATACCGAGGTGCCCTCGAGATGGCGAGGCACTGGCAGGCAGGCTTCCTTTTCCGATGTGTCACGGCGCATATGGATCTGTCGGCACAGCGCACCTACTCTGGAAGTGCCCTGGAACAGATGACATCACAAGACGCTTTCCTCGACCACAGATCTCGCCTAGTGATGAGGACGGCCGACAAGTCTGCGGTGCTCGCCATACCTCGCTCCTCTCCTACGTCACGGAGTCCGGCCTGGATTATATGTTTTAGGAGATGGAGCCTAAAGAAGGCCTTGAAGCCACTTCTGAATAAAAATATTTATACTGCAACCACATAGCTGCAACACCGAAACTGCAACAATACGCGGTTGAGAAGCAGTCTTCGGTAGACTTCGTTTTTAAAAATCTTTCTCATTTATTCAATTGTATGTCAGCGATTAAGAAAGTTGGTACAAAGCCACCGAATCATAATGGGCATCCGCAATAATTAGATAAAAGTGCTTTGAAAATGTATGTGAAATCTGGTAAAATGAAGTGCAGGTATAAATTAAGGCACAGTTGAAGTGTTACCTGGAAATTCATCGTGGCGCATTCTTCGCCTAGACATTCTCTATTGCACAGTAACAGTCTGATATGCTGGGCACGTTTGCACGACAGTTGTAGAGAGCAGCAAGGTGATGCCACTGACATCCTCTAGGGATGGCCATCGCTTGCCAAACGCAGAAGCGACAAGCAAAACATAATCGCTGAAGAACGTCTTTACCTTTAGCAAAGTCCACACACACAGGAAGGTTTGCGAACTCGGCAAACTCGTGCGTGAAGGTGATGCAACCGCAGACAGCCATTTCCACTTTCATTTGGCACTCTTGCACGCAAGACTAGGAAGAGAAAAACGCACGTATGAAGCTATAGAAAAACAATAGCCTCAAAACAACACTGCTCGCGCTACAAAAAGGCCACGCTTAACTTGTGTACTCTGATGCGGGCAGCCACCAATTTAAGCGATCAGCGGACGTCTCACCTCGAGCGTGTGGTATCCGAGAAAATTCGCCTGCATGCCTCTCGCCGTGTAGTTGAGGCAGCGAGACCGAAACGGCGCGGAAAGCCGTTTCATCATGTGCTGCAATAAAGGGCGGGACCTGGACAAACAAACAAACAAACAAACAAACAAACAAACAAACAAACAAACAAACAAACAAACAAACAAACAAACAAACAAACAAACAAACACAGACAGACAGACGGACAGCTAGATAGATAGATAGATAGATAGATAGATAGATAGATAGATAGATAGATAGATAGATAGATAGATAGATAGATAGATAGATAGATAGATAGATAGATAGATAGATAGATAGATAGATAGATAGATAGATAGATAGCGAACAATCTTTACGTATAACACAAAAATGAGACGGAAAACATAATAAAATTGACAGTCACTTTAGCATACGCCAGAGAGGGTGAAGGCGAAAGCCTGCGCTCAAGAGACATTTATTATATTACTTGACATTCTCATTCGGATGCGTTGTTACTTCTTATTACTTCTTTTTTCCCGCCAAAGGTCGTGGATTCGACTGTGCCTTAATTACTTCGCCCTAATAAACACCAATGGTCGTGGGTTCGACTCCCACCGGATGTTGTGGGTGCGAAAAGGTCGTGAATTCTAGTGCCCTAATTAAATGTATAGTAATTAACTGTGCCTTCATTAACTTCGACTTAACACAACTGGTCTTGGCTTCGACTACCACATAAGCTCGAGGGTTGGACTCCCATCGAGGGTCGTGGGTTTGAGTGCCTGAATTAGCTCTACCTTAATTAACTCCGAGTTTTTTTTTTCTTTTGGCATGATGAGCGGTATCGTAGCCAGCTGTAGAAGAAGATGACGACGAACACGCGAGCAGTGGCTAGAGTTTGTATCTGCGCGAGGCGAGCTCACATGACTTTCTGTACCGTACAAAGCGTTTTCCAAACCATCGGGAGTATGAGTCAAGTGTTCGACGAAAACTCGCCTGGCGAGGAAACATATTGGTTTCAAAAAACGTGGACTCACGAGCGCACTTTTTTTGGCACCAATCGGTAGTATGAGCCACTTAAGGCCTTTGCCTTGAAATCATTTGGTCGCGCGCGGAACATTTTCAGTGGGGTAGTTTCCATGACAACACTGGGTAGAAATCTCAAGCGTGATATTTCGTCACTAAGTGTCCCCTTCTTTGTATCCAAAACAACGCGTCGACAGTGTAGTACTGTAATAACACGGCTATGAATACATGCACACTCAAAGACAGCCAAAGCTGGAATCCTAACTGTATTTCGTGTTTTGATATTATGGCGCAATGTACAACACAGCGAACCTCACATAGACAAACATTGCGTGCAGGCTATGTGCTATGCGTGTCAGATATCCTAGTGCTGTCGTGCTCTTGCTTTAACAGCGGAGCTGTCCTAAGTTGAGCCTTCGCCGTCTGGCGTCCGGTGTCACGCAGGAGGGCAGGTTCCGGAGCTCACCGCCAGAGGGCGCGCCCAGGGTTGGAGCGTGAGAAAAAGAAGGCCGCACCTAGAATATTTTGGAACCACATAAAATTATTAGGCAGGAAGTCAACAACAATACAACAACATATCCTAGACGAAGATGAAAGCAGACTGGAAGGAGAAGCGGCAATAAATTACATCCGAAAAATAACAGCCGAATCTTTCCAAGGCAATGACGAGGTTGTATTTGAGGAAAAAAAGAGCATGAAAGAGACCCAGGGAAAGGAGCTGGTTCTGACAAATTTAAACTGGAAGAAAGCGGAAGAGAAAATTCCTAAGCGCACAGCCACAGGGCTAGACGAGGTTCGCGTTAAGCTGATAAATGAACTCGGACCAAAAAGTAAGGAAGCTCTGGTGAAAGCAGTGGAAAAAACTTTAAAAGATAGACGGATACCAGACAGTTGGCGACAAAGTAGAATGAATTTAATTTATAAAGGTAAGGGGGAGAAAGACAGAATTCACTCGTATAGACCGTTGACCATTACATCGGTAATATACAGGCTAGCAATGCAGGCAATCAAATTAAAGCTTCAAGCATGGACAGAGAATAATGGCATTTTGGGAGAGCTTCAGAATGGCTTCAGAATAGGTAGGCATTTGGACGATAACTTGTTTGTTCTTACTCAGTGTATTGAAATATCAAAAGCAGAAAGCAGACCGTTGTATGTGGACTTTTTAGACATTACAGGAGCCTACGACAACGTAGACCGCAACATTTTGTGGGATATTCTGGAAGGGGAAGGCTTAGGTAACGATTGTATACAGCTTTTGAGAGAGATTTACCTAGAAAATACCGTTTGCATTGAATGGGAAGGGATGAGGAGCGCGGAGAAAGTTCATATCAACAAGGGACTGAGGCAAGGGTGCCCTTTATCCCCGCTGCTGTTTATGATGTACATGGTGAGGATGGAGAGGGCGCTGGAAGGAAGTAATATCGGGTTTAATCTCTCATACAAACAGGCAGGTACAGTAATAGAGCAGCAACTCCCAGATTTATTTTATGCGGACGACATTGTGTTGCTCGCTAACAAGCAAAGCGATTTGCAACGTCTGGCTAATATCTGTGGACAGGAAGGCAACAATTTAGGTTTGAAATTTAGTGTTAGAAAATCAGGTGTTATGGCATTCAATGAAAACAGTGAACAGACAGTGGAGATACAGGGCCAAGAAATACCTCGGGTAACAGAATATAAATACCTTGGTATATGGATAAACGAAGGCAATGGATATATGGAAACACAGGAAAAAACCATAACAGTCAAGGGGAAGAGAAATGCAGTCATAATGAAGCACAGAGCGCTATGGGGATACAATAGGTACGAGGTCCTCTGATGTATGTGGAAAGGGGTAATGGTTCCAGGACTTACTTTTGGAAATGCGGTTGTTTGCTTTAAATCAGGGGTACAATCAGGACTCGACGGGAACGAAAGGTCAGTGGGTCGCCTCGCATTGGGCGCTCGCGGGAAGACTACAAATGAAGCTGTGCAGGGGGATATGGGCTGGACTAGTTTTGAAGTGAGGGAAGCTCGCAGTAAAATTGAGTATGAAGAACGGCTGAGGAATATGGAAGAAAGTAAATGGGCCGGGAGAGTGTTCAGGTATCTGTACAGGCAAAACATTGATTCACAGTGGAGGAAAAGAACTAGGAAGCTTACCAGCAAGTATGCGGCCTGTGGGCTGGGCAACACAGCAACAAGTAAGGTCAAGCGGAAAGTCAGAGAGGCTGAATTAATCTCATGTGTGGCGGCAATGGAAAAGAAACCTGCCATGAGTAACTACTTAAGAGGAAAAAACGAAATCAGGAAAGAAACCATTTATGATAACTCAAAGGGAAGCTCATTACTTTTCGAAGCGAGATCGGGATGCCTTAGAACACGCACCTATAAAGCGAGATATAAGAAAAAAGAAGAAGCATGTGCTTGCTGCGGTAAAGCTAGGGAAACGACGGAGCATATTTTATTAGAATGTGAAGACGTCTACCCAGCGGTCGATTTAGGCACCACTGGCCTCCTTGAAGCCCTTGGGTTCAGCGGGAGCAGTGGTAAAGCAAACAGGTCCGCAATAGACATTAGTAAGAGGCGATTGGAGGATTGGTGGAAGAAAAGTAGGGAAACGACAAAAGACGGAGACGTACAAAAGCACAATTCGCAATAGGGGATCAGAAAGTTTGGACGCGGTAGTTCATAGTGTTTTTTTTTCTTTTTTCATTGGTTAACCTAGGTAGGATATTAGGCAGCATAGTAGCAAGAGCTTGGTGGCGCAACCACCCGTCCAAAGGGGACGCTCATAACATCCATCCATCCATCCATCCGGGGAAGAAGAAGGAAGAAGGAAGAAGAAGCGTGTGCTTGCTGCGGTAAAGCTAGAGAAACGATGGAGCATGTTTTATTAGAATGTGAAGATATCTGCCCAGCGGTCGATTTAGGCATGTGGAGGTGCCCTCGCACGAGAGGCAGTAACGGCGCTGTACTTATCTCTTCCTTTTCTCTTTTAAAACCACTCATCATCACTTTCAAGAGAAGGCAACGCAAGCCAAACGCCAGCAGAGGCAAGTTAACCCCCAACTTCGAGAGTAGGAGGCCGAGCAGAGACACCGACGCAGAGAGATTCCTCCCACGGAGGGTGCCGATGGACGGTTCAAGACAGAATTCCTCGACAGTGAATGCGGCCACAGCTGCAAGGTGTGTGATAGACCATCGTTTGATCACAACCTCACGCAGCTGAAGAGTGTGCACAATTCGGAACCGAAGCTCGAATCTAGCAAAACGATGACAACGAGCCAAAACACTTTCATGAAAATCACGCTAAAGTCGAGTTCAAACTTAAGGAAACAATCAGCAGCTCCGTTTTTTTTTTTTTTTTGACAGCTTTCACTGCGTGGAATCGGCTTTACTTTTTCTTATTCTTCGACCACGAGATTTAAGAATATATCCACGTTTTACAGCTTCCATCCTTAATTTTCCATGATCCCTGCTGCTTCCGCTTCACTCAAGTGAACCTAACTTTTGCCGACGTCCAACTTCAGGTGTCACCTCACGGGCGGAATCCTCACATGCAGGAGAGTAGAGGTATCCAGCTTAAACTTTGCAGATGTGTTTTAAGTAGACCTACTGTAAATGCCGCAGAAACCATTAAAGATTGTACGTTAAATCACTGAAGCCAAAATTAGGCAACAAGATTGAGATGAAGACTAAAGGCTTCGAGGTTAAAGTTGCCATATTGAGTATGTAAGTACTGCTATCATATGTCCTTCAAGAATTTCCGAAATCGATAGTTAGTTCACAAATTTGTAGTGAAACCTTAGTGAAACCTTGGAAACAGCCGACGTTCTTCTTGACACGTACCTGCCAAGAAATTCCATAGATATCCTGAAGCATTTATTATTGCAATAGCAATTATTATACGTACTCTCCAGGCACATTTCTGCCGTGGGCGTCGCCATCGCCGTGAGATTCCGTATAAAGTCCAAGGGCGATAATATCGTCGTCGCGCGCCGTATGCTGTATGTGCGAGTGAAAGCGAACGCAGCTCAATCTCGCCTGCGCGAGGAAGGAAGGCGGGACGGAAGCGCGCTCTGTCCTGTCGCACGCCAGGCACGCGGGTGAGGCAAAGGAGGAACGGGAGGGGGGCGGGTTCTTCTCAGGCGGTTGCAGCTTACGGCGCGCCGTGCGGGAGCCGTATCTTGAAAGCGATCTGCGACGTTGCCAAAGTGTGCGCCCGCGCGTGCCTGATCTTCAAAGCAATTTGCGGTGTTTGCAGGGTGCGCGTAGTGCCGGTAGCTTCGTATGCGCTGTGCTTTCGACGTTTCGATCGCGTTGAAGCGAGAAATGCACTTAGGTCAATTCACTCGCTGCTGGTTCCGCGATTCCTCCCTCCAGCGTTTTGGCAGCAAGTTTCCGCGGTCATCGAGAGAGATGTGTTCATGTTTACCTATGCGCGCATGACACCGTGCTTGTTAATTTAGCTAGTAAGCGAAAGTTTACAAGTTTATACAGCCATTAAAACTACTATCCTTACTTCTTATAGACTGTCTTACGGAAGCGTTTAGACCCGCCGTGGTTGCTCAGTGGCTATGGTGTTAGGCTGCTGAGCACGAGGTCGCGGGATCGAATCCCGGCCTCGGCGGCCGCATTTCGATGGGGGCGAAATGCGAAAACACCCGTGTACTTAGATTTAGGTGCACGTTAAAGAACCCCAGGTGGTCGAAATTTCCGGAGTCCTCCACTACGGCGTGCCTCATAATCAGAAAGTGGTTTTGGCACGTAAAACCCCATAATTTAATTTTTTAATTTTACGGAAGCGTTTAGGTGCCGCCATCTTGGGCTGTTAACGTTGCTGTTTTCTCTATTTAACGACGAAGTATACGTTGCTGCAGTCGATTAGCAAGCGTGAAAATAGTAGTATAAATTCGTTCAGCGTTTCATGACCATGCTACGTCAGTTTACTTCTAATAAAACATAGAAATTGTTTGTGTAACAGCCCAAGATGACGGCGCATATGAAGCCAATATAAAATCGTCTATAGCTATCTACTAATTTGCTGTCGCAATCGATGCTTCGCGTTTCGGGCGAAACTGCAAGTCCTTTCTTTTTTTTTTTTTTGCTCTGCTGTTTTTGTCACTCTGCGGTTTTTGTCACTCGCCTGTGCACTAGTGAAGTTCCTTTTGTATAAGCCTGAACAAATTTATCGGGGAGCCAACGCCTCGTTCCTTTGTTCGTACGTGTCTTGTGTCGCGCCGTATCTAGGTCACGTTTTACCAAATCGTCCACATCAACACGCCCTGCTAAGTTACAGAGACAAAACATCGCGAATGACAGCGGTGCCCTCTGGTCTTTGTACGCTCTCGAAGACCCCTCACGAAGACCAGTTTGAGAAACACGGACCTGCTTCATGGTGACTGTGATGTCACGTCCCATCTGCGCCGCAATCTGGGTCAGCGTATCGAATGGTGCCGTGGACGGTGCCTTGACTATCAGCGGGAACAGGTCCGTGCGCATGAATACCAGGCTGTTGCTTGCGTTCAGCTTAGACTCCAGGCGAAGTTCTGTGCATACATGGTGGTTGACATCCAATGTCACAGTTTTCGTCACCGTGGAAGGCTCGCAAAACTCGCGATTAAGATCTTATAACGTACATTTCTCAGCCATGTTCTGAGACGAATAATATATTGGTTGGCCGGAGATGCATCACAGAGGTTTCACGAAGGGGAACACAAAGGTAAACAGAGAATGTCGTACCGCCGTTCAATTCAACATAATTGCGTTCATCGACACCACATAACAACAGTGCTGAATTGTCGTTGTCGTCACAAGGAGCTCCTTTTTAAACACACTGAATCGTCTAGCTTGTGTTTGATGCGCCGCGGTAGCGTAGTGGCTATGGCACTGCGTTGCTAAGCTCAAAGTCATGGGTTCGATCCGTGCCGCGGCGGCCGCATTTAGACGGGACGGAATAAAAAAAAAAACGCTCATGTACTTAGATTTAGGTCTACGCTAAAGAGCTCGAGGTGATCAAAATTAATCCGAAGACCCAAACTACGGCGTCACTCATAATCAAATCATGGCGCTGGCACGTAAAGCCCATGAACTTAATCTAATCTATCTCGTGTTTTAAAGTGCAGTCACTCGCTCTTGCAGAGTAAAGTACTCTATTGCTTTGTCCTCTGTAAATGGAATAAGTTAAACTTAACATAAAAGAACAACAAAGGAACTGCTCAAGTCGCTAAAGGGTAGATGTTCACAGGTTCGGAGACATCAACATGTTTATCTTACCAGCTGGACGTAAGCAAACATCAGCTGGGAAACTGCGAGCACTGACTGGCTAAAGTGGCGGTACACTCTGCAGGTTGTCGAAGAATGACTGGTCTAACCGCGAGCGCGCCATGTCTAATTTCAGTGCCAACGCATTATGAATCACGAGGACAGAATTTAAGCAACGTCACCCCAATTCCACTGTTCCTTGCACAGCAGTGCCTGCTCATTCTTCTCGGCCGGCTGGCTCAGGTCCAACGTGTAGCACTTCTGCAAGGGTCTTCGAAACAATGTCCTCTTCATCCTGCAGAAAGATTATGCGTCACACGTACTGTGATTCTGGGTGTCAAGGGAAGCGCTAATCATGTGTGCTGAGACAACCGCATGCGTCAAAAAGTTGTAGCGGTCAAAAACAGCTCGGAGCTCTCAGTAACTTTTACACTGCAATCCATATTAAATTAGGCTCAACGGCTCTAACTATAATGAAGGGCTCCAGATAGTTTAGTAATGCGCTCATCAATGACTAATTATTCCATAATAACTTATCCAGAGCCCCCTCATGTAATGACCCCAGCTTCAGACGAAGAAAAAATCCTATGGCTTCTTTCATTAAGCGAAGGGCTTTAGCCCAAATTTAACAGTGCCTGATTACAACCTACAAAATCTAAAAGCCAAAAAAAAAAAAAAAAGAGAAGAAAGAAACACCGAACACGAAGTTCCTCGTAGCTCATGCGGAGGTTTGGGGCATTGAACACAACAATATAATCAGCGAATGAATGAATCAAAACTTATGTGCATGTATTAAGCATGTGATGAAGCCCGGGCTGTCTCATGCACTCAACTTTCTCTCTCTCTCTCTCTCTCTCTCTCTCTCTCTCTCTCTCTCTCTCTCGTTTTAGGGTAAGATCCTAGCAGCGCACGTTTCATAGCTGTTTTGGCAGCAAAAAAGTTGTACTTTGTGACTCAACATGTGCGACTTTAAATAGAATTCCACGCACATGCGCGAACAGTCGAAGTCACTGCAGCCTGCTTTTGAGCGCATTTTGCAGCTGAAGAGTTCGTGAGGCTCGAACGCCGTCTTGTTCCTGAGCTCAAGGTCGAACGTTTGGATAAAGCCGGCTACGACGACTTTCTGAAAAACAAGCAAACAAGAATAAACACACCACTGGCGCTCCATTCGTCTCCAGTGAATTTTCCAGCACTAAATGCCAAGGACAATGACAGAAAAGACGCACTCCGCGTTTATACGAGAGTCCCTGGGCGTTGGCAGTTCAGCACAGTGTGTTTTTCTTCTCGTGTCTCTGTTTTGTTTTTAGCATAATGCAACATGAACTACACAAGCAACGTATGCTAATGGCAGATGACATTGAATAAAAGAAAGGTTTGCCTTTATTGAGCAGCTGCGGCGAAAATGTTTGGAGAAATATATACCCATTAATTGGGCTTGTCCCCACTGCCAACAGTGAAGATTCTTCTCTTCAGAACATTCTCAAGTTATTCCCGCCGACTAACTAGCCTCAAGTTATGTGCTGATGCGCGAACTTTGGCTCTTGTAAACGTTTTATTGTGAAAAATAGGGTGTCGATAGCCCACCGCGAAAAAAGAAAACACCAACAACGGAATTCTGTTGTTTAGCATGATCGTACTGTAAGGTTATGTTCGTCGCAGAAAATGTTGTACTTTAGCTACGGCCAACCTTGTGTAGCTGCCTCAAATCACTCTGCTTAAGGCTTCTTCTCTTCTTTCATCTTTCACAGCGGTAGGTGTTACTGAACTTTTGAGATGTATATAAGTCCGAACGTACGTACACAGGTACACAGCGAGAGCGGATGACAGAGACAGTGCGACGCACTCTGACACCCACAAAAGGGCTTTAAGTGTCTCATACCATATCCTCCAGGCTATGGTCATAACGTCGCTGGCTCACTGTCCATTCGCGCTAACATGTGAATATGCAAAATTACCTTGCCCAAGCTTCAATCTGTACGTACAAAACAATTCAATGCACTTACACCACCATTCTTTGATCCCGTCAATATAGCAGGGAATCTTTAAAAATAACGGCAAACGCATAAATGGAAACGAGTACTCCCTGTCAGTACGCTTTGCGTGCGTTAATTCCTCCCTATCCCCCCCCCCCCCTCCCCCATCCCCTGACGCCCACCTTGCCTCAAGCGCGTACAATTACCAACAGTGTGAGCGGAAATTTATTTTGAAATGGAACATCGAATTTCCGTTTTCCTTTTTAAGTGACGATCGCCAGTGACAGCTGGATTCTAACCTGACACCGTGAATATGTAGTAGGCCGCTTTTCCGTTGAACAGCAGGTCTCTGTGAACACTTCTATGCTCAACGCATTTGTTGAATCGCTGGCCTGAAAAACGTTAATCTGCGTGTCCGGTGTCATATTGCTCACGGGGCATTTTGCTTCGCTTTTATCTGCTTATCCTTATAAGCCAGGCACAGAAGTGAAATGCATGTACGCTGAACTTACCACAGTAAAAAAAAAAAAAAAAAGAACGACATTGAAGTTTCAGATGTATGGAATGGGTGTTACTGCCACTCTTAGTGAAGGGCAATTACAGAAAAGATGACGCGAGAAAGGAATGGGCAGTCAGCTCACCATAGACGATCTGGTACATTTTCCTTTGACCTCGCAAAGTCTTGTCTTGTTCGTCCTTATGGCACGAGTAAGAAAAGTACAGAAAAAAATGAAAAGGAAAAGCAAGGTGAGTAAGAAACAGTAAGGTGTCGAAAACATTTGCTTAAGAGGAAGCTTTAGCTCGAGGGCTCCTATCAACCACGGATAAATTGTTTTTTCTCAGCAACCACTGCACCAGACTTCATGAGGTTTGTTACATTTAAACGAAAACGTTAGAATCTAGTTATTATAGGCAGTGTATGCCTTTTTAATCTGTCATTTATTTCAGAAAGGTTTAGGAAAATAGCAAAAAGAAACAAACTCATCTATTTAGTTTATAACTCTGTAACCCAGCAGTGAAAAACTACATCACAATTCTGTAAACTGCACCCAATAATAAATTTAAAGCGGAAGTAATTGGTTTTTATACACTACTCTGCAATACACCACAAATTTACGAGTTGGACTTATGCAAAACGTTCGTAAACATTGTAATAATTCCATGTTAAGCTGCAAATTCATACATCAAATCTGTCCGCTTTAGATGCTCTAAAGGTTGCAGCTTGCATTACTACGATATCTGTTTCCTGTGCGATGTTGCGGATTTGTAGACGTCGTGCTTCAATTCTTTTTGAACTTACCGATATTAGAGAATTTTTGTTAGAACGAATTCAAGGCCCTAAATCAAAATCTGGCATTCTAAAGTAACTAGCATTTAACTTTGTCTCTTAAATGCAACAGATTTCATTCAAATCAATCCAGCGGTTGTCTCACAAAAGCATTCCTGCGTTTTATATCTATTGAAATAAGAAAATCGGAATTGACCTCGAGCTAAAGCTTACTCTTAGCTGTTCGGCCAGTTTTAACCTAACTCTAACAAATTAATCTCCAGTGTATCATACTTTCAAAGCAGCAACGCTGATCCAGTTAACAGGCGCAAGCTAGTCGTAAACGAAGGCCGACTTTCAGCCATCTCGCCAAAACACGTTGGCTGGAATCTTTATACTCAAAGTGCGCATTCATTTTGTTTGAACAGCATCCAAAGTATCATCGCGAATTGCTTACGTGCTTGGCATTCCTCAATACTTCCATGACACAATGGTCAATGTTTATCAAACTTGCGTACTCTCATTTTATTGTACGTATCATGATACGTGCGATAATATGTTCTGACAATTGTGCTTCTTAATATTTCACGTTTATCGCACCTTCAAGTAAAAGAAAGAAGACTCCTCTTTTTATCG
This sequence comes from Dermacentor andersoni, assembly GCF_023375885.2. Taxonomy (NCBI): domain Eukaryota; kingdom Metazoa; phylum Arthropoda; class Arachnida; order Ixodida; family Ixodidae; genus Dermacentor; species Dermacentor andersoni. The sequence goes on from NC_092818.1 coordinate 137,950,779, forward strand.
TATCCAATTTCGCGCAAATGCCAGTAAACAACTGCACTTGTTTACTAGAGGAATGTAGGCATTGCAGGCTCTGACACATGTGCCACAGCATGCAATGAGTACATTTTTTTAGACGACACAATATCATATTGTTAGGAGCTTTAACGACCAGTGCATATTTCTGTGGTAGGGAATAAGAGCGAGTTTTCTTTTCTTTTTCATGAGCTGTGTTAGACTGTCTTCATCAACTGAGCAACTCACCACGCATCCACACAAATTGTGACGGAGGGAAAGACTATCCCCTGGCGAGCGACATCCGAAGTGACGACAGATGAGCCATAATCAAAATACGACTGGACAATCTTCGACGACTGAAGCACGCAACCGGTGAAGCAGCCAACCTTTATGAGCAGCTGGAGCAGTCTTCGCAAGAGCGGTGTCCCAGAGCTGCATGTAAATCGTGAAGGTGTTGTCCGAGTGTTAGCGAGTTCATCATAAAGTAACAACTGCGCGTTTACAAAATGCTCGGACGGCAGGAGGTGAAATATTAGAAGCATGCTATCAAAGGTTCGCCGACAGGCTCTAGGCAGCACTTTTTCGTTAACTTGAGAGGCCACGTACCAGCCAGCTGGAGCAACTCGCCACCCTGCTCACTTTATGCCACTTTTCAATAGGCAAACAGGAGCACATGGAACTGATGGAAACATGCTCTCTCCAAAGCTCACGCAGGGGGTGGCGGCACCAGAGAAGCTTGAGCGACCCCATGCGAGAACGTGTTTAGAGCACTTCCAAGTAACTGGCCAATCCATAGGAAGGAAGCACTGAGCGTGTATATATATATATATGAGCATGTGCGAGTGTGCGTGCGCTATACTAGTTGTTACCCTATGAGCCTCCCCCCCCCTCCCCCTTTACTGAAGGGAGTCTAAGCCCTGCCCTGATGTCGTTTTAAACATTCCACGCTGGGAAACAGTACCATAGGGGATAAAATAAGAACCTTCGAGCCGTAACGGCGATACAACGGCAAGGTAATAACCATTGTCACCGTTGAGACAGCGTACTCGAACTCGCTTAAAGGGAGCCCCGAGTTTTGGCGCTCACGAACATCACAGAAAAGGGATACCCTGAGATCCTCCGCATGGAAAGAAATTCAAGTGATGATTGGGCACAGGAAAACCCCAGCCATGTCGACGACAGCGTACGTGGCATACGACATGGCGACCATGCGTGTTCCCGCTCGACCTTGCACATTTCCACCCGTCTCCTACTGTCAAGTCACGAGTGGCCCGGGAACGTTTCTTTAGCATGCAAACTGGTGTATTAACTGCAGTAAACACCTAGACTATGTATTAAAATCTGCACGCAGTGATGCGCCCGCACATCACTCAAAAACATCGTAATTGTTTCTTCATTACACTTATTGTTTGTTCATTCTTAAGTTTCTGTCATTAATTGTGTTGCAAGCTAAGGAGAACTGGTAGAAAAGCAAGCTTTTCTTCTTTTGGCTCAACGAAATTTTTTTTTTGGCTTTGTGGACAAACCAAATCAGATTTTATTAGTTATCAATTAGTTGTTTACGAGAAATAACCTAAATAAGATGGTCCCATAGTGAGCAAGTGCATCGTTGCCATTTGGCGTACGCGTTTCCCGAACGTTATATGGGATGCTACATGCGCCTCTCGTATTTTTCAACTAGATTCTTTTCACTGACACTGCACAAAAAGTGGTCATGGTAGAGAAACAGCGAGAACACGGGAGGAGGAGGAGGAGGGAAGAGAAAAGTAGAAGGCAGGGTGGTTAAACAGAATAACGTCCGGTTGGCTTCCCTACACCGGGGGAATGGGAAAGGGGAAAACAAAGATCACAGGGAGAGAGAGGAGGGAAGTAAAGAAGGAAATTGCGGCGAGTTCGCTGACGCGTGTGGTCTGCATTAAATTGCATTAAAAGTCACAGATGATCGCACAAACCCGTCGTCCTTAAGAAACACAAAAGCGCCTAGTAGCTAAAGGACACAGGACGCAGCGATGTTTTTTTCACCGGTATAAGATACCACAGAGCGTACGTCGCCGCAAACGCTCAGTGACGTTCATATGTAATCGCCGCGCAACATCAGACAGCCACATTCGCACAGTGTGCCATTTCTGTATTGGGAGAACTCACGTGACCTCACGTACATAATGCGCGATGTCCAATATGCGAAGCTTCCATGGTGATGATAGGTCGGAGCAAGGCACAGTTTTCCCCCTCGCTATAGCTGTACAGAATAATAACGACCGCGACGACATCAGTACATAACCACGTAGGAAATCTCATCGTTACTTTGAATCTTGCAGCTGATTGGCTGCTCAAGACAAATACTTTCCGTCGGCAGGTCACTGAAATATGTGAAGAAGTTTCTGCAGACTATTCTCGCCGTGTGGTCAAAATTAAGCCTGGAAATTCTCCACGACGACGTATAGGTGTTTCCTCGGGACGTCTAAACATAAACATTTTTTTTTTACCGTATTCGTACACGTTAAAATTTTCGCTACAATAGAAGCCTGAGATATTACCTTGTGGTGCCACAACACAGGGCTTCCATGACGATGGAGACCAAACAGCCAGCCTTGCCGCGTTTTTGACGATTTAGCCTACTGTGGTTTACCACAACTTGCATGCATTCGTGAATGATTGAAAAGATGGCCGACTCAGAAATACGTATGACGACACAAATAAAACTAGAATGGGGGCACTGCTTGTGCATACACGACCATCGAGCTTATTAACATGCGAAGCACGGTCTCCAGCATTTCACGTTACACGCGCATTCGTGGATCCCCTCTGCAGATCCTCTCTGCTGGATTGAATTTGCAGGATCGATCCGCTAGACTTCAGTTCCATGCACACCAAGCGCAGATTGCTTTGTTGTACATGCGGTCGATAACAACAAACACGTCCAGACGAGTGCGTGACAACGGCACCAGCCCTAAATTTGCATCCGCTTTTGTCAATGTACAGGCATTTTCTGCGCGCGCAGACACGCATGAAGTTGGTGACATACAGTTAAAGAAGGCAACAGACACACGACCGTACCAATCTGCCTTACAAATCTTACAAATCTGCCACTGTAAAGGCTAGAATATAAAGGGCAGACTAAAGCTGCATTCGTCGCTTTATTCAACCGGCGAGCTTGCACACTATAAGATTGCAGCGCAGACAAAACGTGCACTCTTAAACAAACAAACATTTGGGTCGTATCTTGCCACACAACGATAATCGACATCTGTCTTGTCCGCATTTCCTTTCTTTAACGCTACGAGCCCGGTACCTCCAAGTCACGAACGGCATGCGCGTTATCAGCATGACAGCGTTCTCGACAGGAATGTAGCGAGCGCAGCGTTTTCAAGAAAGGAAACGCAAACAAAGTAGATGACGATTATCCTTGTATGGCAAATATACACCCCGAAGTGTGTACATTTGTCTAAGAGTGTATAAATGAAAGGCACACTCTTAAAGCAGTTGCAATTAGGCTTTGTAGCCATTTATGGGGTTTAATTTGCAAACAAGTAAATTAGGCTTTTATAGATTTCCGCATCGTCAACGCATCACCAATGCTAATGCTGTGGCGCCACCTGCTAACTGGAAATCGAACCAGTTTTACGGCTTGGTGCCGTCTTTGTAGTCTTAGCAGCGTGAAAACAAACAGCCGATCTCAATAATTACGACAAAACATACCTAATGATTTGATTTCAGTTTGACATGAGACTCAGCGATGACGGCCGTTTGTTTCTTGCTGACAGGGCGGAGAGCCAGTAGCAAACACGAATTCGGATCGAAGCGGGTGGTTGGTGCTGTATGGGTGCTGCCATGTTGCCACTGCTAGGATGGCTCCTCTGCAGCCATAGAGTTTCGTAGAATAATTGTATGAAGCTCTATGTCTGCAGCAATTCGGAGTTTAACGTGGCTGCGCTTTGCGAGTGGCAACGGAGCGGCACGTGGAAAACAGAAGCCCAGCTCTGGCTCCCTGCGGAAGCCATATACAGTAACTATACCATTGCATGTCGAAGAGCGCCATCTATACCGCTCGCCACATCAAGATCGTGACTCGGCTGCGCACCACGTGCCGTAATCGTGCCGTAAGCTCCCAGACCTCGTCTTAGCACGCAGTGAGGAGGCAGTCGTCATCGACGTTTGATGCCCATTTGAAACCGGCCAGGCGCCTTCGGCGAAGCCCGCCACGTTAAGATTTTGAAGTGCGAGCCTGTGCGTCAACGCCTGGCACAACGGTATCAACGAGTGACCGTCGAGGTGATCATCGTTGGTGCCATGGGCTCCTCAGACCCGAAGAATTACACGATCAAGCGCGAGCATTACTCACGATCGCATCTTAAGCTTTCTCAAAAAGCTGGCCGTGAGCGAAATATCTCCGCATCCCGTGAGATACTCCTTCACCACATGGCACATCATTAGCTCTATGGACACCATTAACTTGAACTATGATCTGACACGTGTGTATTTTTCTGTTTAGATTCGAATGAAAATCTTTGTTCTTGCCCTTGTGCCTGGGACCTCTATGGGTCCCAGGTGTGACAAGAGTAGTTGAAAGGCGCGTTACAGGTCCCGGAGCCCATTACCTCGAGTCAACAGGGGTATGTGTCATTGCGCTTGGACACTTTGAGCGTACTGCAACGCGACTGAAGCCAAGCCTGGTGGGCCAGTGGTGGCCCAACACGTGATGGCACGTCAAAGTACGCGGTTGGATTTAGTGTTCCCGCTCTGCAGGCAGAGCCACGGCAGGGCAGCTGAACAAAACATTTCGTTTTGCTTCTTTATATTCTCGAGTGACGGCCCGCCGCGACGCTGGCAGATCCTCGGTACTATATAACCGTGATATCGGTTATATAAGGTACAAAATAAAATCATGCGATACAGCGCCCATCATCAAACCCTGCAATAACCGGTAAACCCACAAGAAATATGAATGTAACCCGTTACCTCGTCTGGTTTTTCTCTAATTGTACAGCACTTTTCGTGCAAAATTGGCAACTGGAAACAAGAGTCGCAAGGAGTTGAGAAATTGAGCGATCTACTAAGGGAGAGAGCAGATCGAGTGAAAAGCCAAACAGGAAGGAGAAGCGAAAATTAGCAAATTTAGCCATTGTTTGTGAAAATATTTATGGACCAACATCTTTTTATCTAAAAAGGAAGCAGAGAAAACGCCACCGGAAGTGGACAATGAGTCCGTGTGTTTTGAATGACGCTTCTACAGTTATCAGTCGAGCCGCCTGACATAGACAAATATCTGCTGTGCTTATGTGGGTGTTTCTCTAACCTTCCCCGGTGGGCATAGTAGGTGGAGAACCGCAGCGTCCTGCGCGCGCGCTCTACGCGGTTGTACGGGACTAGCGGCCACGCATCGTTACGCAACTTCCCAAATAACAATACGAGTCAGTTTTGGCACTTGGTAGAGCAGTAAGCGATGGATCCAAAAGTACTGTTATGTTTCCCCAAATATGTACTCCTCTACAATTATTTCATAGCTAACTCAGAAAAACGCAACTAGAAATCTTTAATTTACACTTTCGCTTGTTTACAATTGTTCTTGGCATTGCTCTTCCTGTGCTTGTTTCCTGCGCGAATCCATTTGATGTGGTTCCTTGTTTGCCAAATAAAGGAGAGGTGTACCTCACAGGCGTACCTGTGAGATACAGTCTATTCCATTTCTCTTTTGGGGGTTTACGCGTCTTTGTGGCGAACGGCAGGCACTATTCACATTTGTACTAGTAAAGACACATCACCACCCCCTCATTTGCATAGAAAAGTTACGTTGGGTTGCCCCCCCCCCCCCCCCCCCCCCCGCTCCTCCCCGAACAAAAATCCTGGGTACGTGCCTGATTTAAAACCGCGAGCTATCGAGGGCTCAGGTTATAGAAAGTCCTTCCTATATATGCTGAATACTTGTATTTCCATTGTCTAAATTTATGCTCGCCAAAGTCAGCTTTCATGCACACGTCCATCGCCACTGACCGTGCCGCGCACGTCATGAAACTCAATGAACTCACAAACGTGTAGTACAGTGGGGTTGTGCGGGGATTCTTTGACCTACGTGCCCGAATCATTTAGTCAAATGAAGTTCTTTCTCTCTCCTCTTAGAATGTTTCTTCTTATCCGAGACGTATTAGAATGAAGACACTACGCATGCACCTGACATCGGTGGCGTGGAATGGCGAGAAGCCCAAACGCTCGAAGGTGAGCTGAACAGTGTCATTGACGGTACACAGTAAAACTGTTGATTGAGGCTTCGACTGTGGGCGTGAGGTAATCCTTTCAAAGTAACGCCGTGGGATCTTTTAAACGACTGTGCCTCTCGAACCCGTCGTGTTCGAAGCTTACGCCATGGCATCACCTGACGAAGGTATGGCGCCTTCACATACGGGTACATTCTCACTGCAGCGGGGCGCACGTGCTCGCTGTGAACTCGTCCCCCGCCTCCCTGGTTTCGCCCTTGGCAGCCACCTTAGCTACGCACCTTTGGTGACCTCTCTTGAGTGCATGCTCTTTAATCGTCACTTTTCAACTCTCCTCCGGATTCACTTATTCGAACTCTCGGTCAACTCGTCTATTTCTTAACACCTGTTCGCAGTATACGGAGTTTTGTTGTCACTGAAAAAAGTGAAGGTAGACATCGCCTGCTGTACGTTCTTTCAAGGGCCTGCAGGGCTCGTTTCCACATGTGAGGTAAGCAGAAAAGAAAAAGAAATAAAAGAACGACACATTTAAACTCGACCACTGGATAGCGCGAACGGCGTACGCCGAGATTTCATGCAAATTTTGTAAAATTTATGGTATAATTGCTGCCAAAACATTTGAAGGTCTCCGATCAAGCTAGCAGAACAAACAACGTTGCTAGGAAGATCGCTCGACTCTCTTGCTCTATTGATTTAAAGAGGCAAGAGGAAGATGCAGCAGGTAGTGTTCCTTTCGAAGGGTTCAGGCCTGATCGATAAATGTGAGCATTACGAGGAAGGGTTAGGTTATAATACTGCGAGTATCTGAAAGAGAGCTCATTTGGGCAGTCTTGAGCGATCAAACTAAGCTCAGTCAGATATGCTCACTGCACGGCCTGGAAGCCCGACTGTACCGAATGGCTGAGATGGATTGAGTTTTGAAGAGAAATAAAGAGAAGTTTTTTGGGTATCCGTTGTCCACAGGAGCGAATTCCTAAACGTGCGGATAAGCGCACTCAGAGTCAGTTTCGTTTTCGATGAGGGAGTCAATTTTCGTTACCATGCGGCACGAGTGCGCGGCGCGAGGGAGCGCTGCAGGCAGTTGTCATGGCGATCAGACGCGCTGACGATTGAATTAGATGTGCTTTGGCTTTCACCCTTTCTCTGAAACGAAAAATTTCCAACATGTTTTGCCTACAACTTCCAACGAATGTTAGATAAAACGCATCATGTTGGTCTTAGGGTGCGGTAACAGCGCCACCACGTCGCAGCGTCCGAAAAGCAAGAAAAAAAATTGTGAGTCAGGCTCCCCACATCCTTTTTTTCTTCCCTTTTTCTGCTGCGCTTTTCCTTTTTCTTTTCCGATGCGTCTCCCTTGAGCCGTTTTTTTTTTATTCGTTGCTGGAGCGGGGTTCAGGCGTCCAGCGCGTCATTTCTTTCTCTGTGATATTGGCCCGTCGGCATGTTCTTTTCAACAGTGATTTGCCCCGGTTCTTATCTCTAAGTTTCGGAAGATAAGATAGAAATCGTGCAAAGGCAACGAAACTGTGCCGCTTTCGTGCCTCGAGAAATTCTTGCTTTTGGTGTCAGGCTGTGAGAAAAACGCGTCGAAAATTTGGGTTCGGACCCTCAACTCCGACCTTTCTTGTCCATTTCCAGTGTCGCATTGAAGCGAACGATAGGATGAAACTCCATTCCGACTCGAACTTGGCGGATTTTCTTCCAGTACATGTCAGGTAAGCGCAGCCGTCTTTGTGCTGATTTGTCCCTCTCGTCGCTGGCGTACATCGATTCGATGCGCGTTGGCTGCCGTGATTGGTTTAGTGATCGCCGGCGATCTTGCCGGCGCATGTGACCGATTCGTTTGTCAGCCGCTTGACGGGCCGCGCGGAGTTGGACTTTGACGAGTTGTTTTTAAAGGAAATACGTGACGCGTTCTTGTGTTGCCTGGAGGTTATCTTGTGCGCGGTAACCATTTTGAATGGTTTGCCGTGATACCATAGGAAGTGCACTGTACCTCTTTAGCTGTGTAGCGTAACCACCGGGAAAATGCGGCTTTATTAATTTTTTTTTTCGCTGCCGTCCACCGTTACCTCTCGAGTGTTGAGGCACACATTGCAAATGTATATGCTTGAGTAGTTATGAGAAAATATTTACAACAGTAGCAATTAGGTAATGCATACTAGACATGTGTACAGTAGTACATACTGCCTTTGCTGCTTTTTTCTTTCTTCTTTTTCTAATTAGAAAATCTGGAGCGCTCAAGTGGGCTTTACTACTGGCACTATGCAGATTAAATGGCAATCTACTTGAATTCAGCCAAATGCTTCTGCTGCACTTGCATGAGAAAGCATAAACAACACCACTTACTCACTTTTCTTTTGCATTACGCCTTCTCTCCAGGAGAAAGCTGAGGCACTCCAGCCCACCTTAGCGTGCGATGGAAGACCTGAGCACCTCAATGCTCCCACCATCTCCAGTTGACGAGCTCAATGGCGACCAGGAAGAAAGCTACCTTTGCCCATTGTGCTTGTATTCCACCACAAGTGCAGCCATTCTTTTTCGGCACCTATTCATACACACTGGCATCAAGCCATATTGCTGCTTTGAGTGTGGAGAACGCTTTGCCATCCCCGAGACTCTCCGAAGTCACGTGACAGAGAAGCACACACGGAAGCTTCCACTTCACTGCGATCGATGCAAGAGTGACTTTCGCTTCCGCCTAGAGCTCTGCCAACACGAAGTTGTGACGTCTTTGGAGACCCTGCACTACTGCTACTACTGTGGAAAAGGTTTCCTCTCTGCATCAGATGTCCTCCAGCATGCACGGACATCTCACTTGCCTTCCAGGAAGCACGAGTGTGATGTCTGTGGCCGCTTCTTTCCAACTTTTGAGAGCATCAGCATTCACAGCGTCTTTCATTTGCGGCATGGTGGCCCTTATCGTCAAGCAGCTATTGGTGAGTGCTTTCAAACACAAAAGAGGTACTTGAGTTCATGCAAGTGTTTACGGAAATTTTATTTCTTTGTGCTCACAGCACAGTCTTGTCGGTGGCTACAGAAGATCATCACACAGCCTTTATATTTAGTTTACCCCAGAAAGGAAGTGTGAAATTTGCTTTGTGCACATTATCAGATGCATCCCATAGCAGTTGAGTTTTAACCCTGAGTGCATTGAATGTTGTTGCTACTAGCTCTGATTATTCAAAGCTAGAACATTTTTCTGCACAACCTTCAATCATGTACTAGGATGCTCCACAGCTTGTGCTGTACAATTTCTCACGTTCACCATTTTTGTTGTCAATGCTGTCTCAATTTCAGGGTCGAGGAAGTACACAAAATTCCATCGGAAACGACGACCACACCGTTGCCTTTTCTGCCCAAGGCACTTCCTGTACTTGGAATCCCTGAAGAGGCACCAGCTCACACATAAGCTCGAAAACAGTTCCCTGTGTCGCATCTGTGACCGACCCTTCACACTTCCTTGCTCAGTACAGGGCCACCTCAAGGAGCACGAAGAGGAGCTGCGGCTGTATGCAGAAGAGTTGCCACATGGCATCATCCCCTCAGAGCCACCGCACGAGTGTGAGCTCTGTGGCAAAACCTATTCCACGAGCAACAGTTTGCGAGCCCACCGGAAGACGCACAGCTCTGATCGGCCACACAAGTGCGATGTTTGTCAGAAGCAGTTTCTGCGCTCTTATGACCTCAAGCGCCACCTACGAATCCACACTGGCGAGCGGCCCTTTGTCTGTGACGTCTGTGGCCAGGGCTTTTTCCAGTCATCAGCAATGCGCAATCACTTGCGCACCCATACAGGCGAGCGCCCCTTTTCCTGCGATGTCTGTGGCAAGGACTTTACTCTAGCATCAACATTGCGGGGCCACATGAAGATCCACACAGGCGAGCGGCCACACCGCTGTGCCCTGTGTGCCAAGTCCTTCTCGCGCCCCTATGAGCTCAAAACGCACATGCGCATCCACACAGGCGAGCGTCCCTTCGCTTGCGGTGTGTGTGGCCTTGGCTTTGCCCAGGCCTCAACGCTGCGGACTCACGTCAAGATTCACGAGCAAGGGGGAGCGGCGTCCTTTGCCTGTCGTTTGTGCGGTGAGGCCTTTGCGCAGGCGGCGGATCTCGAGGCGCACTCCAAGATCCACCTCGGTGAGCTGTCCCCACAGCCGCCAGAGCCTGCGCTGCCATTCCGCTGCAGCATCTGCTCAAAGACCTTCACGCGACAGACGCATCTGCGCAACCACATGAAGCTGCACCTGGGTCCCGAACCCTTCAAATGCGAGGTGTGTGGCCAGGCATTTTCGCAGTTTTCTACCCTAAAGAGCCACCTCAAGGCACACATGGGTGAGCCATCATACTCGTGCTCGGCATGTGGCCAGCACTTCCTGCAGTTTGCAGCGCTCAAGGCACACATGGCACTGCACAGCAACGAGAAGGCACTCGTTGACTAGGCACCATTCCCACTGATGCTTGCTGCGTGACTGTGGCACATTTGAGCTCTTATTCTTTTTGAAGATGGCTCACCAATTAGCCAAAGTAGGAATGTACTGTATTTACCCAGGTGTAACTCAACTCAAAGTGAAATAGTCCTGCTCACTCCTTCATAACGCTGTAAAAGGGAATATGTTAACAAATGTGTAAATGAACTCTTGAAAAATTCTACTCTGGATCTTGTTAATAAATTGATCATAAGTTCTTGGAGTTATGCTGGTGCAACTTTTATCACTGAGCTTATTCGTTAGCCAATTAACCAAAGTAAAGAAATACTTTAAACGTCAACTGAGAGGCAAGTCGACTTGCTTGTGACACTGGTGAGAGACAAAATATTAGCAGAACTGAAGCCAATTTGTAAAAGAATTATGCTGCTTGTAGAAAATGTATTTGTCTGATTCAAGGCTTGTGATGGAAGGCCTGCATAATGCCTATTAACTTCCCTCTTGGAAATTGAGGCATTGCTCCCTTTATGTAGAAAGGTGACAGCCATTTTTCTTGGCATCATGTTGAATAAGTCTGTAGATAACTGCAGTGGAATAGAACTCCAGAATAGAAACCAGTAATTGATTTATTTTGTAACCATAGGCTATCAGTAACACAGAACAATTGACTACTTTGCTTTGGATGGTTGCTGAAACTCAAGGCAAATTACATGTAAATATGATGATGTAGTTGGTTGTTTCTGTGCAGGTTGTGCATGTCACTGCTATACTCTAGTGAACATTTGAAATTAGTTACATTTTCTCGAGGTCTCGGCAAACAATGTGGGAAGGCTTACTTGTAGCTTATTTGTGGGTCGTTGGTTGTGCCAGCATTTTTAACTTACTCAGGTTCTATGTGTTCGCAATCACTTCTATGTGCATATGCGGAGCGGACTCAGTTTGTTTGATTTTGCTATAAGGGCTTTCTTTTGTTTTGGGTCTATATGTACTTTCCTTTTGGCTGGCAGTCACACTCGGGTATTGACAAAATTGCATCATAGAGCAGAACTCATGCAAGTTGTGAATGTTTACTCATTCACAACCATTTTGCTACTTGCACAAATAAGGCTAGCTCATGTAAGCAGCATGCAGTGGGTAGTTAAAATGACCTTGTTGGAAGCTATGCAACAAAGGAACCAAATATGCTTATAGGTTTACCTTCTGTAAATGCTTTGCAAAACACAAGAGTCTCAAATTTTGTTTGTGATTGATAATATTTCATGAATATGACAAACAATCCGTCATAAGTTTCAAACAGTAGGGAATGCAGGCTCACCTGGACCTAAAATCCCCCACGTTGACCCCCACCTTCCCAAGCCCTCAGAGATAAAAAATTTGGCATTTGTGGGTTGATTTATATTTGGGTAAATGCAGTACATCATACTTTCTTTTCTTTCTATGGCATAGGAGGTATGCACTGACATCATCAAGGCTGCCATATTGTTGTACAGCCAGCACGGCGAAAAGCTGCACTTCATCTTTATCCACTTAACTGCACAGTGAACGCTAGGAACGGACAACAAAATGGCGTATGTGATGCCATGTGAATACTCCCTATAGAAATGCAGTGGCAACACATAAGAAAATATAAGAAATTAGCAACATGTTGACGTGAAGTCATCAAAAGCACTTACCTAGTCTGCCAGAGTTCTTGTATTTGGCCCCCATGAATGGACTGGTGTAACTTATGAGCATGAGATGCTCCCCAGTTATGTGTTAGATGTTTGTGGTATTCGAACCTGTGCATCAAACATTAATGCTGTGTTATAGTATAAATGCATTCAAATCTAATATAATTTTACTTGTTTGAGAGTGTAATTGCCGAAATGTTTATGTTGTGTCAGTTAAATTACCATTTTGTAAGCACAGGTGCACTTTATAGAGGTAGTGTGCTGACAACTTCACTACTTTCTTGTACTTCCATTGATTCATTTACTGTTTAATCTTGTTTGTGGCTTCAATCTGGTCAACTAAACATGTGCGTGAATATTAACAATTAAACCTGGAATTTATTGAGCTGTGTTAAACCGAATCCTGAAGTGATGACATGAATGTCAAGCGACTGCCTGCTGCAAATAGTGCACAGTAAGTAAACCAAAAAAATGAAGTTGTGCATTCCTAAATGTGGCTTTCCTTTTAATGTGTAGATGCTTCTGATTCAATCCAGAATGTTCACTGAGACTGCTTTTGTTGAAACATCTGGAAAAAAATAATATGCATTGTGCCCGTTTCCACACATTGTTAGTACAAGTGCGCTAAAAGTTTCCACACTGCTAATACAGTCAAACCCTTGTTATGATGAGGTTTCATCTGACTTGAAAATGTATTTGCCACATCCAATATTCATTCTAAGCATATAATAATTACGCATCGATACCGGCACAAAACATTTTAGATTTACCTTGTTATATCAGATACTTCATTATATCCATGTTCATGATATTGAGTTTTTGTCTGTACAAATGGCTAGCAAGAACATCTCTTCACGCAGCAAGGCTTCTTTGTTGATAGAGCTCCACTGCCAGATAAAAGCAGCAGTGGCTTAAAAGAAATTAAATTACCCAAGAATTTAATCTTGTGCTCACTGCAAAGAGCACCGACTTTATTTTGCAGCATAATGAAATGACCGTTGACACTGGTCCTATTAGGGAGCCAGTCAGTGCAGAAATGCCACGTTACAGAAATGTGAGAGACCGTTGCGCTTGCACATTACTCAGGGTACTTTATGTGGAAACCAGTGTTTGTTTGTCACTCTTGTTTGTTGTCGTCCTTGTGGGTGTGAATTATCCTCTCATTGAGCTGTGGAAGGCACATTAGACTGCAGTGTTGCATATTGTAAGGAACCAGGCTAAATCATACAAACTATGGAAGTAAGACAGGACATTGCACCCACTTTTGTCTGGCTTGGCACTGTGGCACCTACTGTTTGTCATATTGACTGCAGTGTGTCAGAGAGAGAAAGAAAAGAGCGGCTTTAAAGAGAAGCATTCAGATTGCAAGTACTAATTTTGAACTTGCAAGAAGGAAACTAGGGATTTCACATCTTTCAGTTCCTTATCTTTCGTGACTAACAATAAATGTGGCTGCTAGAGTGAGGGAAGTGGCCTTTCACAGCTCATGGTTCAGCATTGGATGTGATGCTTCCAAGAAGTTACGGAGGTTTTGACAAGTTTCGATGCCTGCAGCTGTGAAATTGTCTGTTTTCGAATGTGTCCAGAACAGTACCATCACGACAACGCCAAAACTGAGCATGACGATTGTCATAGCATGGTAGACATTGTTCTACGTCCATAGTGGTACAACTATGAGCATTGTAAGAGTGACTAAAGGGAGAGAATGGCTGTAGAGGTGTGGCAAGGCCGGCATTTGATTGCCAATAATTTTGCATGTAAAAGTTGCATTCAATAACTTTTTGTTAAGAGAGATTGCTACACCTTTAGTGAAAAACAATGTAGGCCACTCATAAGGGTAGCAGATCTATGTAATGAGGGCAGAGGGTAGCTTTGCTGTTCTCCATAGGATATCATGAGTCAGTCATGTAGCTTTGTCACCTTGTCTCACTGTGGACATGTAGCATAATCGCTTTACTGTGCTGTTTTCTGCTACACTGCATGTTGGAACACGATCACAAGAGTGTAACCAGAAGGCACCTTTATCCAGCAAGGACAGCATAATGTATTTTGCTGTGACAACGGAGCAACTGCGGCTGTGTAGCTGCTTTAGTCGAGGAACTTTAACGGGTGAAGCATAGTATGCAGATTTTTGCAAAGAATAATGTTTTCATTCTGAGCCCTGGTGTACCAAATCTGGCAGGATACTTGTCACATCTACTGTAACATTCTTGGTTGCTTCGCAGACACTGGAATGCCTGAATGTTTGCGAGCGTTCCAAGGAAGTGGTGTTTACATTCCACTAGCTGTACGGGTGTCCACATTTGTGTGAATGTTCCTCTTGCATAGAAGAGAAATGTGCATCCTATCCTGCCACTTGTTTTAGTGTCTTGTCTTTGTTTAATAGTAATGTGACTTGTGTCCATGTGTGTGCTAACTGTGCTGTCATATGTGTCTATATGTGTGCCAAATTTATGGCAACCAGGTTAAGGATACTGACCAAAGATACAGCTCTACCTCATGAAAGTTCCGATAAACATGTCCCTTTTGATGCTCTAGGGATATAGTTTGCAGTGCCAAACTTATTTGCCATTTGATAGATTGTCTCTTTGCTTTCTCTGCATGACTGTTTTCTGTGAAGTGTTCTTTATTTTTGTCCGTCATATGTAGTAGTGAAGACGCTTTGTGTCACATTTTACATATTTACCCTGTTCACTTCTCATTTGCTAGAGAATCATTGCAAGCAGGTGGAAAATGTGATTGCTGAAGCTGCTGGAGTCATTTGCACTTTCTGAATGTCTCAGTGTTGCTAATGTCCGAAATCTCTTCACAAAAAATTGGCAGGCACTGTGCAGTGTCGAGAAACAAATAATTATCTGCAGGTGGTTAAAGGTTATTTAGAGCACCAGAAATTATCTTTCAGAGAGGTGCTATCTAAGCATGTTTCATGTTACTCTGATGGCAGTTCCAAATAGAAGGCTGTTTGCAGCTGACGTACTGCCTTGTCATAATACTTCATCTGTAAAATTCTAAAAATTTGATATCTAACTATGCATTCGCAGGAAATAGTCACATGCTCACAAAAATTTCGTTATGAAACACAATAAACTAACATTCCCATGTCGCGACCTGTCCAGGTGCACGTAAGGTGTCTAAAAGTGTGTGCAAGGAAGTAAGAAGAAAGCTGAAGCCAAATTCTCCAACAGTGTTTACACTCATTGCGACAACTATATAAAAATGTGCCTATTGTTTTGTGCGTGCGCTGCACTTGTACACCATTGCAGCAGCGGCTGTGTGTTTCTGGTGGCACATAGCTGCAAAAAAGAAGAACAAAACAAACAGAAACACTGAAATGTTCATTGCTTGCACAGATTCCACAGCTGTGGCATTCGTGGATGGCAGGCTTTTGTGTAGCCACACCTGCCCCCTCAGGGAAGTCGTGCTTTAGAGTGAAGAGGGAGAACAGTCCAGCAAGTGGACGGTTGGGTACCTATCGGATATAAAAAAAGTTCCTATGAAGTATGGTGTGCTTTTCATGCCTACTCAAACTGTAGTAGCCCTCGTGTGTGTTTAAAGATGAGTGTTTCTCTCTCTCTCTTTTCTTTTCTTGTCACCAGTGTTGGTGCAACCATGCGAGTTGGTTAAGTGCATGCTGTAGTCATGGCTCTTATATGTATTGCTACTGTAGCCTGTAATGACACCTTAGAACCCTGTCCAGTACTCTGCCTTAGCATGGTGAGAACAGTATTTGTGGATTATACTGGTTACATCAAAAAGTAGGCAGCTTCGAGCGTAACTTTTGAAAGACCAAAAACATAGTCCAGGCCACAGGATGTCTGCTCGCTGTTAGTTCTTACCCGTGTCTGCATTGTGGGTTGATCACCTTCTTCAGTGCTTTCACTTTTTCATGCGATAACATACAATGCAATGTCTCAGTGTAGCAGGTGGCACTCATTGATGGCGTGGCGTTTGAGCTGACCACTGCATCAGTACGTTCCATAAAATTTGCAGATTGAAAGTAAGGTTAACTTGCAAGATTGCCTGTATTCAAATTTCTCTCACACGTTTGATTAGACTACAGCAGTCTATCTGCACTTTCGAAAAACATTTGGCAATTACGAGCCGTACCTTCTTTTTTTTGTGTGTGTGCTTCTCTGCATATGCGCTTTCCTGCAGAGGTAGTGTGCTCTTGGGTGCATGCATTGTTTACAGCCTGTCTGCAGTACACCAGACAACAGTTCAATCAGAAAATGGTTTCAGAAGATAATCCCTTTCTCAGTTAGCATCCTTGAACTCTGCAGAAGACCACAAACACTGGAAGGGTTTTATTTCTCGTAGCGTTCGCCCACATTTTTCGATGCCATTTGGTATGTGTCTTGAGTGGTCTTAAACATCATCTCAACATACCTTGAATATAGACTCTGGACTGAAAAAGAATACAGCAAAATGTTCACGGTCTACTCGGATAGTCTGACGGTGCAAAGTACATGCTTTGCATGGAGAGCGCCTAGTTTGACCCAGTGACAGTTCGAGGGCAAACTGTGTAGTGGTGTCTATAGAAGATGCAGGCAAGCAGCGACCACAATATTCCATACTTTCCGTAAATTCACCCACTGAATTTGGTTGAACATGATGCTCCTTTCTACAGGAGCAGGTACTGAAATTGCTTAAATGTCCACACTGTGTAGAAGCTGCGTCCTACAATTACGATCATTAATAGGTAACTGAGAAATAACGAAATTGGTGCACCATCTGTATCATGTGTATAGTTTGTGCATGCAAAAGTAGGCTCATCAGAATGTGTACCTTGATCAATAAACCAATAAAAAGATCACCCTGCGTCATGTCTAACACCACATATTTTTGGTACAGTTCCATGCCTGTTGCCATGTGACACTCTTCTTTCCCCTACCTGATTTGTAAACAACTGCTTCCTGTACAGTGTGATCCACTGTTAAAGGGAACACACGAACATAGGGCACATGCAAGTTTTTCCTTCTGGCAAGTATATACGGTTGATAACTTTTTCAGCAGACTACTTGTAGTTGGTGGTGCAGTCCTTTCTACATACTGGTGCAGTCTATTGATACGGCATCAGCTGGCACTTGCAGTTAGAGTGTTAGAAAAGTGAGAGCCATGCATTGCATAGACGGCACAAGAAGTCGACTGAGCATTGTGCTTCAAACCAAAGTGCATTCATGTGTGACCCAGCATAATCCAGAAGGAATTCACAAAACCACAAGAGAGCTACAGCTTTGAGTGGGAAGGCCACATCTCTCGAACTAGGTTGTGTGCAAATGCTCTTAGGCAAGAGCTGTACTCTGTTTTTACTTCGCCGCCTGTAGTGTCTTAAGGTGCAATATTCATCGCTCTTTGATGCATAGGTTGCAGCTTTTTGATGCTACTGTTTGTTTGCCTCAGCAAGACATTCTGAGAACAAATGGGCATGCACACCATCTTCCATTAAAGACAAAGCTAGCAACAGCCAGCTGATCTTTATACTGCATTGTGATGGGGTGAATGTACTGTCGCACTCAATACAAGCTGCAACACAAGAGCCATGGCTGCAGCAACGGTCTCGAGAAAGAAGTGGAGAGGGTGTTGCCATTTGAGCAATGCACAAACCCCCTGCTTTCCGTCACCTGCTTTCTTTGTGGAGCGATAATACACTGGCCCACTGAGCAGCTGTCGCTCCGTCACAGATAAAAAAAGGAAGAAAAAGTAATAAAAAAAAACAAGAATAGCTATGAAGCTAGGGCAGCCTGCGCTAGGATGAGGCATGCTGCGCAAAGGGCTAAGGACTTGCAGGCTGCGCTGCAGGCCACTGTACTATCGCTACGCAAAGAAAGCAGACAGCGTAAAGTGGGGGTATGCGCATTTCTGGAATGGCGAAACCCTCTACATTTTTTTTCTCCAGAGTGTAGCTGCGGCCACGGCTCGCATGCTGCAGCTCATATTGAGTACTATAGTACATTTAGAGTGAACATTCGGGGGACTTAGTGAATATGTTGCAAGATCTGCTGCCTTGCGGAAAAATTCAACGCTTGGATGCATAGGTACACATGTGGGTAGAGTTATCTAAGTATAAATTTGACCCATGTTAGGGTGAGAAGTAAGAAGGGTCACACAGGTTAGTGTTGCTGGCACATATGACCATGTAAACATAGTCAACTCGTGGTAGTTTGAATGCAGGTAATTAAGAAAAATGAAAATGGGATTTTTTAACGAGTAGCTGAGTAACATGATTTAACATTGCAAGCAACACTGCGGCTATAAGCGATGCCACAGCAGTGTGTTCCGGGCTGACTTCGACCGCCTGGGTTACATTAACCCTTTCCTTACTAAGCCATATAATATCAATCAATTTGACTTATAGGTTTTAAACCCACTGCTAAATGTTGCCTTTGAAACACTTCTACAAGCAATGCCATGCATTGTATGTATTGAAGACTGCACATTTATTTTCAATTAGCTTTGTCAATTTATGGCACTGGAAAAATACTGACAGGAGGTATTGTCAAAATTGGCCTCCAATGCAATGCTTTTCCAAATATGGTTAATGCAAAACATGCATGTTTACAATACTGAAATGACAACAGTGGTGAAGGCTCTGCATATCCTGTCAGATTTCCTAAGTTTTCACTCGATTGCTATGCTGCTTTAACAATGTCCTAAGCTATGGCCCATGCTCTGGAGTTTGCATTGTTTTTATCCTTACATTCCAGTAATATTGTATGCAATATTATTTTCCTTCTAATTGGGTCACTCTTATTAATTAATGTTTCAACAGCGCATGTGAAACATAATAAATGCTTCCTGTCACGTGGTGTCCTTAATAAACTGACAAGAGTAAACGAGAACAAAGGGGGTTAACCAACGGGCCCAATTTTTATTAGTGATATAATGAGAAGCCAACAAACACTGACACCAAGAACAACATAGGGGAAATTACTTGTGCTTAGTAAACGAATTAAACGATAAATTAGTGGAAATGAAAGTGGATGAAAAAACTTTCCGCAGGTGGGGAACGAACCCAAAACCTTCGGATGAGTTGGTACTTTTCAGAGTCACCTTCCACAGCAGCTCGGCTAGTGGTTTAGTCCGTTACTGCATCAACACAGCTAATCAGAATGGACTTGTATTTAACCTGGAATACCAGAGACAGCACATGAACTCTCCAATGCTAGTTCAAGGAACATGAATAGGCGAGATTGCTTTCAGAGGGGCACTGACTGAGCATGTTCATTTGAGTACAAGGAAAGCAGCAGATATTCTTCGCACGGATAATCGTTACTGTAAAAGCGTTACAGAAAGCAGGAAGAAAGGAGCCACGAGCTTGCTACTACAAGTCCAAACATACGACCTTTGCACAATTTGTGGCGTGTTCCTGTCCACATTTACAGAGAGACACCTTTCCCGCGTAGCATTGGCATGATCTCCACCAACGTCGGCCATAAATGTTTTTGTTGTGGTATAGTTTGGATGAGTTGGTAAACCACAGGCAAGGCAACTATTTTATGTCTTATTTTATTCTCGGTACTTTTTGTAAAACTACAAAATTATTCTTGTTCACACTTTTTTGGAAGCTACAAGATTGTCACAGGAATTCTGACTCAAAAAAAAAGAAATGCGCAATCAAATTTGTTTTGCTTCCATCAATATTGCAATGACTAAGCTGAAGTTTGATATACAACAGTATGTGTTGTGAGTAGTATTTATTAAAATAAAAGAAAATACCAAAGCACTGAAAATGGCCCCATTTACAGCAACGAGAAAAGGTATAAGTCTAGAGCATTAAGGTATCTTTCACTGTGTTTCCATCACAAGAATCTAAAAAAATTTTTGCTGGCCTTCTATGTTTATTGTTGATGCATTCTGAAGCAATGAATTGTGGGTATCATTTGGTTAATAGTACAAACATTTCAGCTTCTCAGTGCACAGTATCACAGCCAAAAAATGGTTTAAAGGGACAGTAAAGAGAAACAATAGGTTCAGGCTGATTCAGTTTTCTTTCAAAACTTTATTTTCGTTAATTTCATGATTCTTGAAGAGAATATGAAGACTAAATTTCTACTTATGTAATTTTGCTCTGAAACCCCAGTGACAGTATGTCAGTGCGACTTCACATTTAGAAGATAGTGATATCATCGGCATATATTGCATGCCTAATTCCTGGTATTGCTTTGAGTTTGTTAGGCAATTCCATCCTAGCAATGTTGAAAAGGGTGGGTGATAGAACAGCACCTTGTGGGGTTCCTTTGTTGCGGGTAGGTAACGTCGGGGTTCCGAGTGAGCCAATGCCTATTGTGGCCGTGCGGTTGCTTAGAAAGGTGTGTATGTAATTGCAAGTATTAGAACCACAGTTCGTAAGACTTGGGTTTATAAGGATGGTATGGTGAGCCACCACTGGTTCTGAAGGAGTGAAACAAGACGCCCTCCAACAAGCGACCGACGTCGTTCAGCAATATGCAAAAACAAGTGGTCTCCGATGCTCCCCTGAGAAGTTGGAACTATTAGTCATTCGGCAGAAACCACGAAGAAAACTCAATGAAGTACCCCACATCACACTCGCCCACGACAGCAAAGAAATACCCATAGTAAACCGCGTCCGCATCCTCGGCCTCCACATGCAACAGGATGGTGGAGGCGAATACGCCATCCAATATCTCAAGCAGACCACCTTCCAAATCATGCGAATGGTCAGCCGCATCACCACCAAACAATACGGACTGAAAGAAGACGACATAACACAGCTCATCCAGGCCCTGATGATCAGTTGCATTGCCTATGCTGCCCTGTACTTACCCCTCATTCCCAAGGAGAAAGATCAATTAGACGTACTTCTGCAGAAAGCATACAAGCAAGCGCTCGGCCTACCATCCAGAGCAGCCACACTCAAACTCGAAGCCCTAGGAGTCCATAACACAATAAGAGAAATCATAGACGCCCACTTCACACGCCAACGAGAACGCCTAGGCCTCGCACCAACAGGAAGAACAGTCCTAGCGCGCCTAGGCTGCCCCATGCACGGCAAAGGCCACAAACAAGCAATATATCTGGCCCCCAACATCTGGGAGCACATCAAAGTAGCCCCTTTCCCCAGAAGCATGCACCCGGAACGTCATGCCGGTCGTCGCCAAGCTCGCACAAAGACTCTACAGACAAAATATGGCAGTCTTCCCATCACACTATACAGACAGATGTACACAGATGCTGCGCACTACCCCCAAAAAGCAGCCATGATGGCCAGCGTTGTCGACCATAACCTTCAAGAGGTGGTCTCGACGTTCCGCACTGCCAGCGCCCTCGAAGCAGAGGAGACAGCCATCGCCTTGGCCATCACCTTTAGTCTAACCAACGAGCACGTCACAATTATTACTGACTCCCAGGCAGGTTGCCATAGCTATGTGAGAGGCAGAATATCTTCCATCGCCCATTGACTCCTCAAACAAGCCTCCCAATTCCTGGACGTTGAAATAGTATGGACTCGAGGACACGAGTCCCTCTGGGGAAATCAGCGTGCACATGCTGTAGCCTGAGCTCATGCCTCCCGCGTGCCACAAGAGAGCGATATGGCCCCATCTATGAAGCCCATACCTTTATAATACAATGCCATACTACAACACCAGAGATTGAACAGACGACAATACCCACCTCCACACAAGACCCTCTCACACGAAGATGCCGTAGCATGGTGACAATTACAAACCAACACATACCCCCATTTAAGCAGACTACACGCAATACACCCTACGCTATACTTATACAAATGTCCCCTTTGTAACAACTATGCCTCCCTATATCACACCACATGGGTGTGCCTCCTCCTCCTCATGTTTAGAATAATTTTACTAATATTTGGGCCATTGTGGAGTAGTGGAAATTCACAAAACTTGCCAAGTTCAGTATTTCGCTCCTTTAGAATATAGTCTCTTGTACTCAACACATTACAGGAATAAAATCAAGAGAAGCATACAATCTTTTACTCGAAAAAGTTAACTAAGGCAGAACAGACACTGCCAAAATTCATGAAAACATGGCAAACTAGTACAAGAACTCTAAGGTGGCTTTGCTACTCGGTTTTTCTTTTTTTGCATTTTTTCTGGCTCATCAAGCCTCCTCTCATGGCAAGAGTAGCTTTCTTGGCTTTGTAGAATAGTAATTACTTGTACACAGCCCAACTTAAATTTATCTTTAGGCTACTATTGAAAAGGGGACAGTTATAAGTATGGAGGAGTTGTACTGCTGTGTATGTTCAGACATCTCCAAGAGGGAGCACCAAGAGCAGTTTCACTAGTGTCCCTGTATACCGTTCTCTTATGGTTACAGGTGGGAAAATGCCCTCATTTTTTTGTTCTCCTCACTTCATACCAAACTCTAGACCCTCACTTTGAAAAATTTACCTGCCTTCACATGCCCTCGCCCTTACTACACTTTTCTCCCACCCACAACCCAACTAGCAAGAACTTCACCCCTTGCCCTTAATTTTCTGCATTTGAATAAACAGTTTACTGTTTAGCAAATGAAAAACTGCATTTGTGCACAACTCAAATACAGATAAGTTAGGGTGAAGTAGAATGCGTTCATTCATTTCTACTTTCAGCGATTCGCGTAATGCCGGCATGAATTTGACTTGGGCACTTAGTGCGAGACCTATACCATTTTTGGTGATTGGACAAATAGTGGTGCAAGATCATGCTCTCGGGTTATTACTTGCAAAAGATCTTGTACTTAGTCGCTTTTTGTTTGCATTTCATTTGTCCATGACAGTACATGCACCCTGACATTGGTAAATAATCGGCATAAATTAGAAAATCTCTGGGTATCGGTTAAGGGTATGCGACTAGTGATTTCTGAGACCGAATTGAATATGAATAGAATAGTGCCAGAAGTGAATCGAATTGAATGCTTTTTGAATAATGAACAGCCAATACTACAATTAATATAAAATGATGTTCACATCCCAGCACTCTTAAGGTTAGCAAGTTTCTGTCATTACATCGCATGTTATCAAGCATTGTAAAAGCACAAATGGATCATTAGGAGGAAACAAGTTTTTTCGCATGCAAAGGCCTCTTCAGAGAGTGCCTATTATAGCATGATAATGGCTACCTAATCGCTACTAATGATAAGTATGGCTACCTAAGCGACATAGCCAGCTTCATAGCGCAAGTTCTCATGTTTTGTCTGTACTATGCCCACGGGGGGTGAAAATTTACCAAACTTTTGCTCCAATTTTATGTTTGTTTGGGCACGGTTCACATTCCGAAATATTAGAAAAGTATTAGAAAAATATTCACGTTTACTAATAGTGACAATTCAATTTGAAGACCGAATCAAATAAGACCCTATTCGATTCCCTATTCGAAAGTTTTGAATATTCATGCACCCTTAGTATGGGTAGGTGCAGAGTTATGAACTAATGGGTGGTTATGATGCCCTAACTATTTTCTTCATGCTAGTCAACTTCAGGTAACTCCAATTCCCAATATTAAAAAAAAGAATTCTATAGCTCCTATACCCATAGACAACTTTGAGAGACTCTTGTGTTTTTGAGATGCCTAGTGGATACATTATAAGCTCATATCTTATGTTGTGATTTATGATTTACTCAAAACAAAGGTGCCCTTACTGGCATTACATTGTTTATCAAAATTCTGCAATGAAGGAAAACCTATGGAGGCAAAGTGAGCTAGTGAGAGCGCTTCTATATATACAGGGTGTCTCAGCGAACACTTTCAAAAATTTTATTTAGCTTGCCTGTGGCAAGCAGCACAATTATAGTCCATGAACTAGTCTACTTGAAGAAGATTGAAATACATAATTGACTCATTAACAAGAATTCACTAATTCAGTTCTTAACTAATTACCTTATGGCACACATTGCAATTCACAAATTCTAGCAGGTCAGACTACAAGGCATATCCACTTGAAACGAATTGTGTGGATGACACCATTTATGAAATATGCACAGTCAAACTTGCGATAAAAATGCGCTGTTGTTCCACTTACTTTCTTAAAGGGACCCCGAAACGATTTTGTACAAACATACTGAGTTGTTAGAGTAGGTTCTTCTGATCATTAATTGATGCATCTAAGTGGTCGGTGTAAAGCGTGTAATCTATTATACGGTTTTAAATATTTACATCGCTGCCGATCGCAGCACACTTATCGGCGGAATTTTCAGCCGCCCCTAGCCACATGACGTAAATCACCCAATTGACGTCAGTAGGGTGAGCTATCCGATTGGCTGCCCAGGGCACGTCATCGTTAATTTTTCCACCTTTACGGTGAACAAATGATGTTCATAATAGTTGGAATGTTAGTTAATTTGTTTCTATAAAAATAAAGTAACAGAAAGAGAATGCACAAGAACAATTTCTCACTACACTTAAGCACTTCCGGCACACAGCAAGCGTCGTCTGCTTGTGTTATAACATGCTTCATTTTGATGAGAGCTCTGCAATCAGAGTTGGTCTCAGTCTTTTCGCGAGCACTACGATTCGACATTGCGCTGTGGACTGCAAACATAGTGACTGGCAATATGTCAAACTGCGACATCGTGTCACTCTGCAAGGCAGAAGATGAGCGGACTGGTTGCAGCGCATCGGACTGCCGCTTTCCGATCAGTGCCAAGATTTGTGTTTGCGGCCGTCACTTTACACTGGAACATTACTAATGCAATAGCGTTTTGTGAGTCCGGTATTAGGGTAAACGCAAGTGTAGGGGGACCGGGCCTGGCTGCTTGACTGTACCGTTTCACGAGACGAGCAGAACTGCAAATGTGAATGGTCTGCACGGTGCAGCCACGGTGGCACAGAGCTCAACCGCACACAGTTGCAGTAACGAAATGTATTCTTCTTTGCTGCTGGTGTAAATTTTTCGCAGGAGTATGATCATTAACACATTGTTTTTGAAATTTTTAAAATGTTTTACACTTGGTTAGAGCAATATTAGCTCTTTGTTTGGCTGGTTAAGCTCTGCACCAACGGGTGGCTGGACCGTGTAGACCGATCAGGCAGCTCACGTACGTCTACGCTAAAGTTCCTTCATCAGCTTGAGTTTATGTCTCCACCATTCCGTCGAAATGCCCAGCTCTCCTGAAGTTACCGGAATACCAGACAAGTTCAGCGCTGCGACAGAATGCTCGCAACGCACACTGCTTCGATAGCTCTCGTTTGGGGTCGACTGCCAAGCAGCTGGCGGAGAGTTTGGAGAGGCTTCATGCGCTCACTCCTAGAGAACCAGAAGTCAACGACACGACGTGCTATCATGACGCAGAACCAGTGAAGGCAGAGCTTAGCCCCGATTACTTGGCGAACGTGTCAAGGGGAAAATGCATGACTATGGAGGAGGGTAACTTGTAATCGTCCGTAGCTCTTAATATGAGACGTTTTACTCAAATTGTGATGCGAATTATTAACTTTAGCTGCACCCCATGCATCTACAAAACTTGTCCGAACTGTTTCAGGGGCCCTTTAAGAGAACATTGTTTTATGCATTGAAGCGCAAAACTAACTGCAACACCACAGCATATCTCTGCTGACTTCTGGAATTAATATCTCGAAACTGGTGTCATCCTGAGAATTCATTTCAAGTGGATCCGCCTTCCAAACTCCCCAGCTAGAATTTGTAAATTGCAACATGTGCCATTAGGTAATTCGTTAAAAACTGCCTTAGTGATTTTTTGTTAATAAGTTGATTATGCATTTTCAATTCTTTGTGCAAGTGATGTTCACCTCTTCAAGTAGACCAGCTCATGGACTCGGAATTGTGCTACATGCCACAGGAGTTTTTTTGTTGAGTGTTTGCTGCAAAACCTGGTGTGTGCGTATTATATATACCCACTTGAAAGGTCCCACATTTTATATGCATTAGTTCAAGGAAGGGAAACGAGAACATACATCTTATTTACAGCAGAAAAATAAGGCAAAACACACCACTGAATGTTAAATTTGACTTATGTTGCTCCTTTTCTCGTCAGCATCTGGGCAAATGTGAAACAGTCACGTGTGCAAGCTACCCCGATTCGGTATCTGCTACAAAGAACCCAAAGTTTTGTGAAACGCTGCCACACTATTTGGCAAAGTAACACATGCGCACAAGCTCCACCCCCCTAGCTTTCCTTTCATTGCCGCAGAACGATGTCTGTGAGTATAGACCTTTTCAACAGAACTGCTTGTTGGCCTAGTTGGTGCTTGCTAAAAGACATGTTTTTTGCCGCAATTGAACACTCACAAAAGAAAGACACATAAAGACAACATGGGCAGCCGTGTTGTCTTTATGTGTCTTTGTTGTGCGAGTGTTCAGTTGTGGCAAAAAACATGTCTATAGAAGTTTTCATCAGCCGAGGATGAAAAGGGCGTGCGTAGAACCTTTCCTCCTCTCTGGCTTGTGCGATCCAGCATGGCGCTGCTTGAAAGTATTGCTGTCGCATGCGGCAGAACGATTTCAAGATGCTTTAGATCGTACCTTGTGAAATTTACACAATGTACATTCATATAAGGCCGTCAGTGAAGCCTCTTGGTGCATCGGTAACTACAGCATGCGGAAATATTGCTTGGGTGGGCACAAACATGTGATGGGCATTATCAGCTGCGGTTTTAATTCAATGAAGAGAACCGGTGTCTCTGTGTTACCAGCATGACATGGTAAATCTGCTCACTATCTGATCACTTGGCATAGGGACTAAAACATAAGACATAAGAGCGCATGCTCGTGTATAGCCAACCTAAGGCAACCATGAAACATCTAAGCGGCAGGCGCTATCAAATATTTGTGATACACCGGAGTTGTTCACGCGCATATCAAGTCTAGTAAACTTGAAATCACTATATGTCTATGCTAGCTTTCCTGTGTGAGGCCGATGGCGCTCCTCAACACAGCGATCACTGCGGTTGGTGAACCAGCATGATACATATATAAGCTATGTGCTTTGGCATAGCCTTTTTGCCCTGTAAAGCCATAATATTGTTACGCGAACAAAGGATTAAGACTGGAGACTATTTACAAAGTATGTTTACAAGAGGTAACTGCAGCGCTGACCAGTTTAACCAACAGCTCGAGAGCCAGAGAGCGTTCATCGTCTTCGTCGGGGCGCCCATGTGCATCGGCCACAAGAAGCATGCAATATGCATGTATCATTACCCCCGGCGGCAGAAGCGACGTCCCGGAGCATCTAAATGTCATCACTGGGAGGGTGATACTGCTTCAGTCGTGTAACGTGCACGATATCACTGGACTGGGAAGCAGATGGGGCATCAGGGGGATCTCGTAGGTGACGGGAGTCATGGCACCGGTATCGGTATGGGCCTGCGTAATGAGACAGCAGTTTTTCGGACAGGCCGACCTGATGTGATAGAGACCATAGAAGCACCAAAGAACCAGGCGGGAAGTGCACGTCTCAGTGTCGCCAGTCGTACAAATGCCTTTGACTCTCTTGGGATTTCAAAAGGCGGTCACAGGCAATTTCCTTTGCGTGGGCACAGCGGGCGATGGTGTCAAGTGCATATTGACACGTGTACTTATCTTTTTCAGGCGACCACGTTTAGCCGCCTAACAAATGTAATCGCACAGCGCGGGACGCACCTGCATGTATCCGAAGTTTCTGGAAAGTCATCGATGCTTCTATCCGGCTGTCTGTTGTCGCCGAATGTTGCGTTATCTGATTTCATCACGTGACGTGAATGGTGTAGAACTTTGTGGAAGGCACGCGGGTCCGAACGATTAGTCTGGAACATTCGACAACTGCTGTATAAAAGCAGACACGCTTGACCCGCTGATCAGATTTTCGACGATCGCTGACCGTGTTTGCCGCTATCGTTGTGCTATAAGTGTAGCCTGTTTTTGTGGGCATAGGTTCGCCCAATAAAAGTTCATTTTGTCTTTCACAGTATTTGCTACTGTGTTCTTCAACGTCACCACCACGTGACAATATTCACTGGTCGGTGCCGCGTGAACAGGGAGGGTTGTGTCGAGGGGCAGTGCTGGTTCTCGTCCGAACCAAGGGGAAATTGGGGAATAACCGGCTGTGTTGTGGCGTGAGGAATTATAAGCAAATGTGACAAACCGTAGAGCGAAGTCCCAGTCGGTGTGGTCTGAAGAGATATTTCTGGGCAGCTGCTGGGGTGAGGAACGTAGGCT
The DNA here is from genome assembly GCF_023375885.2 of Dermacentor andersoni. Classification (NCBI taxonomy): domain Eukaryota; kingdom Metazoa; phylum Arthropoda; class Arachnida; order Ixodida; family Ixodidae; genus Dermacentor; species Dermacentor andersoni. Next base: position 137,979,204 of record NC_092818.1, read on the forward strand.
AGCACTCATCACTGATACATGGGCTACAGTGTCAATGAGTGCTTGGGCAGGTATGCTGTATATTTTAACGTCTATTGCACTTCTCCTTGTGGGCACAAACAGAGGATTTGCTGTGGTAGTAGGCAATGCAGCACCACCTCTGAGGGCTGCATTTTTTAGTTTTCCGAAAGGGTGCGGCCAAACGCCACAGGGGACGAAAGGCGACACGGCTGTGGTGAATAGGAAGATGGGCGACGTGTTTGCGGTGAACGAGACTGGTGTTTGCATGGTGATGGTGAGTGGCTGTACCCCGTGTTCCTAGCAGAGTTGTTGGCGCTGTTAGACTCTGCGGTGGGCGAAACATTGCGGGCATTTTCATCAAAATGGCTCAGGTTGGTCGGCATGCGAGGTGATGAGGGCCACAAGTTGTGACATGACCAATGTGGCGACAGGTGAAGCATATTGGCTGGTCATCCGCAGTTCTCCACTCAGTCGGGTTGCGATAACGCGGAGAGAAGCGTCGGGGTGGAGCGAAAATAGTAGAAGGGCGTCTCTGGGATGGGTGACAGCACACACAGAATGTAAACCGATGTTTTTAAGTTCCTGGAGAATGATGGCTTGTATGAGAGGAACTGAAAATGTGGTAGCATCAGGGCTAAGCGAACAGAAAGCTGCGGGCGCCATCGCATACAGTTCATGTCTAACAATTCGCACCACGTCCTTTGATGGCGATGCGTGCTGCTGTGTGGGTTGATCTTCACACGTCAACATTGCGGCAGTATTGGGAAGTCTGGCGAATGGTTGCAAGACGCGTCAGCTTTTGGCCTGCTCGAATTGTCGGCACTCTTTAATGATTGCATCAACTGTAGAGCAGCTTTTGCACATGATGTCGGCGCCATCAGTCCCGCAGAAATTTCCAGGATCCTTGGGTTGCACGACAACTGAAGGTGACAGCGACGTAGCATGCGACGGTGACGTAGGAGGCGGCAACGACGTATATCCCAAGTGCTCAATGTCATTCATGGTGCGGATGGTGATACGACGTCCACTGCAGAGCTCCGTTTCCAACCATGGTACCCTGCACCTCTCACCAATACGTTACGGGGATGTTGGGAGTATAGAAGATTATATTTATAATATATATACAAAATGAGTCTGAGTAGTTAAGATGGCTGACCACCAACACCCCGCAGCAGCCAGTGTCTTGCAATCTTCTTCTTCCTTTCTTTGTTCATCCTTCCATAACAGTATATTTACAAGAGGTAACTGCAGCGCTGGCCAGTTCAGCCAACAACTCAAGAGCCAGAGAGCGTTCGTCATCTTCATCAGGGCGCCCACGTGCATTGGCCACAAGAAACACGCAATATGCATGTATCAATATATTAGAGGGATCACATAAAAAGAATGCGATGGCTATTTTTGAGAACAAGATTTCCGTAATACGTTGAGTGCATAATAGAGAATGGAATGAACACAACTGAAAAAAGAAAATTCGGGTATCGTTTTTCTCGAAAAAGGAAGAGAAAACGGGCTAACGCCGCAATACGAGCTCACGTAGTCACGCCACACGGTTATAGATATATAAACGTTGATGCTGTATACTTGGACCATGTGCTATATAATCACTGTAATCACTGCTTAGGACGCTCGCACAGTTGGTAAATGGTCGCTTTGCTGGACAAGCATATTCCACACTGTAAGGTATGCTGTTATTACTAATCAAAACTATTTTGTTCATGGGTGGAAACCTCATCCATCGAACCAAGTAGTCACGCAATGTAATATGCAGCTAACAGTTTGAACGCTTGTGAAAGTCTAGCAGCACAGCTCCTATTGTAGCAGAATGGTACCCCCGCTGTTACGATCATTGTGTATGTTTCATTGCTCCTAAACTGCAGCTTAGAACTAGAGGATAATACTGCAATAAGGTCATGTTAGTGAATGGAACATTCAGAAATACACAGCTGATCTCCGAGGCTGATTGTAGGCTCAAATATGAGTGCACACATCGCGCTGCGTGCTCCATCAGCCTCATCACCAGAGAAAGTCCGGCCGTAACGACTTAAACCACTTCAGTACGTCTCACAGAACCGCGTACCACGTAGAAGACACACGTCATAATAAATAGACCGCACGAGCGCGAAAACAAGCACCAGGAATTACTGCCGAGCGTACACCTGCCATGCAAGATGGAGCGCTTGCCCAAGCCAGCATGCCGACTGTCCATAGATGGCGTGTGCCACTGCGTAGCAATATGGTGTTGCCCATGAAAAAACGGTGTATAGGAGTTTGAAGTAATGTGAGCCAACTGTACAGGTAAGGTCAAAACTGGAATGTCGGTGAAGTTTTAGCTTGCAGCCATTAAAACAGTACAACGATATGCCAGTTGGAGACACTAGTACATGTAGCACATCTGAAATCTAGGCTGCATGCTCGGGCAAGGGAAATATTCTTTTTCTTACATCCTATAAACTTGACCTTGGCTGTAGAAAAAAAAGCAAGCAAATATAATTGTAGCACTCAGTCTAGCAGTTACAGCATGTGGTGAAGTCATCAGAGTACACAACATGGCTTTTCATGCAAGTTTAATACAAAGCGAGGTGAGCAAAACAGCACTGCAGTTTCTGAACAAGCTTGTTCAACAAGCATTTTCACACAGTAGAAGTAAAGCCACATGCGAGTCATGACTGCATTCATTAACACAGATACAATCATACACTTCAGCAATAATGTGCCCTATATTTGCAAATGCAACTATGGACAAAAAAAAAAAGAAAAATAATAAAGGGCTGTTGCTTTACAGCAGAAATGTGCAGCCATTCTGGCCTGCAACTTCACATGGTAATTACACAAAGGGTTTCACTGTACAGCATGCCAAATAAGGTGAAAGTAATGCCTACTTTCACTGTTGTAAAAAAATGTATCATGCCATTTGCACCTTGCAACTATTTGCAATCTTGGTGAAATCGTAGCACTAGAGGAAATGTGGTATGTGCTTAAATTTTTGCTCTCTTTCAAGAACTGGACACATTCACAGCCACGTCTTCATGTGAAAGGCTTGAAATAGCTTCCAATGACTGATCATTCATAGTTAGCAGAACTGATCACCTATTTTATTAAGTACATTAAGGAATACTGCCAAAAGTCGAGTGATCCTCAGCAATATCTCCATTATTATACTACATGCATTACATGTATCTATGGACCAGCTAAAAATGTATACCTATAAGCATTCATAGGATCCATTTTATCAGCACAATCACAAGTACAGTTGAACAGCATATAATAGTTATATACAGTTTCTAACTTATAGAAGTGCACTCCATCACATGTAATCAAGCTCCTGAATAAAACAAGTAAACCTATTCCCTATTCTTAAAGAACCTTGCATATGTACAAATTGCACCCAAGGTTATTGGTGCACAAGGTGATGAAAAAAAAAAGAGATTATGTTTCAATTGTTGCTGTTTTAGTTACATCATTAGTGCAAATTGTACTAGATTGGTTTAGTTGTATATGTCCGCACTCACCAAAAACAAAAATTTGTTGTAACTGAGCGTCCTTCTGAATACTTTTCTATGTGTCATTCTTTTAACATCACCATGCTCTGTAGCTGGCCAACATCTAGAAGAAATGGTCAATGAAGGTTAGTAGAATCTGACCATCTCCTGATGCAAGGACTGGTGGCCTTACCAGGCCTAATGCAGTGAATTAAAGAGGCTCTCTCTAATACACAATGGCTGAAGAAACCAATAAAAGTTGCAATGTGCAACAGATAACCTGTAAAATCTTAGGCAAATGTGCACTGTAATGGCTCATAAAGACACCAGTGTTAAGAGCTCTCGATAACTCAAATGTGGGCAGGAAGAATGTAGCGATTCCTTTCGCTCAATTCGATTCCTTTCATAGTTTCAATGTAGGCAGAGCCCTGCTTGGACCAGTGACGAAGTGCAAAAAGAGAAAAAAAATAAGAATTGTTGCATTATCCTGGCTCTAATGTACAGGTCACTCTAGAAAAGCAATCATAACTCTAGTATTACAGCTCTGTTACTTTTCCAATCCTCCTTTGGGCTGTGACATGATCACAGGTTTGTAGATAGGCTGCAAGGTGCAACATTTCAAGTTTTCATCCAATCAGTGCAGCCTGAAAACAAGTGCCCAGGAAAGCATGAAATAGTAAAAAATGTCCACATTTGTGTTTTGTTTTCCCTATATGTGATATGCAAAGCACAGATCAAAGCAGTGCACATGAAGTGATTGCCATAAAGCCATAAAACACATTAGAGGAACAGACAAAATCATTTTATGACTGGTACGCTGCTAGTATGAAACTCTGTCAGCATTTCTTCAGCCGAGAAGGACTTGTAGCAGTCCAAATGAAGGCAAATTGTTTTTCTTGCTAGACTTCATGCCAGGAGATGACTAAATCTTTGTGTCACTAAATGTCACTAAATCTTTGTGTATTTGGGCTCTATTTGGTGGAAGAAATGTTTATGAGATTAATTTGGCTGTGTTTTTCTCAGTTTTCCTATTCAGTATGTACAATCCTGTTATTGGCAAACAATTAGGTAGCCCTGAGGAGTGATGCTACCAAAATTTACGAAATTTTAAGAGCAGCTAGAATGAAAATATTTAGGTGCACGTATCACCACCTCTTCCTTGGCTTTAGCGTTTTTTCTGGCATGTCATGCCTCAGTGCACCGTATGAGTCATCGTCATCAGCCTATTTTACGTTGACTGCATGATGAAGGCCTTTCCCAGCAATCTCCAGTAACTGACATGCTTAAATACACTGCTTGAGAAACCAGCAACCTTTCCTTCGAAAACTGGAGCATGGCAACATCAAAAGCAAGAGTGAATGCTGCTCTTCTGTGTTTGCGTCACTGCAGCAGCACATAGCAGCAGTAAGGATCAATACGAAAGGGAACACATGAATTGCAATCAAGACAGCACATTCCTGCATTCGATCTCGCAACACCAATAGCGCACACGCATCTGTAATGGCAGCCCTTTGACACCCTGAAGTCCTCATTGCTTTTACACTGTACTTGGGCTTGAGGCAAGCAGAGTTTAAAACCAAGGCCAGCTGCACTGCAATTTTTACAAGTGGATTCTGATGGTGTGTTGGTGCAAGTGCACCCAATAAACCACAAGTTAAAAAAAGTAACTCGTGCTATGATCGCCCAGCCATGGCTGCCATTCAGTTTGCTAAGCACTACCATTACTGGCATCCATAACTAGTGATAACATAGTGGAGCTCACTGTGAGAAGAGATTGGTTTCTTGTCCTTGTCTCTGCATTGAAACCAAGAAGCTGTGAAAGGACAGGTTCTTGAAGATAAGCTATTTAGCAGGCAATACCGAGTGAGGTTTGCAGCCGCACTTCTGAAATAATTCTGCTTCAGTGCCGAGAGGTGTTCACTTTCATATTGGCACACCATGTTACATCTTTGTAAAGTGCCTAAAGAAGCTTCAGTGCACAAGCTCCATACTCACAGAAAGTAGCGAGCATTGTAAAGAAAATTTGGTAATAGCAACTTAACAATTGATCTTAGTAATGTGAAAAAGAAACATCTATGATAGTTAATTTATTAATCTAAAGCAGAACTACAGAACCGTGGCTGTGAATATGGTTCTGAATACAGTGAAACCTCGTTATAAGAAAGTGGGTCATAACAACTTATTGTATATAATGAAGTGATCTTGTAATTAGTCTTAAGCTTCCTATAGAAACCCGTACATAGAAAGCCTTGTTTCAGTGAAGCAAAGGTTTCCTACAATTGGATGTAACTAATCTTTCTTTAGCTCATAATGAAGATTTAATGACTATTTTGTACTGATTAGGATTAAATCTGGTGGTGCAAGATGCTGCTGATACAACTCGTTTGATGCAATGGTTTGACTACCGCAACCTGTCGGTGACCTGGCGCTGTACAAAACTGGCCGCGCTGCCAAGTTAGCAGCCCCGCCCACACACTACCATTGTCACCTTGCCACTGCACTTGCCTGTGCTCTGTGGAGGGCTCTGTGGATGCAATATGCTGTGCACTGGTTGAGGTTCATAATCATGAACTATTACCCTGAAACTAAGTGCGAGCAGTGGGACACGTGGCTAGAAGTACATGGATCAAAGATGCTTGGTGCATGTTACACAATCTAGCCGCGGCCGTGTTAAAAACCACTGTGCACACACAGCCAAGAGGTTTTTCGCATCCTGGGGCTCTGTTGTCTAACGATACACTTCTTACCACCCCTTGTTACGGGTTCAGAGGAAGTGACACTGTTGTTATCCCCGGGATAAGCAACCAGGTCTGGCAAATGGTAACAATGAAAAATGAAATGGATCGTTATAAAATACAAATTATGGTCTCGTGTTCTTGGTGATTGCAAGGCAGTTTCAGAATTATGTGAATGCAACAGCAGAGTGCTGCAAGCCTCTGACTTCGTGCACTGATAGACTTGTTGTACCACTACTTCTGAGCATCTGACGACGGTGGTGATGGACTAGCATTGACAGCTGCATGGAAGAATGCATAACCTCACGGACGAAGCTGCGGCAGGAAAACAACCTATCGCAGTTATCAGCAATACTCTGCAAGCTTTTGTATCGTCTTCGGCTTACCCAGTCGTAAGTGACCACACCCCGCCTCAAGCATTGTTGGCTGTGAGGACGGACAACAGATATAACAGAGTAATCGATATAATGAATTTGAGTTGACCCTTCGAGTTTCTTATATCGAGGTTTTACTGTACACTGGTGAAGAAGTCTGCAACTGCAAACAGTTGCAAGCCTTACAAAAATTGTTCATATTGAAGAGTTGCGGGTGAATTTTCCGGGACTAGACTATTACACATACTCTAGGACAAGCACACATCAGCAACAAACACATGGTTGTGTGAACAACGTGACTACAAAAATAAGAGGCGACGGGAAAAGTTACATGAAAGCAGCAAGATTTATAAGCAATTCCAGACACATTAACTTAAGTCTCACATGCTACATATTAAAACATAGCTTTCTTTGTGATTTCAATTTCTTGAAACACAGTCTAGACTGCTTCAAATACAGCAGTGTGCTTCACTTCCATTTTGAACATGGTATACTAAGAACTCCACATGCAGGGATTTTTCCAATAAATATCACACTTTTATCATCATGCTACACATATGCACTTCTGGAAGAGAAATTAATATAGTGTATAATATAATACACTTTATACATAGCATCAAACACACCCGCATGTCCTAGAATAAGAAAAGACTCATACACTTCTAAAGGATGCACACTTCAAAATGGATTTAAAAAATTACATGTACCTCCTCAATGGAGGACAGTTTGTGATGATCACTGCACCTACACAAGTGATGCAATGATTTCATGGAATGGACTTCACACAATGAGCTTTGTTTGCTCAGTCGCATCTTGTTGGCATTTCAAGAGTTTCACACAAATCACAGTAGTTTGGCAGACAAAGGCACTTTTTTTCTCTGCCCAGTTCTCCCGCACCCGACAAGAACGATCAGCAGCAGCAGTGGTCATTTAATGAGAAACCCCTTGTGCAGTCTACTATTATTATTTTTTTTGGTGTCTGAGAAAAGCTCCCAGTTGTCACTTTCGTCCTCATTCCTTGAAGACAAGCTATAATGAGTCCACATCCAGCACACAAATACTTTCATTAAATCCAATACTCGTTACAGGCATGTATTCATTATAGGCTGGTATAGGCAAGAAACATTTTAGATTTACTTTTTTGTATAAGAGAATTTGTTATATCCAAGTTCACTGTATCAAGGTTCGCCTGGAGTTGTCATCCGGGAGCAAAACGCTGCTGTAACCGATCGCTGTCAAAATGTGCAAGGAGATGCCCTGGGTCAGCAGCTTTGAGCCCAAGCACGGCAGGAATAAAAGCCCACATTCCCCCATGCTGACACAGGCACATTCATAGGCAACCCCCGATGGACAAACACTCTTGATTAGAAAAAAAAAAATATATTTTTTTTTGGCTGTAGCACACAGTGTGATGTGAGATGTTGTGAGACGCAAACGGTTTCACGACATCCCATAAAAAGGGTCGCATGTGGGACCATTCTGATGAAAAAAGAAGCTATCAACAAAACAGCGCGAGCAAGGAGAGGTCACCAAAGCAATGGGAACAAAGTTTTTCAAATGCAGCACTGCTTATTAATACTGTTTGTTGGACTGACAGGACAACTGAATGTGAAGGTAAATGAAGGTCTGCAGTTATGTAACACTAGTTAAACACACCCACTCTGCAACACACAACTTGCACCTGTTTGTTAGCAGGCGTAGCAACCACGTTAATGTAGGCACTCAGACGTGCAGCACTGATTTATTCTTTCAAGCTTGTTTCTGTTGCAAAGCCACAAGCACAGTGCCATGCTATGAGAATCTACAAACATAACAGATGTGAAAGTCAGAAGGTGCCACAGCATTTGCTTCACTAATGTTGGTGAAACCTCAAGTTGTATAAGCAATACCAGTGTTCACAAAACAGAGTAACCTAGGCTCAAGCGTGGAGTGAGTCCAAGTCAACGAACTATCACTGAGTCCACGTCAAGTTAATGTCCATGCACTTTGTTCACAGCTTTAACCAGAAAGGTATTTCATTGTTTGCAACTGCAAGTGACTCATGGCTTACCACCAATACCAACTGCTGTACTAACTTTCTTCCTATTCTTCCTACATTCATGCAATAATTGGGCCACTAATCAAATGACAGCAACTCAGCTGCACAGAACAAAGCAATGCAGAGATGTGTGCAGCAAAGTACCATACATTTAACATTCTTATGTACCAGTTGTCAATGTAGTCCTAAAGCAAAAGAGCGAGCAAGCCTATAAAAATGAGGCTTTGCTCCCTGTGCTTTGAGCTATTAATTAATTTGCAATTGCAGTACTATTGGCTAACCTTCTGGTCAGCTCGATATAGCAAATACCAAAAAAGTGGTGGTGTCAGATTTGATTCCTGGAACCAACAAATTTCAAATAGAAAGCTTTCTTTCTAAAGGAAGTCTAGCAGTTAGCCTAACTGCAAAATTAGCTGGTTGTGTGACACTGCGCCCAATAAAGCCAATTCTGTTGGGCTATTGTTTGCTGCAGGAAGAGCCACAATAACCACAGAAATTTGTTCTCTGAGCAGCAATGCATCGCTTAACAGCTGCTCACTGTACCTAGATGGCAAAGATAGAGAAAGCTGCATTCCAACTGCTTTGACTAGCACCTGGTGGCTTCATTGAGACAGTGAAGTTTAAGAAGCAAACACATATACACAGAAACTGCACATACACAATATCTCTGTCTGTCAAGCTGTGAAGTTGGTTCTATAGATGACATAGCATATGTTTGTTCACGTAAGCCGCACCACAAATTAAAAAAAAAAAAAAAAAAAAAAAACGTCAAGGTGAAGGTGTGGGCCACACTTAAATTTTGTGTTTATGTGCAACAAAAATTAAGGTGGGAATGAATGCACATAACAATTCTGCTGATATGGAACCTAAAACCCTTTACACATGTTTTGATACTTCACAAGTTGTAGAATCAAAGCTTAACAGACAATAAATAAAGCTGACAAGATGTGATCTTTAACTGGATTTACTTGATTGATGTGCACATCAAGGCAGCTGTAATAAAACATGCAAAACAAGCATGACATGAAAAACAATCTTGCACTGCCCACTTACTTTGAAGCAGCAAAAAAAAAATACCAGGTGCTAAAGTGCAACACATGAAATGCTGCCAATTCTTCTCTTATACCCAGAGCTCAAGCTGCTAGCAAATTTCATGTTTCTTTTGTGAAATGATATTGACGATGGCTACACCTATATTCAAGTTTCCTAAAAGGCATTTTGTGGACTGCTACAAGAAACCAAAGAGCTTACAAAATATGCACTATCCCATGTGGTAGCATGGTAATACTGCGACTTTGGCTACGAGCATTATTCCTCGACTTCGTACTCATTGTCAACTCTCTGTGCTTTTGTTTTTGGCATGTGGTCCAGAGGTGTTAACCTGTGCAAGCAGAAATTGCAGAAACACTGCCTTCTTACAAAAAATTAATTATATCATTCATAACAGAAATGAAGCTTAAAAGCCTGCTAACCACACAAAGGCATTTAGAATGACAGAAAGCTGAGAAACTTAGTAGGAGCTCATGGTTTGAAAATACATGCATGCAAAACAGGGACACAAGAGGAATTAAGAGGGCAAGGCAAAAGACGACAACTAACTGAAAGGCCAAACAGAGGCATGACCTTTCAGTTAACAGCTGCCACATGTGCTGTCCTTTTCATTCTTCTTGTGTCTGTGTCTTGTACACCTGCCTTTTGCACACAGAGAGAAACAGGCCCATAAACAAGCGACGAGCAACACCCAATTTCAAAGTTTTAAACAATAACAACTTCCCTGAAGTGCTTCCACAGCTCTATGCAATGCGACGCATAATGAGACACAAGCTAACCATCTCACGCAAAATACTTTTTAAGTCAGAACAGTACCAAAATTAAAAAACAGAACTAGAAAGTAAGGAAGGGCAGTTAATGAACTTAATAAAGAAGTAGAGAGGGGGGCGGGGGTCAATTTTTTTAACTGTCCTGGGGTGGTTGCATGCCTTTAGAGTTCAGCAGGGGGTGGCAGATGACCACTATTGTCGCCTGCCTGGTAGCTTGTCCAGTCGGCCAAAGCAATGTGATTTGTGTCGCTTCCCTAGATGCCCACCAGGGCGCGTGGCGTGAACAACACTAGGGCCTTCTGGTTCAGGCAGTGCACGGTGAGCAGGGAGACGAGGAACACGGCGATGCCGCCGATGAGGACGGACACCTCCTGCCGAAAGCTGGGCATGAGGAACACCTGCAGCGACGCCTCCTCCCATACGCTCTCAGTCCATGTTGAGTACTCCCGTGTGCTCCAGTCTGTATATCAGGGTGTGGCGGAGTCGTGAAGAAGAAAAGAAGAAGAAAAAAAAAAGGCGCAGCGATAAGCAAGATTAAGAGTGCAAACAAATGGCATCACAAGGACAAAGAAGTTTCACCGGGTGATGTCCAGAGGTGATGGTTTGAGGCACAGAATCGTGTGCATTGCATGTGGTGACGGTCAATGCAGACACAGTCTGTGCTGAACTCTGGACACACTTGATTGGACACCTCAAAAGCGTTCACCAACAGAACACAGCAGACACGCTTTTGTGCCCAGGTGGGAGCCTTTTGCAACCTCAGTCTCGGAGATTGATGGGTTGCTAATACCACTCCCTGGACATCATCCTCCCCAACACCACTGAATGCCTGAATACATTTCCCCATCACCTCCCACAATTTCGCTTGAGCTGCTCCCCTTCATGATAACAGGCGATGCTGGTCTATATTCCGAGCTTCTCATGAAACTTTGTTGACATCATATTATTTTTCAATCGTCACACATAACCGACAGGGACATGAACACAAAAAAACAAGATTGAACAAGTGACTAAACAAATGACTGAACATTTCACTAGCTCAGTTTTGTTCCTTTGTGTTCATGTTCTTATGCTAGCACAAGAATCATGGAACCTCACAAGCTAGCCTAGTTTTAAGCATTTTTGAAGGCCCCCACGCTTTCATTCTTCAAGAACAATTCCCTGCATTGTCTGAAGTTGAACTAATTTGAAGCTACGGCAAAAGGTAACAAATTTGCAGTCGTGGCTTGCATCAATGCTGAACTGTGACTCATCGCTTTTGTGTCAAACGACATACAGTGGAACCATGATTAAACGAATTTCTCGGGAACGCGAAAAATCGTAAAATGTGGGCGCCGTAAAATCCGAACATAAATTAAGGCTATAAAAATACTAATTATTTCACGCGACCGACTTAAGAGAAATTTCAATGTAAACTACTTCCATACTTTGCAGGGCTTGGAAACCCAAATTACCAAAAAAAGTAAAAGCGATAAGAATTAATGCTGCAGTACAGGTACCAATCATGCTTTATTCAAATGAACCTTTACGGAACTCCATTGCACACTGCCGCGATTCTCGCCAGCCTGTGCGAACTCTAAAAAAGTCGCTAAGTTTCTTTTGGACCCTGTTTGATCCGTGAACCAAGAGCTTTCGCTCGAGTTGGGCAACGTCCAAAAGGAGGTCCTCTGCACCGGCGCGTGAACAGATGAAGTTACGGATGCCGTCTATGTGCCGTAGCACCTCGGCGAACGTGGTAGGCACAGGCACAGGATCTGTGGCCTCGTCGTTGTCCTCATCCGATGTCACAGCGGTGTTGGCACTAGACAAAGTCTCTTCGATGGCGTCATCCAGCGACACCTCGCCACAGATCGCAACATTGATGTCAGCCTCCACGTACTCGGTGAAGGTCGTGGTGAGGTTTAAACCTTCGAAATCATAGTCGGCGAAGCCTGCATCGGCCTCGAGCGGCTTCGAGGTTGTTGTGTTCCCAGCAGAGGAGGCAGTCTCTCACTTAAAACTTTACTAAATGAATCTTCAAAAATAATAACATCATTATCTGAATTATATGAATTTAAAGCCACAGTGCTTGAACAAGTTAGTGATTGTGCTTCGTGACACTGCGTTCCACGAACTGGCAATAAAATGCATGGCGTCAAGCACAGTGATCTTTTTTTTCTGACTTGCTGCGCTCCATAGCCGCCAGGCGATGCTGCACAAACCACTTCTGGTTCTGGTACCCTTGCTTGACGCACTTAATGATGCCGGCATCCAGCGGCTGCAGACGGCTTGTGCAGTTGGGTGAAAAAAACAAAAAACAGCCTTTGTGTTCCTCAGGCTGCACGTATCGGGTGGGTGGCACGGTGCATTGTCCACGAAAAGCAATATTTTTCTCGCCTTAGCACCCATATTGTTATCCAGCTGCTGCAAAAAATTGCTGAAGAGCGAAGATGTCATCCACGCCTTTTGTTGGAGTTGTAGCTGCACAGCAGTGTCTATAAGTCCTTAAAGCACCATGGATTTGTAAACTTTCCAACAACGAGCACGGGCAGCCTCTCGGAACCGTCCTCGTTAGCACAGAATAGTGCCTTCACATGCTCTTTACTACGCTTGCCACTATGACAGCTGTCACCCTTAAATGCAAGGGTTTGCTCGGGCTGTATATGGTACAAAATACTGCTCTCATCGGTGTTGAAAATGTTGCAGGGCTTGTATGCCGCAATCATCACTGGCAGCGACTCCATCCACTCGTTCACCATCGAAACGTCCACGGAAGTGCTTTCTCCGCAGGAGCGGCTGTACACAATCCTGTTTCATTTTTTAAACGCGATTCAGCCACCCGTTCGATGCCTGAAAGTCGTCGATGCCCAGATGCAATGCCACAAGGTCCGCCTTATCCTTTAGAATGGCGCCATCAACGTTGATTGCAGAGCTCTGTGCTTCATGCAGCCACTTGAGGAGAACCTTTTCTAACTTCTCATGCTGTCCTTCTTTTGCCGCTTTCCGCTTGAGCCTGAACTTGTTGGCATTGTGTAATATCACCGCTTTGTTTGCCAGGATCGTCTTAAGCGACGATTCGGGTATGTTAAGGTCACGGGCAATGCTGGCTTTTGTGGCTCCATGCCGCTTTTCTGCTTCTTCGATAATATTCAGCTTATCGCCGAGCGACAGAACTATCCGCTTTCGGGATATCGTGTGTCGCGTTGCTCCACACAACTTAAAACCTCCGCTGAACGCTGGTCGCTAGGATTACGATGAAGAACACATGCGATAAACCTAGGCCTCTCCGCGCTACCTACTTTGTCGGCAATCTGCTGCTGGGAAACTGGAAGAAGAGAAACGCTACCCCAACGCGACGCCGCCGAGAAGAGAGGGAGAAAGTGATTGTGGAGAAGAAAAGGAGTTATTTCAGCACAGTGAGCGTCGCGCGCGGTGGCTGGTGGGGGAGACTGAAACGAACGATGAGACGAGGCAGAGAAGAAAGCAGAGTGAACCGGTCTAGCAGTGTCAAGCACTCTGCATGCGGAGAGACGGAGCGAGGAAAGAGACCCGTGGCACTTTTCTTTCGTCCACCGTTCCGTCCTGCGTTTTGCGAGGGTCGTCATATAACACAGGTCAGGCGTAAAATTGTGTCGCATAACCAGGGTTTTTAATGCATTACTTCTATGTTACGATCAGCCTGCAGGGGTACTGAACTGCAAACTTTTCATGGCCCGCTGCAGTTTCGATCGACCTGCGGTGCTAGCGATCTTCAGAGAAGCAACCTTCGAACCTTTCCCGGCCTGCTGCAATGCCTCGCTTTGTAAAGCAGACAATTCACCTTCTGCAGACAGCCAGTGGCGCCAGCGAGTTTAGCCACGTCTGGCGGACCTAGTATTGTTAGTTGATTCGCTGTCGCCTTCATGGTCTACATGGAGCAAGAGAACTCCTGGAACAGGGTGTTTTGCGGTGCTTTCTCACGGGCCCCAGAAGTCGTCACAGTCAATGGACAGGTGCGGTGGCTAGCTGTGGGGTCAGCTCTGGGATCAAGAGGCGCCTGCTTGGGTCAAGCGTATCAACCCGTCTACGACGACCCACTCCCCTCGGTGTGTTCAGTGAAACCAAAGTGCAGAAGTGAGTGTGTGAACCCTCCCCTCAAAGGCGGGTCGACTACGATGACTTTGGACGGTCCCATTGGACGAAGGTTGAAAGGCAGTTTTCCATCACCTTGGGATCTAGGGAGGACGGAGGGTTTTTAAGCAGCCGTTGTCGGCTGTTCAGTGCGCTTTCTCTATCAGTCATGCTAGACTGATGAAATGTAATGTTCTCCAATCTTCGTGTAGATATTGTAATTAAATTCCATATTTCACATTCTCGATGAGAACAAGTCCCTCCCTTCAACAACGTCCTCAACCTGGATGAGTCGGATGATGGCATGGGCCAGCTACCACTTATTTCACGCCCAACCCCAAACCTTACAACGTATAACAGGGGTTCCACTATACCATGTCATGTGCAGAAGCTGACTGATTTTACAGACATCTATGTTTTCGGCAAGCTTTATGATTCAGACTGTTGCAGCAGCCACATGAGCTCCATAGCGCCAGTTTATAATGGTGATTGAGAATTCAGATGTGATTTATGGTTTGTTATATATTTCAGACATAATGCACTCATATTGCATCACGAATAGTAACACATAATAATATCATTATTCTAAACAATGGCACCGCCGATGTCATTACATCGATCTTGCCGGGGCTGACGAAATCATCTGAACTATCCGGCAGGGTAAACTAAACAGGCAGAAAAAATACTGAAACACACGGCTGCTTCACTTAGCAGTATTTGCCCTGAATTGAATGTGCAGTGAGTTCTTATGGGTTCAAAGTAGGTAACTAACATAGAAATGTCATTAGAGTTCCTTAACAAACTCAAAATCTAATTTAAATCTAATTTTTTTAACAAGAAAAATGCATAACAGTGATGAATTCGGCTAGTTGCTGTAATTCATTTTTCTTGCTCTATGTATAGCCCACACTAATGGGGAAAAGAAGAATATTGTCTAGGAAAGAAAATACAAGCTGACACGAAGAAGCATAACACTTCGTGTCAGTTTACGTTTTCCTGCCTAGTCGGTGTTCTTCTTGTTCCCATTATTGTGGGCTGTACATAGCGAAAGAACAATGAATGCAGAAAAATGTAGCAAGCCTCTGATTCCAGCAATAAGATGAAATGTGCAGAGTTTACCTTCACAGAATGGAAACTCATTTGCCCTAGATGCCCATCATTGTCAATCTCAAACAGCCTTTTATAAGTTTCTATGGACTACATGTTGGCCCATTCATGCGATACGTTGCATCTGATATTCTGTATTTCTTGAGCCCCTGCACTACAGTCGCAAATGGGATAGTGGCCCCCAGTTAGGTTAACTAGTTAGTTAGGCTAGTTAGGACTTGCTTATTTGTCCTGCAATACATTCAGTTCTCAGGAATGCCGAAAACACCTAGCGCGACTTTGTTGGCGCTAGCTTAGCATGTCAAATAACTCATTTTTTATTGAGCTTTTGTAATGAAAGACTGAAGGCAGCGCATTGTCATTGCCATACTGTGTAAGAACTTGTTTTGTCGCCATCTTGTGATGTTAACGGCTATGACTCTGGCTCTGACAGCAAACTGTTGGGAAAGACATGAATGCGGTCTCATTTCTGATTGCAAGATGCAGACAATTTTCACACCAATTTTCCTGGGAAAAATGTGTGTGTTAGAAACGGGTAATTATGGTAATCATTTATTGTGAGCTGCCATTTTCACTCTAAGGTTTTCATTGGGCAGGCCGAAAACAGGCGCCTTTTGGTGGAAGATACGTCTTTGACACAAGTTATTTCTGTCCCTTGTGTCGCCAAAACAGACACTGAAGCCATTAGGGTCATAGAGTTTCTTACAATATACTAGAGGGAACAAAAGCGCTGCAGTTGTTGACCCACCATGGGAATGATGGGAAGTACATGGACTTGTCTGATCTTCATGCTTGTGGATTTAGATGTTCTTGTGGCTTTGTATATTACGCTTTATATGCCTTCATTGTCATAAATTTCAGGGCAATCTACACCCTTTGAAGTGCAGAAGACACTGTGAACACGCACAATCATTAATAACTGCAACAAATGAGCTTGTTGAGGCGGCCAAATCGAAATACGCCAGCATCTCAAGGCACTGGCATGCCTGTGATAAATTCATAAGGGTGTTTCACATTGCCTATCGATGCAGATGTCCGTGGCTTAACCCTTTGAAGGTTTTTGCTGTACATGTACGGCGGCGGTTTTTTGTCCCGCAAGGTCTTTGCCGTACGGGTACCGTTTCGACCCTCCGTTTGAAATTTCGCGCCATTATGACGATGCGTGCTCACTTACAAGCAGCGTTTGAAATTTGTGCTACCTTCTTGCCGAGATAAACAGAACTGATTTCTAGCTTCAGTGCGTCGCGCAGACTGCGGCAACACCCCTTTTGCGGCTTCGGTTTCACCGCGTGATCGCAACGGAGGCCTGCGAAACGTGATCTTTCTCTTTGTCGGCACTCTCTTGCAGGGGTTGCGTAAGTTGATTTCTATCTTGATTGGCATTCCTCTTAGCTTGTTTATCACTGCCGCTCACGAGGTATTCTCGCTCTCTGCGGCAACGCGCTTACGCTAGAGGGTGCCTCAGACCACTGCCCAAGGCAGCTGCACGAAGAGATGTCGTGTGTGCCAACACAACTCGTCGCTCCAAGAGGAGAACAGACATGCGTTTTAGGTGTGCAGACTGCGATAAGGCGCTGTGCGTAGACCCGTGTTTCAAGGAGTATCACACTCTGAAATACTACTGAACATTTTGCAGTTCTGAGTGATGCCGACACCAAAATACTGTTCCTAATTTTTTTTTTACTATTTATTCCCGACTTTATACATTTTGTAAATTCAAGATCCGCAATAAAGTAATTTGACCACCTGAGAAAGTTTTTTTCAAAATAATTCGACCCTCAAAGGGTTAATGGTTTCAATATCAGGCCTGTATTCAAAGCGGTCTTGTATTCAAATCCTGCCATCGGAAAATTTTAATAATGTTTACTGAATCATTTATTATGCAGTACATTGTTGGAAATGACGAGTGTACAAAGTCACAAAGCCGTTTGAAGCCAGAATGAAGAAATTTGGGCAAATCCATGTACTTCCCATAATTCCTGTGCTGGTACAACCGCTCGCATTCCAGCTCCTGTAGACACTAGTGCCAGAGTTCCTTCTAGTAATTATTGTATGAAACTCTATAATTAGCGCCACGGTTGGAGTCACCATTTGGGTCAGGTGTGCGTGCTCTTGTTCATCAGTAAACTTACTTTGAATTATCTAGTAACCCTCATTATCCATTAAATTGATAAATGGAGAGATGGAGTAGATTCTCCAGTAAAGTTCAAAATAAACTGATTTATCCAGCGAGGGCTCATTTGAGGAATGAAATAACAAAAGTTTCGGTCTCTATGAGAGCGGGCGGGGAGCTTTGGTTAGGATTAAATTAACCGAAAAAATTAATTAGCTGGAGTTGAATCAATCAGACAACTGCACAAGCTACATTTCTTATGGTAGGTTGGTTTGCTGGCTTTCCGAGTGTTGGTTGGCTGCAAAGCCTAATCTTCAAGTGATTTTGATTGAATTGGCACTAAGAGTGGTAACTTCTGATTGCGTCTAGTATCAAGAGCTTGACAATTTTTTCAGGAAGCTGTGTGCTAGTTAGTGAGCTAGAATTATAACGACAGTGAGCGTACCTCCTGTACTCCAGCGGTGCTCCAGTGGCCAGTAGTGCCTGTTATCCATCGCACCACTGGCTCTTTCGAAAGATTAAGTTGCAGATAATGTGCAAGCACACTTGTCTAGCAGCAGCAGCAGTAGTGGTTTATCAGAAACTATATGTAGCTGACACAGGCCACCACTAGCAGCAAATGTATTTGCTTGTATGTTTTAGCTAGGAGTGTGCTAACACGGAATAGCACATCTTGAATCGAATATCGAATTGATCAAGAATAGAAAGCCAAATATCGAATAGAATATAAGAAAATTTATCACGAAGTTTAATGTTTACAAGTTTTGTGCAAGAAAACACAGCGCTACAAATGCTTGGGAGTTTACTATGTAGCATTGCATAACAAGAATATTGCAAGCTAGCAGTAACTTAGGTACCTAGAAATAAAAATGTACAGTATGGTTTACATTTATTAAAGGGAACACCAAATTAGTATGCAGCCCTGATTAAAGCTGAGTTCGAATGGAGGTCTAGAAAATCATTTTTTTTTTAATCAATACAATGTCTGTTGAATAGAACCAAGTGCTTTTTTCCCTCTGAAGCTGAAGTTATAGTATGTTATGTTGTACCGATACCAACAAGGTTTTCAGTTTAACTCCTTGCTGCACGTATATGTTTTTCTTCCGGAAAAAGTTAGGCAAAGTATTCTTCATGCCAGATATATCAAAACAAACTTGTTTTCCTAAAGAAATGCTTGGTTGCAATATTATGCACGGAAATTGTCATGTATCACATGTTATGCGTGACAATTTATATACGTGAAACGTGATCATCATCAACTGGCTGACAGCACGCTGGCCTACAGTTCAAGCGTACTGATGTGAGCATGCTGAGTTTGTGACTTTGCCAAACGCAAAATTGCCTGCTCGTCGCATACATGTGCCCATGCGTTGTGGCAATAGTTGATCACCGCGCTGCTGCAGGCCACATTCAACGAGCCGAACTATACAGGGGGAAAATTTTAGACTATCCTGGCATTGCTGGTGTGACGTGTTCAACTTCGCTGGCCGCTGCCTGGAATGCTTAAAACACTGGACTATGTTTGCGCCAAGCAATGGATGCTCCGAACTCGCATTGAAAAGATTCCTAACATTACGAGACTCAACCATGACGGCGACACACCTCGAAGGCAACTTGGGAAGTGAAGGACCTGTTCCAGTCAGATGTTGGCATTCGGGCTGCACCTGGAGTAGTACACTATACCTGGAGCCACATAATCTACAGAGACCAAGCAAATCATGCGGTTGTCCTCATAGAGCCACAGCGAGCTCAGTGAGCGGGCTCATCGCGGCACCCCTTGGTGGCCGTAGTATCTACATTACGCAGCAGGATGCAGCTACATGCAACTGTAGTAGCCAACTGTAGTTTGTATGACAGGGCCGGAGTGCATGCTCCCGCTCATGTGCTCCAGTCTAGCCATGCTACATGGTGTGGATCGGCTTTGTCCCGCACCAGCTTGACCAATGAGTAGTAGCCACATCCAAATTGCGCATTTTGAAGCGCTATCAAAGCACACTACAAAGCTCTGCTTTCCAAGGCGTCTAGCGAGGAGTGGCCAGGAGTGAGCGCACACTGGCAAGCCTGCATGTGGTCTGACCTTAGTTTTGCATGGTTAGAGGCTAGTTGAGTGTTCAAAACTAATAGAAATTAGCATGACCCGATGACTACAACGCCAATAATCAGTGTGGCCAAAGTTTAATTTATATGTGGGCAGGCGTAGCTGAGTGTGAGCAAGTTATAGTCGACTTCTCGTGGATGTACATAATTCTTACTGAATTTTGAAATGCAGATTCTCGCTTACTTCATCCTGTTTAACAAACAGCATTAAAAGAGTGCATACAGTAACAGCAGGAAGAAGCACACTGACCAAAACACGCTTTTGACTGATGTCAACTATTGGGAAAATGGCAGCGTTTTATGGGACTCTGCCCGCTGACGTCAAGAGGCAGCCACTGACAGCCTCAAAAGGGTGAGGAAAAGGCCTCCGTTGAAAAGAGAGCTTTTTGAGAAAAAGGCGACTTCGCGCTCCGCCAGTGAGCGCCACACGCCATGCACAAGTGCAAAATTTGGCTGAGAGGTTTACAGAACCGTAAGCTATTCGCAGAATGTGTTTTTTCATCAAGCCCGAGGGATGGTTCAGACCCTTTTAATGGACTGACCCTGCCAGGTCTTATAAAGGAACAAGCGACAGAGCGCACCCCCCTGTCCCTCTTTCAACTCACTTGACTGAGAGCACATGCCATTTCCCTTGGCGCGACAAGTTGTCTTCCCTCCCCCAAGTCTGGCCACAAACATACCACCAACTATGAAAATGGCCAAAGGAGTCAAAGAAAGCTACAGTAAAACCTCATTAAACCGTACCCACTTAAACAGTAGTTTCGTTTTAAAAGTAGTAAAGTCAAATCCCCGACTCAGCGGCCATTGAACATCCTAATGTGTTTTGTATCCGCATAAACCGTACCAGCTTATTGCGTACGCATCGGTTAAAACGTAGTGTTTAAACTTTTTGTCGCGCAAACACGGCGGTGCGTCGTCTCCATCGGGCGGCCCGGCAGAACAACAAGCCTCAGAGATCGGAACAACGGCCTCCAAGCGCCCTGTGCGTTTGCGCGTGAAGCCACATCAACATCAGCATCATTTCGACGCCGTGCCAAAGAGCATTATGGCGTCGTGCAAGGGAGGACTCGCGTCATTCCCAAGCTCGGATAAAAAAGACGCTGGGTGCTCAGCATAGAAAAAAAATTAGACATTGTCCGTGCTATCGAACGTCACATGAAGAAGTCGGCGCTGGCACGCGACAAGGATCTGCTGTTGACTACGGTGTATGGCATTTGGAATGCGAAGAAGTTGCTCGGCAGTGCTGCTGCGACCGCAAAGACATGTCGGCTACGAGATTCGACTTTTCGCCATCGTTGCCTGTGTTGTTGCCGAAGTATCGCCTAGCGACAGTGATAAGGACGACACGGAAAGCGACAGCACGGGCGATTCAGGCCCGACAGTGGCAGAAGTTACGCGTTACGTCAGCCTAATGAATGCAATCGTCGCGACGAGAACAGGGGCGCGATAACGTAACTCTATTCCAAACGAAAAGTATTCCAAACTCTGGCACCCAGCAATGAAAATGCGTCCCCGGGACTTCTGCAGCACTACTGCGCGCGTGCACGGAGAATATGTAACTCCAACGAGGAATCTGCCATGCGAGTGTATGCCGAGAAGAGGGGGCTGGCTGAAAAGCTGGCACGCAGCTTCAGTAAGTTTGAGGCCGCTCTCGTCGTGCTAGGCCGCCGCGGCATCAAACGAAAGTAACACTTTTGACGCGCGAAGTGAATAAATACCGCATGTTTTTTTTTTTCTCTTTCATCGCGCTCTCTCTAAGTTCCGTTTTCAACAGGTAAGTGGGCGATCTCATGCTATTTCGGTTAAGCAGTACTACCATTTAATACGTAGTTTTTCCGAGCACCGGCCAACTACGGTTTAACGAGGTTTCACTGTATTTGCTTTAAATACCATTGGAAGACTGGTGCGCTTTTGAGAAACTATCGTGGTGCTCTCTCATAGCACCATGCTACTCAAGTGCTTAGCAGCTGAAATGGCCAGTTGAGTATCATTCAGAACCCACTTTATGGGGTGTCACTGTGACACTATAACACCGGGCCTGCTGAAAGCTTTGTGACCACAGCTGCAATCAGTGCAACTATACCAGTGCTTTGCTAAGGGGACATGGGTTTTAAGGTGATCTTTATTTCTGAACCAAATTTCATAAAAGCATGTACGTTTAGTTTCTTCTTTTAAATATTCTAAAGATGTAATTCTTTTTATCTCTAAGATCATTATTTCATGAGATAATTTTAAAAAGTCCCCTATTGTTTTTAGAACAGTGGACATAACCACTGCAAAAAAATATTGAAATGCCACATGGATCAATACCAGAAAGCATCAGGCACACAATGATGGAAGAACTTTTACGATTGGATTATTATTTCTTATATTATAATACAATGAGCTCTAGTATTCTGAACATGGCCATGCAGTGGTCACACAAAAGACAAATTTTAATACCTTTAAAACAACATGTTTTAATGTCTGCTCCCAATATCGTGTGTGCTAAATATCTATATTTATGCTGTATAAATAGCTATCCTATATCCGATAGGTATTGATTTATCCCACTAAAAGGTTTGCTGGGTGTGCAAAATTATTTTGAGAAAATGAAGATACAAACAAATCACCTAACCTATAGTTTTACAATGAATCTATCATTGCTGAAATATCGACATATGAGATAAATAACTAAGCAGATAAAGAGAATAATGGATGCAGATTCCAAAATGCAATTTGTTGTGTCGGCAGCGGCAGGCAAGTGGGGGCCCATGCCCAGCAAACGCGCGGCGAGCGCCGACGCAGAGAGGGAGACACGGAGCTAACTGCTCCTGATGAAAACCGGAACGAAGACTCAGCCGGCTGCGGCCGTTTATTACTAAAAAGGACTTCACATGCCAGATGACACCTCCTGATTGGTCCCAGCTCGTCACATGACAGAAGGGGGGTGCGCCATCTAGCCAAACTACCACGAAACATAAATGTATGATAACACAGAGATCTGGCAAGGGGCGACACTATACTACATCATCCCCCCCTGGAAACAAAGTAAGCATACAGTGAAACGCGCATACAAGACGCGCACTTAAGTCCAAGAACAAATTCAGTTCGTTCCCCCCCACGTTCACACACACACACACCAGATGCACTGAAGGCACGCACTTAAGTCCACAACAAATTCAGTCCGTCCCCGCTCAAGTTCACATACATGCGCACTAGTCTTGGGCACCAAAACACAGGCAGTCAGTCAAAACAAAATCCGACAAGGAACACGGCACAAGACTCGCTGCACCGCAACAAGGAACACATTTTACACCTGTGTGAACGAAAACTGAACTGTCTCCTAGATGTCACAGCGAGGCCAGTAGCCGTGGCATTTCGAAGACGGCAATACGCTCTAGATTCAAGAGACAATCATTGAGCCACGGAGGCCGTTTTCTGTCACGCTGAGGACGCGTGCGTACCTCAGAAGAACTTTGGGGGTTGCGACGCGTATTGGTCGACTTTGAAGACCTAGTCGTCCCACTACTATTTCCCTCCCCCTGGTTGGAAAATTGAATGTGGTTGTCACTCAAAGCTGGAGAGGGTTGCCCAGGAAGCTCCTCTCGACGTCCCAACAAGTCCCTGGATGCTACCGATTCCCCCACGGAATCCGAAACGATTGCTGACTGTGTAGACTCGGAAGCGATACAGTCACACGCACTACTTAACTGATGTCTATGAAAGGACGATGTCACGACAGACGAGTCATCGGAATGACTATCCAGGTTTGAATATGAGTACAAAAAGTCTCTATCACTTGTACACAATGTACTATCTGCTGAATCCTTTATCACTAGGGTTAACTTAGACACATGCCACGTCTTCCCATCACTGAGTAGAAAAGTAGATGGTCCTATCTGGGCCTTGACTTTACGAGGTTTACTGTACTTAAAAAATCCTTTCCTGTTAAATCTTATTCTGACGGTGTCTCCCACCTTGATACGAGTTGCCTGAGCACCTCTACGTTTATCTACGTACTGTTTAGTCTGCCACTGTTTCTGCAAGACCCTTTCTTGAACTTCAGACACAAGACTGTCCTCTTCCCGTAGATCTACACAGAGTCGCATGGTTCCATCCTTCTTGCGCACCACCACGAGTGGAGACACCCACTCAGAAACCTCGACGTGCTCGATAACGTCGCAGTCCTCGAGACGTCGCAATTCATTTGTGAACTGGTCACGGAGAGCCAGGGGTAGTCGGCGCAACTTTGAAGATACTGGTTTCGCATCTTGCTGCCGATGAATTCGGTGCACTAAGTCGTTGACGAGACCCAACTCGTCACTGAAGAGGTGATCAAAACCCGGAGGCACTCCTGTGGGGCTCTGTACAGAAAGAAGCGATGGTAGACGACATGTCAGCGACGTACCGTCGATCTGTATGCCCAAGCGTTGGATGGCGTCTAAACCCAGCAGTGATGTTCCTGTAGTCGTTACGTGGAATGTGACGGAGCATGACCTTTGGGAAAACTGGACAGTGGCTTGAAACAGGCCTTGAATGTCGATGCATTGCTTGGAGAGGTTTCTCAAGTCCACTGTTGCTTGTGACAGCCTGTGCTGTCGACCAAAGTTATTTCTAAAATCTTCGGCCGTCATCAATGACACAGATGCTCCCGTATCCACCAGCAGTTGCATGGAGACGCCGTTCACTACGACCGGAACTTCCAAATCTTTTTTAGTTTCAAAAGCGCTTACCGTCAAGACAGACGCGGATGGCTGCCCTGCGGAAGTTGAAGACAGCGTCTCTGCGGAAGAGACGTGTTGCACCGCTGTTCGGGTCTTTCGACATACCGAAGCGAAATGGCCCAACGTGTGGCAGGCCGATTTCTTGCTGGACAATTCCTGCAAGACGCGATATGGTTCCTGCTGCCACACCGATCGCATGCACCACGGTTCCCGGAGGAGCCATGTGCGAAATGTCGGCCCTCTTGGCGGCTTCTCGGAAGAAGTCGGTCGTCTTGGCGGCTTCTCGGAAGAAGTCGATCGTCTTGGCGGCTTCTCGGAAGAAGACGGCCATCTTCATGGCCTCCCGGACTACGTCGGCCATCTTGGCGGCTCCCCGGAAGAAATCGGCCATCTTGGCCCGTCGACGGAACGCCAAGTTGAGATGCCTCGATTCTTCGTACATTTTCGGAGCCGAACGCGCGGTGCGCTTGATGCAAGGCTTCTAACGAGCGTCCAATTTTTTCTGCCTTGTCCAGGGACAGGGTTTCGCCATGAGCCAGCAACTTTTCGCGAACGCTGACGTTTGCTACCCCATGTATTATTTGGTCTCGGATGCGCTCGTTGTAGGTTGTGCCGAAGTTGCACTGTACCACCTTCTCCTTCAATGCGGTCACGAATTCCAGGAATCCTTCTCCCTCCAACTGCCTTCGACTGGTGAATTCGTGCCTCTCCGCCAGAACATTTGTTGACGCGGCGAACAGCCGGTCAAGCCGCTGCAAGAGTTTCTGGAACTCTCACACTGGCGGGACCGCATCACTTGACGTTGACGCTGCGCCGGTCGACTGCCTTGCTGCTTCACTTGACGCTGACGCTGCGCCGGTTAACTGCCTTGCTGCTTCCTGCTCCTCGTCTGCAAAGTACTTTCGTTGTCCCTCACACCCGAGAGCGCTGACGAGCGCGGACGCTTGTCGCGCGTCCGTCCAGTCGCCACCGCCGGCCGCTTCGAGGTGGGCCTGAAAAATTTTTTTCCATCGATACCATGGAATTAACGGTGGCCCGGGCAATTCCAGAAAAACGGGAAGGTTCGCCGTGAAAGACGCCATGCCCGGTAGCGTGCAGGAGACAGTGCAGAAAACAAGCCGGAGCTCGCAGCAGGAATGGGGCAAGGAAGAACAAGGGGGGCGAGAAGGCCTAGGCTCGGAAGCCTCGCGACGCCAAGTGCGTCGGCGGCGTTTGCCTGCCGTGCAGACACAGGAAGGGTCGCTTCCCTTACGAAGCTCGTTGGTTTCCCGGGGCTTCGGTCGGAACCGCAGCGGGAATCCCATCCTCGTCGCCAAAAGATGTTGTGTCGGCAGCGGCAGGCAAGTGGGGGCCCATGCCCAGCGAACGCGCGGCGAGCGCCGACGCAGAGAGGGAGACACGGAGCTAACTGCTCCTGATGAAAACCGGAATGAAGACTCAGCCGGCTGCGGCCGTTTATTACTAAAAAGGACTTCACATGCCAGATGACACCTCCTGATTGGTCCCAGCTCGTCACATGACAGAAGGGGGGTGCGCCATCTAGCCAAACTACCACGAAACATAAATGTCTGATAACACAGAAATCTGGCAGGAGGCGACACTATACTACACAATTTTACAAGACTCAATTTATTTGATAATTTTTAGGCCTAAAGATCTGTTTCCCTCATTTGACCATGTGGGAAGGATCCAAGCAGAATGCATCTACACCCTGTGGTATGCACACATGCTCCAGCGTACAAGTGCGAGAAGGAATCTTTATGCCAAATTCTCTAATAAGCTGTACGGTTAAAGCACCTTTGTTTAATTTACCAGTGTCAGCACCCTTTTGTTGAGCTGAACTACTTACAAGAAGAACAGACTTCCAAGTTCCCTTTACATGCTTTATTCTTAAGTGGGTGAACCATATTAGAAAAAATTTGTTACGACCAAGAATTTACATTCATTCAAATAGTTTCACGAGCCTGTTTCAACAAAGCAATTTCACTTTTTTATTTGACAGTACAAGGAATACTTAGAATCTGCACTATATTTGCTCATAGTGTGCACGAGTAATGGCTCTAGTGGCTTAAGTTAGCTATTTGTGGATGGTTGATGAGGCCACTGAAACTATAAGTGACACTAACCTTTGAGTTCATGTGCCGGGGAACGTGCCAGTGTCATCATTGTGGTTGACCGCACACACAAGCCTGTCTCGTTCGTATCTGGGCCATCCATCCAGATGTACTGCTGGAGCTGTAAACCAAGATATCTGTGAGTTGACATCAACATACCGCATTTACTATCACCACGGACACACTAATTTTTCAGAGGAATCAATGCGCTATTAGGAGGCATGTCCACTAGGCAGAGCAAACTTTCTAGAATACATAGTTTGTGCACTTTATAATCCCACGGGCACTGAATACGGCAAATCAGTTCTGTGGAAGCCCGCAAGGTGGAGGAAAGTTCACAAAAGGGAAGACTGTAGCACGAAGCTACAAAGGAAGATCCCTCAGGGAGCATGACCTTCTGATGAAGCACTGTCAGTGTTGTTTCACTGCTGTTGTTGGGGGGCATGAGAGATTGTAGGTTGTGCAGCAAATCACTTCCCTTGGAAGGGAAGTGATGTGCTGGTAACTCACTTGAACAATACAAAGCAAGAATGTGCACAGAACACCCTGCTGCCCATTGCTGAGAGTTGTGAAGCAGCCTGAACTTACAGTCCACCTCCGAGTACAGTTTTTGCAACGTGTGCGTACATATCAACATGCTCAACACGTTAAGTCTTCTTGGGCATTAGCAAAAGGCCAGAAATACCTTTTCCAACAGTTATAGACGCGTGGTGCTAAAGCTAGACATATTCCTCACTTTGCTAACACACTTGGAAGATCGTATTTGCTCCCAGTGTTGTGACGCAAGTCGACAGCAGCTCTGTAATGTCCGAAAGATTGTTCAAAGGCAAAAGGTTTAGACAATTCCAAATCTTCATTTGCACAATGGATGAAGTGCTGTGCTCACAGCATGTGTAGACCCATTAGTGACAAATTTCTTCTATTACCCTTAGTACGGCATGCTACACTAAAAGGGCCAACAATCCACATTCCATCCACAATCCATCTCCACATTCCAAGACTCACCTTGTCTGAATCAGCAAGGGAGCTGCAGTTCTCTTTGGTGACCTTCTTGAGATGCTCCCCCGTGAGGTAGGCCATGACCAGCCGGGTCAGGACAGTGGACGGATTGATTGTGCGGCCGTTTGGATCCACACTCACATACAAAGGGAATGGTTTGCTTCCTGGGTAAAAATTTGGAAAAAAAATGTGGTGAAAGCTCTCATGTTTGCATGGACTGTTTTCTGTTTCAAGAGGAAGCTTTAGCTCAGATACAACTCCAATGCCGCTTATTCAAATACATGTAAAACGTATAAATGTTTTTCCGAGATAATCCCTGGACTGGTTTTAATAAAATTTGCTGCGTTTAAGAGAGAAAGCCAAATTCTAGTGACTATGGGAAGCAGAATTTAGGTTTAGGACGTGAATTAAAAAGGAAATATATTGCCAAAAATTGTTAAGCTTGAAAAAAGAAACACAAAGCTTACAAATCATAACTCTGCACAGAAAACAGATACCGTATATACTTGCATAATGATCGCACTTTCTTGCAAAAAAAATTGACACAAATTCAGGGGTGTGATCATTATGTGGGTTAAATTTCCCGTAAAAAGAAACAATGATACCTTGATTTGGGCGAGTTGGTTCATCTTGATGGTTTTCATAAAAAAAGTGCTAAAGACGAAGACGAAGACGACGGAACACATAGCGCCAGTCCTGTCGTATGTGTTCCTTCGACTTCGTCTTTAGCACTTTTTTTATGAAAACCGTCAAAAAGAAACATTTTCTTTTTTCATCCTGCATTTGCTGCGGGATGACAACGGGTCAACAAGCAGGCAGCTACCGCTGTCAGCACGGGACACCAAAATAGAAATGGTGGCCGGCGGAGCAAGCCGAATGCGCCAAACGCAATTATTTTTCTTCTCGTGAGTACATTACGCGCATTGAAACAGTTTCTTCCGTATCAGTAATGAATAATATCGTTGATATCGGCAAGTTTGCAACAATAACATAGCCATGTCCACTTTGAGGGGGCAGAAACAGACATGGGCACGCTTAGCTGCCAGTGACATAGAAACACATGGTGGGCATGCCACGGAAACTGCGGCATTTGTCTTCACTGCTATCCTAATACGGCATGTTTCCGCTAAGGGTGGGCGAATATCTTAGCTGCGTTACAAGCGTCTGTGTATGAATAGGGTACACTTCTAACGTATCAGTGTAAACGTGGCCACTATCGTTGCAGCTCGCGAATTGTTTTGTGCCCATGAGTGCAGATGAGAAGAATCAAAAGGCGCCTTTGATGTTGTTGTTGTTGACTAAAACCATTATGAAGCCTACAAGTAATAGAGCCGAGGCAAGTTTGCTTGTAGCTTTTTTTTTTTTTCATGGAAGTGCGGAAAGCGATGTAATGGGGCACCTGCTTAAGAATGCTGGGTGGGTGCAGACCGCTTGGTATGTCTTCAAGTGTTGTTCGCATAGCATTCGACAGATGATAAGTGCGATCATCATTAGCTAGACTTGGCACACGACATATTGCTGCAACAAGTACAGGGTGCGATCATTACACAGGAAAGAAACAAAATCTAATTTTGACGACAAAATTCAAGGGTGCGATCATTACGCGTGTGCGATCAATATGCGAGTAGATACGGTATTGCAGTTCTGCAAATTGCATCCAATAGAACATCCAAAGCAGAAAAATTTGATATACACAAATTTATATTTACCGCATACCATAAACTTATCTGTTTCTTAGCACATGTTGCAAAAGCAAAAGTCGTTGAAGCAGAGTGATGTAATAAGTTTAGACTCACTCATAGCTGACACAGATGCTTTGTTTGTGACTTCACCGAACAGGGCGCACGAAGCATTCAGAACGTAACACTCCAGGAGTTCCACCGTCTGCATAAAAATAAAAGTGAAGAATGCAGTTAGAGTCATGCATTATTCATCCATGAAGCAAGACACATTTCCCAACTCCGATGGCCACAAGCACTGCCCTCTATAGGTCCACAAATAAAAATTTGGTGGCAGTCTCGAAACCTTGAAAGCAACCATATGAGTTATCTTTCTGTAGGCCAATGCTCTGGCAAGCTGTGTAGACAGCACAACAGAGTGAATGGTACTGGCCCAAATTAAATGGATTGGAGGGAGAAAATAGCAGCTTGCCAGATTTTATGAGTGAATACCCCAGAAGCTGGTTGCCATCTAAAGACAGCATTACGAAGTCATTCTGGATTAGCTCAACTTGCCCAACTTTCAGTACATCTATGAAATGAATGCTATAAAACTAAATATGTGATATGTACAATTGTCCTCATTGTCTTCCTACACAATGCGTGAACATTCTTTCATGTTCTGAGTTGCATGTGCGTGATGTATCATGCTAGCATTTGCAATTTATTGCTGATAAGCTTGCACCTACTGCTTTGCTTATTTCATATGCCCCTCCAAGGTGACAGACAATATAGAAACAGTGCCAGCAGCTTGGATAAGAGGCATGTTCCTTATCATCAACAGCAGGTATACACAAACGCTCAGTGGTTTTCAGTAGCTGCAGGCACAACATTTACATTCCGATGAAAAAAAATATCACCACTCCTGTGAAATACACGGTACATTCACTGAGATAGCTGCAGCCTTAACCCTTTGAGGGTTGATTTTTTTCGCCATATGCGACTGCCCAGGCTCAATTTTTTATTGCAGATTGCAATTCTTCTTAAGACTTACTTCGAAAAAAAAAATTTGCCGTAATTTTTCTAGAGTGACCATAAAGTGAGAAAAAGATATTTTGCTTTGGTATATATGTACTCTTCATTCATGAATAACAACAATAAAAAAGGAAATAAACTTATAAGAACTAAAAATCTGATGCATTGTTATACACATAGTTCAAGGCTTTGAAAATGTGCACACGAGAATATTTCGCAAGACTCAAATGTTCCTGCTCTTACACTAATATGTACTATCATGAGCAATATGAAAGGGAACACAGGAACGCGTGGCAAACAGCCTCGAAACAGACTCGGAGCGATACACGGATGGCACTGTGAAAAACAAAGAGGGAAAGGAGGGCGCTCTTCCACTAACTGTTGGCACTCCCACCACACTGGCATTTCAACAAAGGAGCAGCTTACGTCATGGATCGTCTGACAGCCGATAAGACGGTAATCGTCGCCTGTGACTTACACCGATTCATTTTCTTTTCTTTCATTCTTTTTTTCTTCCCACAACCGCTTGATAGTACTCTTAGACCAAGTTTGCCCTGTATTTCAAACCGATTCTTTATTTGAATCGATGCACCCGGTTGTCAGTGGCACCTCGAACAGCGGCGGCGCTCGAACCAATGACAACAGAGAAATAGAATAAAGACAAATTTTTTAAAAAGAACATTGATAAACTGTCTCTCGTGAGACTTTGTTGCACGAAGTTCGTTCAGAAAAATTTACGTAGCACACTGTAGTGGCCCACGCAGAGCAGTCAACTCTGATTTTATAGCCTCAAGATGCCTCGAGTGCCTCTTAAACAGCAGGAAGATATAACAGAAATGTCCAAAAGAGGTTATACGCAGCGCAATATTGCCCTCGTGACAGGCCGCCCATTGAAAACGGTCAACCGGATTATCCAGGCTTACCGAGACGAAGGACGCATAAACGATGCGCCGCACCGCAGACGATCCCGATTAACAATGAACGACCAAGACCTTTGCATCGTGGCTGCTGTCAGCGACAAACCATTTCTACGACAAACCATTTCTAAGTGCAAAGGACGTTCGAGGTGGTCTTGGCTTGGACAACTTGAGCGACAGCACGGTACGACGAAGGCTTAGAGACGAAGGACTGCGAAGTCGCATCGCCGCACAGAAACCTCTGCTTACCGCAGCCAACAAAGCAGCTCGCCTGAGGTTCGCTACTGAACACTGCAGCTGGAGCGAGAGTGAGTGGAAGTATGTAGTTTTCTCTGATGAGTCCATGTTCTCGAGTCGCTGGGTCCAACGAAAGAGAGTGTGGCGGACCGCAAACACACGCTTTAGTCCGCAGAATATCCAGGAGGTGGCCGCCAACGGACACTTGTCTGTGAACATCTGGGGGCCGATCTCCTACGAAGGCCTAGGCCCACTGGTGAGAATTGATGGGAGGTTCACCAGTGCTGTGTATTGCACTCTGCTCAAGCACCAGATGATCTCCTATGTATTGAATGGCCGTACCCGGATGGGTGTTATTTTTTCCAGCAGGACTTGTCTCCCGTTCACACATCAAAAAACGTGGCACACCTTTTGGAAGAGCGAGGGGTAATGCAACTTCAGTGGTGCGCGTAGGGTGCCGACATGAACATTATAGAGCATGTTTGGGGCCGTATGAAAGTGAACCTTTCGAAGAGGTCACTAGAATTGGCGAACTCCGACCAACTATGGGAAGCAATATACCATGAGTGGAAGCGCCTTCAGCGTGACACCGCATTCATCGAGGCTCTCTACGCGTCTCTGCCCCAAAAAATGGAGGCCGTTGTTCAAGTCGACCGTGGCATGACGCATTATTAGGCCACCAACAAACAAAACAAAGGACGAGCGTAAGCTGCGATGAAGCTATTGTCTTATTGCATTTGCTTCAATATATTTTTAATGTTTGGCAAGCGCCAATAAACTTATTTTGAACTCACCCTTAAACACCATTTTTTTCCTGATTTACAAGATCTACCATAAATCAATACCGAAGTCAGGAACAGTGCTACCTTTTGTAACGATTCGGCGCAAAAAGTTATCAGTGACACAATATCTAACAGTGTTATTGCCACCTGCTGGCGATGTGAAGTTCCGCACTTTGCAGATGCACGGCGGGATTGGGAACAGTTGGAGTGCAAACAGTTGTTAGAACAGCGTCCCCCTTTCCACTTTGTTTCCGACGGTGGCCGCTGCGTATCACCTACATAGCTGGGTCTGAGGGTGTTTTCTACGTGTTCCTGTGTTCCCTTTCATATTGCTCATAATAGTACATCCATAGCGCAATCGAACTGCGTAGATGCACGCACTAAAAAAACTGTGTGGTTGTGTGCCTATCAAAAAAGCAAAACATGCGACAAACTTTTGCTAATCTTCATCTTATCGCCAACCAGAGGGAACTAGTTTTCGAGAGTCTCAAAAAAAATAAAAAAAAAATAAAAAGAAATAACAACGGGAATGCATGCACGGCGGCATCCTTCCTATGCGCACCCCTGTGAGCACTAAACGAGGGAGAAACAAGCAGTCGCCCTTTGAGCGATTAGTAATGAGATAGCCATCAGTTTTGCAAGCGCAAGAAGCCGAAAGCCCGTGGAACAAAACCCAAACCGCCGCCAATGCGCGAGCGGTAGTATAAAGATGCGCAGGAGCGAACTAGCGCTAAAACAAACATGCAACGAAAACCGAGAGAGGGAAGCGTGCGAAACAAATTCCCTGTATTCCCACATAGTGGCAGCACATGACATAAAAGAAAAAGTTGGGAAATTGGCGCGCTTTTTAAAGGTATAGACCGTTTCATCGGGCGAGGAGGATAGGGCGCGTGGAGAGCCTTTCCTCCTCTCTGGCTTGGGCGATCCGGCGCGGCGCTGCCTGAAAGTATTGCTGTCGCGTGCTGCGGAACGATTTCGAGATGTTTTAGATCTTACTTTGTGAAATTTATGCCATGTTAGTTCATATAAGGTCGTCAGGGAAGCCTTTCGGTGCATCGGTGACTACTGTAGGCGGAAATATGTCTTGCGGGCGCAAAAATGTGACGCGCACTATCAGTCGCGGTGCGTGTATGCGTTGTTTACTATTTTGCTTATATCGATTTTAATTCAACAAAGGAAACCGGTGTCTCTGTATTACCAGTATTAAATGGTAAATCAGCTCACTGTCTGATCGATTGGCGTAGGGAGTAAAACATAAAGCATAAGAGTGCATGCTCGTGCACGGCCAACCTAAGGCAACCACGAAACATTTGAGCGGCAGGCACTGTCAAATATTTGTGATACATTGGCATCGTTCTCACGCATTTCAAGTCTAGTCTGCTTGAAATTACCATATGTCTACGCTAGGCTTGCTGCATGAGGCCCATGGCGCTGCTCAACACAGCGATCACTGCGGTTGGAGAGCCAGCACGATACATATATAAGCTGTGTGCTTCAGCATTGCCTTTTTGGCCTGTATATAGCCATAATATATGAGAGGATTCGCATAAAAAGAATGCGATGTCTACTTTTGAGCGCAAAATTTCCGTAATACGTGTGAGTGCGTCATAGAGAACTGAACGAACACAACCGAAAAAAAAAAAAATTCGGTTATCATCCGCTTTCTCTAAAAAGCAAGAGAAAACGGGCTAACGCCGCACAATGTTTATAAATTTATAACCGCTTGTAGTATAGTGTCGCCCCCTGTCAGATCTCTGTGTCATCGTACATGTATGTTTCGTAGTTGTTTAGCTAGATGGCGCACCCCCCTTCTGTCATGTGACAAGCTTGGACCAATCGGGAGGTGTCATCTAGCGTGTGAGGCCTTTATAAGTAATAAACGGCCGCGGGTCGGCTCAGTCTTCGTTCCGGTTTTCATCGGGAGCAGTTAGCTCCGTGTCTCCTTTACTGCGCCGACGCTAGCTGCACGTTCGCCCGTCGGGGCCCCCCGCTTGCCTGCCGCTGCCGACACAACATCTTTGGCGACGAGGGTGGGACTCCCGCAGCGGTTCCGACCGAAGCCCCGGGAAACCAACGAGCTTCGTAAGTGAAGCGTCCCTTCCTGTGTCCGCACGGCAGGCAAATGCCGCCGACGCACTTGACATCGCGAGGCTTCCGAGCCTAGGCCTTCTCGCCCCCTTTGTTCTTCCTTGCCCATTCCTGCTGCGAGCTCCGGCTTGTTTTCTGCACTGTCTCCTGCACGCTACCGGGCATGGCGTCTTTCACGGCGAAGCTTCCCGTTTTTCTGGAATTGCCCGGGCCACCGTTAATTCCATGGTCTCGATGGAAAAAAATTTTTCAGGCCCACTCGAAGCGGCCGGCGGTGGCGACTGGACGGACGCGCGACGAGCGTCCGCGCTCGTCAGCGCTCTCGGGCGTGAGGGACAACGGAAGTACTTTGCAGACGAGGAGCAGGAAGCAGCAAGGCAGTGAACCAGCGCAGCGTCAACGTCAAGTGATGCGGTCCCGCCAGCGTCAGAGTTTCCGAGACTCTTGCAGCGGCTTGACCGGCTGTTCGCCACGTCAACAAATGTCCTAGCGGAACGGCACGAATTCACCAGTCGAAAGCAGTTCGAGGAAGAAGGATTCCTGGAATTCGTGACCGCATTGAAGGAGAAGGCAGTACTGTGCAACTTCGGCACAACCTATGACGAGCGCGTCCGAGACCAAATCATACATGGGGTAGCGAACGTCGGCGTTCGCGAAAAGTTGCTGGCTCATGGCGAAACCCTGTCCCTGGACAAGGCAGAAGAAATTGGACGCTCGTTAGAAGCCCTGCATCGAGCGAACCGCGCGTTCGACTCGGAGAAAATACAGAGAATCGAGGCAGCTCAACTTGGCACTCCATCGACGAGCCAAGATGGCCGACTTCTTCCGGGGAGCCGCCAAGATGGCCGACGTAGTCCGGGAGGCCATGAAGATGGCCGACTTCTTCCGAGAAGCCGCCAAGACGACAGACTTCTTCCGAGAAGCCGCCATGACGACCGACTTCTTCCGAGAAGCCGCCATGACGACCGACTTCTTCCGAGAAGCCGCCGAGACGACCGACTTCTTCCGAGAAGCCGCCGAGACGACCGACTTCTTCCGAGAAGCCGCCGAGACGACAGACTTCTTCCGAGAAGCCGCCAAGACGACAGACTTCTTCCGAGAAGCCGCCGAGACGACAGACTTCTTCCGAGAAGCCGCCGAGACGACCGACTTCTTCCGAGAGGCCGCCGAGACGACCGACTTCTTCTGAGAAGCCGCCGAGAGGGCCGACATTTTCCGCGAGGCTCCTCCGGGACCCGCAATGAAGCACAGGATGCGAAGGACCCTAATTTCGAGCGTAGTTCATGCGACCGGTGTGGCAGCACGAAACATATTGCAACGTACAGGAATTGTCCAGCAAGGAACCGGCGGTGCAACGCCTGCCACACGTTGGGCCATTTTGCATCAGTATGCCGAAAAACCCGTACTGTTCAGCACGTCTCTTCCGTAGAGACGCTGTCTTCAACTTCCGCAGGACAGCCGTCCACGTCTGTCTTGACGGTGAGCACTTTGGAAGCTAAAAGGGATTTACAAATCCCGGTCGTGGTTAACGACGTCGTCATGCGGCTGCTCGTGGATACAGGAGCGTCTGTCTCATTGATGACGGCCGAAGATATTGGAAAGCACTTTGGTCGACAGCACAGACTGTCACAAACAGCGGACTTGAAAAATTTCTCCAAGCAACGCATCGACATTCAAGGCCTGTTTCAAGCCACTGTCCAGTTTTTCCAAAGGTCATGCTCCGTCACGTTCCACGTAACGACTACAGGAACATCACTGCTGGGTTTAGACGCCATCCAACGCTTGGGCATACAGATCGACGGTACGTCGCTGACATGTCTACCATCGCTTCCTTCAGTACAGAGCCCCACAGGTGTGCCTCCGGGTTTTGATCACCTTTCCAGTGACGAGTTGGGTCTCGTCAACAACTTTGTGCACCGAATTCATCGGCAGCATGATGCAAAACCAGTATCTTCAATGTTGCGCCGACTACCCCTGGCTCTCCGTGACCAGGTCACACATGAACTGCGACGTCTCGAGGACTGCGACGTCATCGAGCGCGTCGAGGCTACCGAGTGGGTGTCTCCACTCGTGGTGGTGCGCAAGAAGGATGGAATCATGCGGCTCTGTGTAGATCTACGGGAACAGGACAGTCTTGTGTCTCAAGTTCAAGAAAGGGTCTTGCAGAAACAGTCGCAGACTAAACAGTACGTAGACAAACATAGAGGTGCTCAGGCAACTCGTATCAAGGTGGGAGACACCGTCAGAATCAGATTTAACAGGAAAGGAATTTTTAAGTACAGTAAACCTCGTAAAGTCAAGGCCCAGATAGGACCATCTATTTTTGTACTCAGTGATGGGAAGACGTGGCATGTGTCTAAGTTAACCGTAGTGATGAAGGATCCAGCAGGTAGTACATTGTGTACAAGTGATAGGGACTTTTTGTACTCATATTCAAACTTGGATAGTCATTCCGATGACTTGTCTGTAGTGACAGCGTCTTCTCATAGTCATAAGCTTCAGTTAAGTAGTGCGTCTGACTGTATCACTTCCGAGTCTACACAGTCAGCAGTCGTCTCTGATTCCGTGGGGGAATCGGTAGCATCCCAGGACTTGTTGGGACTTCGAGAGGAGTTTCCTGGGCAACACTCTCCAGCTTTGAGCGACAACCACATTCAATTGTCCAACCAGGGGAAGGGAAATAGTAGTGGGACGACTGGGTCTTTAATGTCGACCGATACGCGTCACAACCCCCAAAGTTCTTCTGAGGTACGCACGCGTCCTCATCGTGACAGAAAACGGCCTCCGTGGCTTGATGATTTTGTTTATGTAGTGTAGAACGTATTTCCGTCTTCGAAATGCCATGGCTAGGGGCCTTGTTGAGACAGTCCACATGTTTCATTAACACAGGTATAAAAAGTGCTCCTTGTTGCGGTGCAGTGAGTTTTGTGCCGTGTTCCTTGTCAGACTTTGTTTGAGTGACTGCCCATATTTTGGTGCCCAAGACTGGTGCGCGTGTATGTGAACTTGGGCGGAGATGGATTGAATTTGTTGTGGACTTATGTGCGTGCTTTGTGTGCGACTGGTGCGCGTGTGTGAACGTGGGGGAGAACGAACTGAAATTGCCTTTGGACTTAAGTGCGTGCCTTGTGTGCGCGTTTCACTGTATGCTTGCTTTGTTTCCAAGGGGGGATGATGTAGTATAGTGTCGCCCCCTGTCAGATCTCTGTCATCGTACATGTATGTTTTGTAGTTGTTTAGCTAGATGGTGCACCCCCCTTCTGTCATGTGACGAGCTTGGACCAATCGGGAGGTGTCATCTAGCGTGTGAAGCCTTTATAAGTAATAAACGGCCGCGGGTTGGCTCAGTCTTCGTTCCGGTTTTCATCGGGAGCAGTTAGCTCCGTGTCTCCTTTACTGCGCCGGCGCTAGCCGCGCGTTCGCCCGTCGGGGCCCCCCGCTTGCCTGCCGCTGCCGACACAACACCACTGATGCCGTATGTTTGGACCATGTGCTATATAGAACAAAGATATCTGTAATCCAGCACCTACTACTGCTTAGGACGCTCGCGCAGTTCTTAAATGGTCGCTTTGCTGGACAAGCTTAATTCAGACTGTAAGGTATGCTGCTATTACTAGCCAAGACTATTTTATTCATGGGTGGAAACCTCATCCATCCAACCAAGTACTCAAGCAATGTAACCTGCAGCGAACAGTTTGAGCGCTTGTCAAAGTATAACAGCAGAGCTCCTATCGTAGCAGAACGGTACCCACGCTGTTACGATCGTCGCGTATGTTTCATGGCTCCTAAACCGCAGCTTAGAAATAGACGATAATGCTGCAATAAGGTCGCATTAGTGATTGGAACATTCATAAATATACAATTGACCTCAGAGGCTGATTGCAGGCTCAAATATGCACGCACACATCGCGCTGCGTGTTCCGTCCACCTCAACGCCAGCAGAAATACCGGCCATGACGCATTAAACCACTTCAGCACGTCTCACAGAACCGTTTACCACGTAGAAGACGCACGTCATACTAAACAGACCGCACGACCGCGAAAACAAACGCCAAAACCTACCGCCGTGCGTATACCTGCCATGCAAAGCACCGCTTTCGCCCAAGCCAGTATGGCGCTGCTCATAGGCGGCGTCACTGCGCTCACAATATGGCGGCGCCTACGAAAAAACGGTCTATAGATGGCACCGTAAATATACGGCATCGACCATTTTGGACTTGTTTGCGGCACCGTATATTTACATCATTGACCCTCAAAGGGTTAATATGGCCTGAACATTTGTCCGATATTCATGACTTAAATTGCGTTGACAAGCCTTTTATGCACTACAAGACCTTGGTTAGTTGAATGAGCTAAGAGGAACATGGCCACTGAAAGACTGATGCATGTAGCACTCTATGTAAGCAAAGTGTTGTACAACAAGCAAAGGAAGCGGCAATCTTTTTCTTGGTTTGTATTCTGCATTCAGTGCACAAGGGGCTTCAACAATGAGGCTTTAGACTTGATAATGCAACCATGCTACTAGGAGCATGCAGTTTTACGTACAGCACTTGAAGCAGCTTGAAGATTGAGAGACAAAAGCATAATAACGACAGAATGACGAAAAAGGAATGACGTCAATGGATCAACCAAGGTGGTATGATGACTACAGCAAGACAACAATGAAATGACAATGCTGAATTGATGATGATGGTGAAACAACAGCATGACAATGATGGGATGATGACAATGTCATGATGAGATTTCAATGTCGAAATTACAATGATGACAATGGAAAGAGCGCAACGGCACCTACACGATGGTATGACAACGAATGCATGACGACGGTGCAGTGACGATGATAGCATGACGACATCAGGACAATGGGATGACAGTGAGGGTACGATTACAATGGCATGACAAGAGTCAGATAATGAACCTGGAGGGTCAATGATGGCACAGGTACAATGGCATTACGACACAATGCAGGCATGGCAGTGCCTGTCTGATGATGACAGCATGACAAGGGTGGCATAATCGTGATTGAATGATAACAGTACAATTACAATACAATGACAAATAAATATTGATGTCGATGAAACGACAAAGGTGGGATGACGATGAAACGATGACAATGGGATGATGTTACAGAAGTGATAACATGACAAAATGACAGCATGATGACAACTGCATTATGAGAGTCGGATGACAAAGCTGGAATGATGATACAATGGCCTCGACGGCATCACCACCCCAAACACAAGCTTAGCGGCCAAAGCTCTTAGACAATTTGGAGCAGTGGGTCGGAGTAGAAGGCGTGACGATGACGGAATGATGAGAGTCAGATCATGAAGCTAAAATGATGATGACTGAACGACCACGACAGTAGCACCATGGCAGGGTGGCAATGAATGCATGACGATTGTATGACGACGATGGCGTGATGGTGGCAGCATGATGAGTGTTGGATGACAAAGATGTAATGACGGCGATGAAACAACCACAATGACATCATGACCATGAGCCCATACCCAGTAGACAACTTGCGTCACTGGGTCGTGGTAGAAGGCATGAAGACGAGGTCAAGGGTTTGATCACGAGGTCAAGGGTATGATCACCAGCTGTTGCTGCCTCATTTCAATGTTGGTAAAATGCAAAAGGCTTGTGCACTTGAACTTAGGCGTACGTCTTATAAAGCACCCAACGTGCAGAGAATGAATCTGTGATGCTTCTTATAACCCCAGTGCTGCTTAGAGAAGTTAAAGCCTGTGAATCAAATACAGTAGCACCTTGTTGATACGATCTTGTTGCATATGATTTCACGGCGCTAACATTTACGACCAAGAACACAAAAGAAATGACTCAATGCAGATACGGTTCATTTTTACCGGTTAATGTGTTCCCAAAAAACACGAACTTTTGGCACCAATGCTCAGCAGAAGCTTGATGTGGGCGAGTTGGTTTTGCATACTTGATGAAAAGAGCGCTACGAAGACGCGGACTAAAAGAACAATGCTCAGTACGTTGCCAAACTGCAAGCAATCGAATGATACGTTTTCTGGCCATAGATCCCATGTGAACAAGAAAAGGCACAAGCCATGCACGATCGAGAGTGGCAAGCGCACCCACCACGGCGGCATCCCCGCAGTACTTGCAGCATCCCCGCGGCATCCCCGCAGTCAAAATGTGCGCCCGTGCATGCGCTGTACCTTGAAAGTGATCTGCGATGTGAATAACGTGCACGCTCATGTGGGCTTATCTTCAAAGCTATCTGCGATGTGGACAAAAAGGGTCCAGTGCTGGTACTTTTGTATGCGCTGTGCTTTCGGTGTTTAGTCCGCGTTGAAGCGAGAGACAGTGCGAAGGTCAATTCGCTCACTGCTGTTGCCACACTTATCTTGCTTAATTTTCTATCATAATCGATGCTTCACCTTTCAGACGAAACTGCGACTGTTTTTTGTTTGTTTTTACTTTGGACATTCGTCACTCACTCTTTGCAATAAAGTCTTTAGACATCACGTCGAAAGTTTTGGAGAGAGACGTTTCGGATATTACGAACTTTGGATAAAAAGTTTTTTGTTGGATTATCAGGGTCCGTTGTAACGAGAGTTGACTATCTTGGGCTGCCGAGTGTCCAATTATTTGCTTCACAACAAACAATATTGCATTGTATCTAGCATTCTTCATTTCATTATAGGAGTACATGCCCAATTAAATAAACCATGGCCAAATGCATTGTTTATTTCATTGAATACCATAATCCGTTATACCACGGTTTGACTGGATTCAAACAGGCATGGCGGAGTACTCAACATGACACCTACCCTGAACTTGTCCAAGGCGAGGCCCTTGGCATCCTCCCCTGTGATGACCTTAAAGACAGCAGAGGCCACAGCCGCAGCCAGTTTGGTCAGTTGTTTTGCCACTGCCTGCAGGTCCCACCCGGTAGAGTTCAGGTTTTCCCAGGTGTCAAGGTAGCTGTTGTAGTACCTGTGATGACAGTGAGGAGATGCTACAAAGTTTTGCCATTCCTAACCCTAACCCCCCCATTCCTAAATACAGTAAAACCTTGTTAAACCGTACCCGCTTAAACAGCAGTTTTGTTTTAAACGTAGTAAAGTCAAATCCCCCAACACAGCGGCCATTGAAGATAATGTGTTTTGCATCCGCATAAACCGTACAGCTTATTGCGTACGTATCGGTTAACATGTAGTGTTTCCACTTTTTGTCGCACAACTGCAGTGCGTCGTCTCCATTGGGCGGCCCAGCAGAACAACAAACCTCAGAGATTGGAACAATGGCCTCCAAGCGCCCTGTGCATTTGTGCGTGAAGCCACATCAATATCCACATCATTTCGGCGCCGTGCCAGAGAGTGTTGTGGCGTCGTGCAACCAAGGACTTGCGTCATGCCGAAGCTCGGATAAGAAAGACGCCGGGTGCTCAGCATAGAAGAAAAATTAGACATCGTTCGTGCCATGTTCATGCTATCAAACACGGCACTAAGGAGTTGGCGCTGGCATGCGACAGGGATCTGCTGTTGACTACGTTGTGTGGCATTTGGAATGTGAAGAAGTTGCTTGGGAGCACTGCTGCGAGTGCGAAGAAATGTCGGCTATGAGGTTCGACTTTTCGCCATTCGTTGCCTCTGTCGTTAACGCAGTGTTGACTAGCGACAGTGATGAGGACGACACAGAAAGCGACAGCACAGGCAATTCAGGCCCGACAGTGGCAGAAGCTGCACATTAAGTAAGCCTCACGAATGCAATCGTCGTGACGAGAACAGCACCCCGCAATGAAAACGGCTTACTGCGACTTCGGCAGCGCCACCACGCACTTGCATGGAGAATACATAACGCCAACGAGGAATCTGCCATGCGAGTGTTTGCCGAGAAGAGGGGCTGGCTGAAAAGCTGGCTTGCAGCTTCAGTAAGTTTGAGGCCGCTGTCGTCGCTGCTAGGCCGCCGCGGCATCAAATGAAAATAACACTTTTGTTGCGTGAAGTGAATAAATACTGCGTGTTTTTTTTCCCCTTTCATCGCACTCTCTCTGAGTTTCGTTTTTGACAGGTAAGTGGGCGATCTCATGTTACTTTGATTAAGCAGTACTACCGTTTAGTACATACTTTTTCCGAGCTTCGGTCAACTACGGTTTAATGAGGTTTCACTGTAGTGGCTTTAGTTCAATAGCCAATGCTAGAAGCCAAAGAGATTGTGCATCCTCTTGAGTGTCCTTGTTTCAACCAGCAAAGAGCAGCGCTCTCCTCCACACTAGACCAGCTAGATAAGCGACCACTCCCAGAAAGCAAAATTTTTGGACACTGGTTTAGACGGACATGAGCGCAAGCCACCATACAGGCGCTGCTGGGCCACCTAACAGACACTGGATTGTGTGACAATTGCAACTGTGTACTGTGAGATGTGTGTCCCTGTGGGACGTTGACACTGTGCAAGACTATGAGACACTTGCAGACAGTGTGACAGTGCCCACACAGAAAGTTTTACATTGTTCATTCTTCCCCACTTTTTCTCTTATCTTTCGTACCTCTTCCGAGTGCAGACCTTTATGCACTGAATTCTGAACAATGTTATATACACTAAGTTTAAGGCAAGTGTAAGTACTTTTGTGCATTTGACATGGAAACATGGCATGGCAATTTGCACCACTAAGACCATTCATTCAGGGTGGGTTTAACATTTCCATCACATATCAGATGTTCAGTGTTATAGTTAAACAGGGCCGAGGAAAGAAAATAACAAGAGGTTAAATAACAATGCTGCTTCCATGCAACTGGAAGCAACATTTTGTTGCTACTGGTTACTACCTGTTTTAGTTTTGAGTAATCTTCTTATTGCAGTTTATGATTAGCATTCTTTTGCTGCATGTAAACAATTAAATACACAAATTTCAATTACACCACTGAATGACTGAGTTCTTGTGTATGCTCCTGCAGTTCTGTGTTTCGTGCTGGTTGTGTCCCAGAAGGGAAACAGCAAACATGTAGTGCATCTGAAGCAGCAACACGAATTACCAAAAGAAGAAGCCCCGAATTAGTCTAATGTTGAATTCCAATGGCGGAGTCGGAGCAAGTTTTTCTGCTCGTTTCGGAGCAAGTTTGTTCCAATGACAGAGTGAGGGCGGGAGTAAGGTGTTCCAATGAGAGAGTCGGAGTGGATTCAGAGTGGGAGTCACTCCGTGGAGCAGAAAAAGATGCTCCGCCAAAATCGGCGGAGTGGACCGGAACTCTGCGTGACGTATTTCCTTTACCACGTTTGTCTGCTGGGTGGCGCCACCGGTCACGACTCGCGAGGAAGCAAAAGCTGCTGCAAGCTTGGCGAGATATCCATTCTGCACTTTAAAAAAAAAAAACAAGTGAACGGCGCTGAAGAGACAAGTGACCGCTGCGGCAGTGCTGGGAGCAAACAGCGGGAGGAAATGACAACACGCAATGTACGCTGGGTAACTCGGCGATACAAGTTCCGCTTCCGCCTTGCTCCGGCGGCGCAGGTTGTGTTCCACTCGTGGATTTGGAGGCGTTGCTCTACGCCAGAGACGAGTGCTCGCTCGCGGAGTCCGTCGGCTGCTCCGACTCCGCCATTGGAATTCAACATAAACCATCATGCTACCCTTATAAAAGTTTGAACACATTTTTTCACTGAAAGAAAATGCCTAGTAGCCTAGAAAATCAACTTCTTGCATCATCTTTTTTTTTA
This sequence comes from Dermacentor andersoni, assembly GCF_023375885.2. Classification (NCBI taxonomy): domain Eukaryota; kingdom Metazoa; phylum Arthropoda; class Arachnida; order Ixodida; family Ixodidae; genus Dermacentor; species Dermacentor andersoni. Next base: position 138,023,282 of record NC_092818.1, read on the forward strand.
TCTAATGCAATAACCACTGCATAATGATGTCCCTGTGAAATCATAAATCTCATATTTATGTGTTAAGCTTTTTTTTCTGGAAAAAGTTCACAAAAGTTGCTAAGTTCGTATACTTTAGTAATGTATAAATGCTATGCAATTTTTTTCCACTGGTAATAGTCAACCAGCTAGCCTTTGCCAAACAAGCACAACCTAGTGCTTGATCTGGTGCATGATATAAAGGTTGTGTTGCCAGCCATCTTTCGTCTAGTGTAGAAAGTCAGTGCTGATCTTGAGACCAACCTACTCACAGTTCCAGAGGTGTAATAAACAAATCAAGTTTACTTTTAATATTTTGCTTCAGCACATGAAGGGCACAACTTGCAGCAGACGGGATTTGTTTAAGTGCACACACATGATGGAACATGAGTTCTTCTGCATTTTGCCCACCTTCAACACGAGCTCAGGTACCTGTTTAGGAACTGCTTGTTGTGGTTGGTGATGACCACAGAAGCAATGTTTTTGTCCTTCTTCAGAAAGCGCTGTACTGATGATGGAGGCAATGGCTGCTCGTGGGGCGATGCTTCTACAGTGAGCTCCAGAGGCTGGGCTTCTGCTGCCCTTTTGATCTGCTCAACCAGGTCCTTCACCTGATCACAAGAAATGCACAAACATTGCCATGCCTTACCACGTGTGAACTTTAAGGTTCTTAAAGATACCACAGACACAACACCGGAAGGGGGGAGAATGGGGGAATAGCACACATCTTTATAAATGTTTGTCCTGAGCATGCATCTCTTTCGGGATACACGGGTACATTATTAACAATGATTTACCTACATACGCAGCACACAAGCAGCCACAAACTTGGAACAGCACAATTTGACAAGCAACACACTATTTTCCGATCACAGTGACCTTTTAAGTGACTTCGCTGGTGCCGATATTGTCTGCTTTAAGAACTTGTTTGAATAAACTTGCTCGAAGCACAATCGGAACAAAAAATTTTAACGCTATGGTTGGAGACTGACAAACAAGACCTTATAGTGAAGAGGACTTATTTTTCGCAGAACATGACAAAACATTAATAAAACTGTAGAAAGAGCCCAAATTTGTAAAATTTATGGAAAATTTGGGAGAGTTGGTAGGTATGCATTATGCATGTGGCAGCAAGGTTGGCAACTGTGGCTTCTTGGATTCTTGACTTGGTTCCCTACGAGAGACTCGTGTTCCAGCGTCCAGAGGATTTGTGCTGCTTCTATCTCGGTGTTGTTCAAGACCTGAAGTGCTGCCTTTCCAATCCTTCTGTTCACATACCTTCTGCATGCTTCTTGCGAGTCCATCACCATGATAACCAGGGTCTTCTTGTACGTTGCGATGGCCAGGGCTATGTCAAGCTCTTCTGCTGTGCTCGGGTCCTTGGCACGTATGGATGTGGCTGTAAGTTGTTCGCCCTTCTCGTCGGCCACGCTGATTTCTTCTCGTCGGCCACGCTGATTTCTTCTCGTCGGCCACGCTGATTGCAAATCGGTCGTTTGTTCTGTATGCAGCTGCATCCGTGGATCTCACATTTTCTTCTTTGCTGTTGGTGCATTCGAGCATGTGCTTAAGCACTTGTATTCTCGCCTGTCTCCTTTCCTTGTCGTACTCGGGATGCATGTTTCTGGGAATGGTACTTAGGTGTAGCTTGTTTCTGACCTCGTGTGGGATATGCTGAGGTAGGTGGCTCTCATCCTCGACTTGGTAGCCCAGATCTTGGAGCAGGGCTCTTCCCATCTTTGTCAGCTTTAGTCTCTCCAGTTGGTTGACGTTGTGTGCTTCCACGAGCTCCTCCCACATGTTGTGGACTCCCATTTTGAGTAGTTTTGCTGTGGACGTGGAGGGGGACAGGCCCAACGCAATTTTGTAGGATTTTCTGATGAGGGCGTTTACTTTGTCTTGTTGACTGTTCTTCATGTCAACGTATGGGGTCCTGTACGTAACGATGCTCGTGAGTAGCGCTTGTGTCATTCTCGTGCAGTCTTCTTCCTTGAATTCGTGACTTTTGCTCATCACTCTTTTGATAAGGTGGGTTATTTGTTGCACTGTTCTCTGAATTTTATCCGACTCTGCTCCCCCGGCCCTGTCCTTTTGAATCGGGAGTCCGAGGATGTGGAGCGTTGTAACCTGCGGAATCATGATGCCTCCCACCTTTACTTCTGGGTCTGGTATCTGCTGCGGTTGTCGGCCTCTTGTGCGCTTTCTTAGCACCAAGAGCTCCGACTTTTCTGGTGCACACGTCTGTCTACATGCTTCCACGTACTTTTCCATTGTGTCAACCGCTTCTTGCAGAGCGTCTTGCTGTTTACCCGTCGACCCTCCGGTAGTCCAGATGGTGAGGTCGTCAGCATATATTGCACGACCAATCCCTTTTATTTGCTTCAGTTGTTTGGGTAGTGAGCTCATTGCCTGATTGAACAGCATCGGCGAAATGACGGAGCCTTGTGGCGTTCCCTTTCGCGGTATGTTGAATTTCTCAGAGCGCAAGTTGCCTATTCCCACTATGGCTGTCCGTTCTTTCAGAAAAGTGTTGATGTGATTATATATATTTTCCCCGCAGTTATATACGTTGAGGTGTTGCAGTATGGCTTTGTGTGACATATTGTCGAAAGCCCCTTTCACGTCAAGAGCGAGGATGACTCTTTTGCTGTGCGTGCCCAGTTTGTCAATGACTTTTTCCTTGATCTGCAGTAACACATCTTGCATGGACAGGTGAGCTCTAAATCCGAACGTGGTGTTTGGGATGTGTCCATTGTCTTCGAGATGTTCAATCATGCGGTCGTGCACCATGTGCTCGTAGAGTTTTCCAGCACACGAGGTGAGGGATATGGGTCGAAGGTTCTGCACGCTGATGGGCTAGTTGGGTTTAGGTATCATGGTTACTTAGGCATGTTTCCATTCCGGTGGTACTTTACCGTGTTCTCAGCACTCGATGTATTTTAAGAGTGCGTCTACAGAGGGTTCATCAAGGTTCCGGAGTGTTTTGTTATTTATTCTGTCGTACCCCGGTGCCGTGTTGCAGGTGAGCTTGCTAAAGGCCCTCTCGATTTCTGCTTCTGTGAAAGGCCGATCAAGTTCTATATTTGGGTTGCCTCGATACTCGTCAAAGTGCAAATCTACAGTTACGTTCCGCTCCGTACTGAGGAACTTCCCCTTCACTTTTTTGATAACGTCTTCCTCTTTCCCCAGGTGGTTGTGTATGGGTCTCTGCACTTTCTGTTTTGCAGCGTGCATGTTCTCCTTCTTTGATAGGAGAGTCTTGAGTACCACCCAAGTGTGCTTGCTGCTTAAGGTCCCTTGAAGCTTGTTACATGTTTTGCGCCAGTTCTGTTTTTCAAGTTATTCAGAGTACTCTTGCGTTTCCTTGATCAACTTGGAGATTCAATTTTGAGTTTCCGGTTGCACTTGTTACGCTGCCAGCGTTTTGTGAGTCCCCTCCGCGCCTCCCACAGGTGGAGTAAGTGGGGATCGACCATGGGGGGTGTGTTGTGATAGTTGGATTGTCCTCGTATGCCTCTCGGCTCCTTGCACGACTCCTCTGATCCATAGTTCTATGTCGTCTATCGTCGCATTAATGGCGCTCTCGTCTTTGCGAAAAGCCTGCCAGTCCGTGATCTTGGCTTTCCCGATCTTCGTCGTTGCTTTGTGGTGTGGCATGATCGTTTGCACTATATAATGGTCGCTGCCCAGATTCTCGTCCATGCAGCTCCACTCATACCGCTTGAGTCCACGTACGAAGGATTATTATAAGTATTATTATTATTACTGTAAAAACCCGCATATAATACGAGTTTTTTCCCCCTATTATTAGCATCCCAAATTTCTGCCTCGTACTATATGCGGATCCGAATGCAGCAAAAATTTCAGTCAGAAAGTTGGGCTCGAAGTTTTGGTTTTGTTATTGATGCGTGGCTACAGCTCGACTTTGTTATTGCTGCGTGGCTACGGCTTGGTTTCATTTTTTCTGCGTGGCTACGGCATTGTTTCTGTATCGTTGTGAGTGCACCTTGGCAGCACGCATGTAAACGACGCTTTGTGAAGTGCATCTTTTTTTATTCCACAGTGAAGGAGCAAGATGACAGGGCCACGGAAACAATACTCGGCTGCTTTCAAGAGAAAGGCGATTTTAGCCGCACAAGACATCAGCAACAGTGTGGCCAGGAGGCAGTTAGGTGTCAACGAGGGAACCATTTGCAGATGGTGACGACAGAAGGAAGCCCTATTCAAGTGCAGCAGAACGCGAAGAAGCTTTCGCGACCCGAAGAATGAGATATTCCCAGAAATTGAACTCGCCCTGATGGAGTTCGTACGCCAACAGAGAGCCGCGCATCTAGCTGTGAGTGTGGAACTTATGCAGGCCAAAGCTAGGGTACCTGCAAGAGAAAAAGGGCTACCGAGCTCCGCCTTCTAAGTGAGCAAGCACTGGGTTTATCGTTACATGTGCTGTACTGGATTTTCCTTATGCCGCCAAACTTCGATTTCGCAAAAGCTGCCCGAAACATTCGAAGAGCTCCTTGTGGCTTTCCAGCACCACATTATTTTGCTGTGCAAGTCGAAGAACTTCCAGCTAGGGCAAATTGGCAATCTGCACATGCCATCGTCTCTCACTGTGCACGAAAAGGGCTCTGAACAAGTTTATGTCTGGTCCACTGGCAACGACAAGATTCGAGTTACCGTCATGTTGTCGTGCACGGCAGATGGCCACAAGCTCCCGCCCTGTGTCGTCTTCAAGCGCAAGACAGTGCCTAAAGGTGAGGAGCTGCCAAAAAATGTTGTTGTGAGATGCCATGAAAAAGGCTGGATGAATGATCTTGTGCTCGACTGGATGAAGTCCGTGTGGTGTAGGCGGTCTGGCGCACTGTTGTTGTTTCCGTCCATCCTCATGCTGGACGCGTTCTGTTGCCATTTGGCCGACTCAATGAAGAGGCTGTTGTGCGAATCCCAGGTGGGATGACGTCTCAGCTGCAGCCTCTAGATGTTTGCGTGAACAAGCCGTTCAAGGACGCGGTCAAGCGGTGCTATGCAGAGTGGATGCGCTCAGGTGAGCCTGCAGTGACGTCGACCCGGCAGCTGAAGCGGGCATCGCCAGCCACGCTATGCAAGTGGAGTGTGGATGCATGGACGAGCATACCAGAGGATCTTGTGCATTGCGCCTTCAAGAAGTGCGGCATCTCGAATGCACTTGGTGGTAGACAGGATGAGTACCTCTGGGAAGATACTTCCGACAAGGAACTATCCGAAGAGAGCGCAGCTGAGGAAAACAGTGATTGAAATGCGGAGCGCAATTCAAAAAAGTGTTTTCATCGACTTTTCCTCACTTGTACTATATGCGGATAAAACTTTTTTTTTCCCATTTTGCATTCCAAAAATTTCACCTCGTATTATATGGGGGTTCGTATTATACGCGGGTTTTTACAGTATTATTCCTCTGGCTAGATAATGGATTTCGAAAATCTCAGTACAACAATATTTTATACTCTGCATCTCACTTAAATGTGGCCACAGCAACCAAAAACAAAGCCTGCTAACTTATGCATATTATAATCTAATAGTATATAACTAATCTTTTATGCCCCTATGCATAACAGAAGTTTATAACAGTTGCTTCCATGTGCACTGCCTGTTCGTCCACTCTTTATTTAAGGATGGTAACAATGCTTACTTTAACTTTTAACCCTAGTTCTGGCCTTTTGGCCGTATCTTGGGGGCTACAGCCATCGAAGTTTACACTTGGAGTGTTGACACCATGGCCATAAGAAAAGAACTGCTGAACAGCTAACTGCTTGTGAACTCAGGATAAGTTGATTTCAAATCTCGGATCACCCCTCCATAGCTCTGATCTCTATACGACAATGAAAACAAAACAAAAATTAAAGAAAAGAAGAAGAAAAGAAGGGGACAATTTAGAATGTGAGTTTTGACAAACATGCTGAATATGCCTTGTTGAACTCGCAGCCCCTGTTGTTGCTTCCTGCAAAAATAGTGGGCTTCACGAGGCTTGCTACCATTCCCAATTGTGACAGCCATTAATGTCATTGCCATTGGTGTTGCTTTCTTGAAAGACCAGCTCTGGTGACAACTACATAGAGCAGTTTGCAAATGCCTCATGAACTATGCAGTCTGATTACTGCACCACACACAATTTACCTACAACATCCAAATGTCAAGCTTTGCACACCCGATTGGAGTTTCTCAAGGTGCTGGAGATTTTCTGCATCACTAGGTTATTTACTGTTTCAGACAGCATTACTGCTATGTACTGTCAACCCAAAAAGTTTACGAACCACGGGATCGAGGGCGTTTCTTGTTTCTGCTTTTTCTTTTGGTCATGGAAAATGGGTGTGCGTTACAATCGAGGGCATGTTAGAATCACGTAAGGACGATACTCCCAATACACTAAAGTTGCAGTAAATACAGAAAGCTGCAGTGTCGCCCGAAAGGCGAAGCATCGATTACGATAGCAAATTAGTAGACAGCTATATGAAAAGTAAAGATAGTAGTTTTATTGGCCGTATAAACTTTTAAAGATTTGCTTACTAACTAAATTAACAAGCGTGGTGTCTCGCGCGCACAAGCATGCATGAACACGTCTTACTCAATGACCGCGGAAACTCTTTAAACGCTGGAGTGAGGAAGGGCGGTACTAGGAGTGAGGGAATTGACCTCTGTGCGGCTCCCTGCTTCGATGCGAACTAAGTGACGAGAACACAGCGTGGCGCGCTAAGATGCGCAGACTCTTGTCTAAGTCGCAGATCACTTTTAAGATAGTGGCCACGCGGCCGCGCCATACGTCGCAGCTGCAGGTGTAGTACGCCTCTCCTGTTTGCACCAGTTCCACACGCAAGTTTTGGGAACTCTGAATTCCTGTGATGCGTCCCGATTTCTGTCTGTCTCCACACACATGATCGCTTTCCTTTTAATTGCGGCATTGTGATGAGCTCAGCATGTCTTTGCAGTCGGCACTTCCATGCTGATAGAGCAAACGCAGAAAACGGGAAGACAGACGGTGCACTAACCTACGCCAAAGGAAGCATTGCCTAAGCCATTGCCTAAGCACACATACTACATACAGCACATGGAGAAAGCTACGGCAGCTAGGCTCAAAGCACCTACGAGGCGGCCATTTTGAAATGCCGATGGAGGTATGGTAATGCAGATTTAGGGTCGTACTTGATTCTAACGCGCACGCAATTTTTGGAGCCGTTTTATGGGAAAAGAAGTGTGCGTTAGATTCGAGTAAGTGGTAAATCTTTGATTTTCCAAATGAGAGAAAGTTGTAATTCTGTATTAAAGAATGAAGTGCGCAGTATTGTAAAGGTAGGTCACGGCAAACGGGTGTGAGGGCGTTTCCCCCCTCTCTTTTTTTTGGTCATGGAAAACGGGTGCGTGTTACAATCGAGGGTGCGTTAGAATCGAGTAAATACGGTAGGTTAATTCTGCATGTAAGTTGGCCCCTCAATTTGATGCATTTATTTTTTAAGAAGGTCAACATATATGACATACAGTAGCTCCAGCTAGTGCCATCCCCTCCCCTCTGACAATCTCTTGCAGACTATAATGTGCCCCCTGATAATCATTTCATGCCACTGTCAGTTCATGTTTGTTCTGTCCATGTCATCTTACACCCTACTCCTTTCTACACAACTGAAGTATTTCTGCTGCATGGTTCTCTTGCTTTGTCCTTATTCCTCAGCAGCCCCCTCCTGCTGCTGCACACAAATTCCACATAACAAAATGCCAACTTGCACATGGCCCAACCGTCTGCAAGAAACTGAACACAATATATACAGCAAACCCCCGTTAACTCGAAGCTGCAAAAACAAGAAAAAATGTTGAGAGGAGCTTCAAGATAAGCGAAATCACTAAAACAGAAACCTGCTGGCCAGCGCAAGACCACATGGAGCTTTCCAAAATGCTGCCAATAAAAATATCCATCACTTTTGCATGTGTTGGCATCAGACATGTCAGTATTTATGGGCAATGGCATTACTGAAACTGTGCAAAGACAGCCATGCACGGCACAGAGTCAAGACAACTGATCCTAATGCAATGTTTGAAGCCAGTCATCTGAGCATAACCGGTTCCAGATATCCAAAAATGCGACACTGCTACATTCTGCATAGTACTGAATTCAGGACAATTTCACTTTTAAAATCGAAACTCAACTGCAGAATAGTGCAAATGTCTCGCCTTTAGCAGACACCCGTGAATTACATGGCATTTGCACCTCACCATCACACAACCATGAAACAATTGTCCTCATCAAGCCACGATCTCGCTGGAATGCTATGGGCTCGCATGAAGACTTCCTCTGGGCGTAGTGCTTAGGCTGATCGCACCTGCTCAAAAGTGCTGATCATCTTGCTCAAGGTCACAATTAATAAGCTGCGACCGTTTTTGCATTTTCATGTGTTTTAGAGAGTGTCCTAAAGGAGAGGGGAAAAAAAAAGCTTCCCGATTACCGGCTCAACACTGCTGCACGAGGCCACAACGAAGTGGCAGTGAGCAGCCGAGTAAAGGCGCGAGGGCAGTGATAGGCAGACAGATGGGGGAAACAAGTTGGGAGTGCAGTTTGGCACAGCATCTGGCTCAGTTAGTGAGCTGCTGTCAGGTGAAAATCAAGTGCAAGCGATTGTGCCAACACTGCCACATTGCCTTTCCCTGGTAATTTCTAAGTCGAGATCTTGAGACATTCAGAGTTCAGTGCAGAAGCTTTCCGTGCTAAAGTGAAAAACACCTGGGTTGACACCCATGGCCGAAAAAAAATTTCCACTTGAATAATATTTCGGGATTTTAAAGTTTGAGTCAATGAAGGTTTACTGTACTATATAATAAACATCCATCAAAAGAATAATGCGTACCGTCTGGTTCACTTCAGCAGAGCCTGTCGAGACAGGATCTGTGTGCAGGTAAATGGTGCTGGACTCTCCCAGTGGCGCCACCTGGCTGAGCTCCACAAAGTGAGAGATGTGCTTCAGGGCCAGATTTGCCGGCTGCACTTTGGCCGACCCCGATTGGTTGACAAGTGGGAACTGGCCCTTTTCCATGTCGTACACGATTCGACTAGAGCCAATGTAGTCAAAGGCTTCCTGGAATTGACAACAGTGGATGATAGAGTGCAGTGTTCAAAACTACACAGGACCTGAACAGAAAAACACTTTTACTTCTAATGGCAGCAACAAGCCAAAATAAATGCTTCACTGAAAGAAGAAGACAACTGCACTACAAAGCTAAATGAGGTGTAAAAAAATTTCGAAAGTATCTCTGCAGCTGAATTGTAGATATGATTAACTCATTACACACATGTAATTTGCAATACGAGCTACAAAGGCAAGTTACTAATCAGGTTTGGCTGCAAACAAAACCATATAAAGCCTATACCAAAAGAGCACTAAGTGATAACCAATGCATTGGAGTGTGGTATTATTAACGACTTTCCAGCATTGGTGCCATGGATAAAATGTGCACTTGCCTAAGCTCAAATTAAAAACAAATATGCTGATGTTTTATGGTCCCTATGGGATTGTTGTTGGCAAAGTTATTCTTGCTTGAAAGTTCTCACCAATCACTGAAATGTAATAATGGGGCTCTGCCTCTGAAAACATTAGCTGTGACGTATGTTTGGAAAGTTTACCTGAACTTACTTTGGGGACGACCCTTATATATGTGATTCAAGAGTAAAATATGATCCAATATATAAACAAATTTACAAAATTATAACACCAGGACCCCACATATATGCCACAAAATACAAGCAAAATTTTATAAAGGGAGTCTGGCAATAAGCCATGATCCCTTGACTTAATCCTAGACATGCACATATATCTACATAGCTGATCCTGTTGCTAACACAAGATCATGACATTTTAGAAATAAGTTCTTCATGCAGGCCATATCTTGATTATCTGGACTTAGTGAGCTTGTTCTCAGCTACTTCATAGCAGATTTCACATCATTTTAGTAATGCTTTACCCCTAGAAAACAAGAGGTTTTAATTAAATATTCCCACCCTAGTTAGGCGATCTTAATATGCATGAGAAATGTGAGCCAACAAAATTTAGAGATATAGCTCTACTAGAATTGTCTTATGCGTGACTGACTTACATTATAAGCTGGACATAGCAGGGTGGCAGTACTTACTCCATTAAACAAAACAAAGAGGACATTGTTCTTCACAAACTCTGGTTTCTGGGCCACCTTCAGTTGGTTAAGCATCTGGGCCGCTATGAGCAATGTGACAAAACTCGACACTGATGAGTGAGCACCGGGTGCGAGGCCATCGAACATTGAGAAGGTGTCCAGCTGCAAGAACAGAACAGGGAACAGACAAATTGTAGTAAACAATATATGAAATCTGTGGATAATCCCTTCCTCTACAAACAGTGACTTACTGCAGATGAAAATTTTGTATTTTTCCCCTTTGCACAACCAGTGTACAATGGTTGCAACATGCTTGAACCAGTGTGCATTAGTGACAGACAGCGTTAAAAAAAAAAAGGATGATGAACGAGGAGAAAAGACAAGCGTCACCTTTTATGCCATCTGTTCTTTTTGCATTATCCGTCATGAATGTCTGCTTATGATTTCAGTTTTCTACTCTGCCATGCTATTATGCAACATGAACACAAATAGCATTAAAGGAACGCTAAAAAGAAACCCTAAATCAGTATAAACAGATACATGTGTTCTTTCAAAACTATCCTTTTTGTTAATTTCTTGGTTATTATTAGAAAAAAAAAAAAATGAAGGTCAAAGTCTCACATTCTAAGTTTCATGCTGAAACACCGCTGATCACAAATCTCAAATTATTTTCTATTTGAACCATTGCAGCTCAGTACAAATTCTTGAAACTTGCTAAGTTTAATCTTGGGCTCATTCGGATATGATGTAGTCCATATTTAGCGATTAAAATTGAAATAGGCCCGTGCAGATGGCATCATTATCAGCCTCATGTGCCTCTCTCCCACCATCTTTCCACCCCTCCGAACATGAATGAACTGCGCCCATAGCTCTCTACCACACCACCATCCGAAACACGAATGAAGTGTGCCAATTGTGCTAAGAGCGCTGTTCTCAGATTGCTCAGTGGCCTTTCGTTCTGCACAGTTCTGCCAATGGATTACGCTCTTTTGTTGATTGCGTTGTCGTTCCTGGCCATGTGGTTTCTCAGCCTCATTTGGCTTGCCACCAAAATGGAACACGGCTGTTCCACCCATTGATCACGGGAAATCCACAACGTTGTCGGTGAAAAAAAAAAAAGCGCACTGCTACAGATTTCAAAACAAAGTGCTTCTAACTGAAGAGGCAATCGTCGTGAATGTGCTTGCATTGCAGAGCGATGGCGACATTGATGGTGACGACAGCAGCAATGATGTGGTTGGGCAGGCTGCCTCAACGTTGTCCTTGCAGGAGGCCCTGCAGATCATTCAGTCCCTCCAGGGCTTCATTATCGCGAGGGACCTCGTTGTACTACATGGAGCCCCTGGATGCCTTGTAGAAGGATGTTGGCAAGCTTCACATAAAGCAAGCAAGGCTGACAAACATGGGGTTTTCTTGAGCAAGCCAGTGAGAAGCATGTGGTGAGATGCTTGTGGCGATCTCATCCCACTGTTTCTTCTGGATTTTTCCAGCTGAGAGGCTGCCACGGCAATCTTCTTGCATTTTTTAAAAGGTCGCTTTTTGGGCCACCAAAGCAATACCTCAGCTGAGTTTACATTTCACTCGACGCCCATGACCCCTCTTTGCAGTTGTTATTAGCCCCGAGAACGAACTACAGGGGCGCTCTCGTTCCCTCTGCTTGTATACTTATGGCGATCATCTCAAATATATTTATGAGACATCTTCGTTCGCGAAAATTTATTCAAAGAGCTTTTTTTCTTAGATGACAATACAGTTCTAAAAGGCAACACTACAGTGCCAGCCGAAGGAGCTCAGACCAGGCTACTGCGGGTTTTTCATGTGCGGATAGACAATCGCAATAACATAGCATATAAGAATCCAGTTATGATACCATACCTGCCACGGTGCAACAAGTATGTCATAAATGCTGACTATATATGACTTTCTGGCTATATATATGAGTTCCTTCTGAAACATTGCTGTTGCATATGCTGCTGTGGCATATGCTGCTGTGGCATATGCTGCTGTGGCATAATGTGACATGCCATTGCATCGCATCCACACGATTCCCTGATCATCAAATTTGGCAGGCAAGCCTTCATTACTTGCTTACCAGTTTGCTACTGGGCAAGATAAATTAGGCAAGTTTTGCCACCCTGCAGAATTACCATAACCGAAATGAACAAATGTTTTCAAAAGCTGTATCCATTCAAAATGTAGCTCTTTGCAACTTCACTGTGATGAATAGCTATCCATTACTGAGCGATGAAGATTTAAAAATTTTTCTGACACACAGTTAATGGACACATAGCTATAGGTGTGTGAATAGGATCTCAAAATTTCAACACGAACTGCATGCTTATGTTCCGATTGATGTATTCAATTACAGCACTTGTATTTATAAAATTTCTTTGATTATGGCTGAATACCTATACAAGCACTGAATTGAATTCTGGGGTTTTACATGCCGAAACTACGACATAATTAGAAAGCACACTGTAGTGCGGGACTTCGGAATAATTTGGACCATCTGGGGTTCTTTTACATGTACCCAATGCACGATACATAGGCATTTTTGCATTGTGCCTCCACCAAGTGTGGCCGCCATGGCCGAGATTTGATACTACGCCTTTGAATAAACAAGTCCTACTAAGATTATTGCAGCCCATCTGTGGCAGAAAGTGTTCGATGCACGAGGTACACTGACCATTTTGAGAAGCCTATGAAGCGAACCGTGGACTGTGGTGATCACTCTCTTCTTGTTCATTTACAAGCTACCAAGTTGAATAGACTTGTAAACAGCTTTCCATAAACTGAAGAGAATAATACAACCTTTATTGTGACCTCTTGTCTTTGTGCTTCTCTTTGTACATATAGGAGCAAAAAAAAAATATGCATAAATATAGGTATTCAGAACCTTTACTTTAAAACAACTATACCATATTCAATGAGAAAATTTCACCATCTATACTAGAAGCATTGAAAGCAAGGCTAACGTAAGCCTAAGATTAGGCTCCATTGGCCAAGCACTGGACTGACGTTTCCAACATTTGAGCCACCTTAGCACTACAGTGGACAACAGTGGACAGTCATTTGGCCCCTGCTTCTAGTGCGACACGGGTAAAATTTTCAAATACACACAAACTGTCTGGAAGAGTGCAGATTTTCCTTACCCTTGCCCCGACGACAACCACAGAACGGTCGCTCACTGGCTTTTCATTGGATGTGGGGTACAGTGTAGAGATAACATTTCTATCTGTGAGAGGATCACAGTAGCGCACTGTAAAGAGAAGGAAAGTGTGGAAGAGGCAAAAAGGGTCATTAACCTTGTTACAAGAGTCTGGGATGTGATCACGGTACACAAGCATCTTTGCATTTCGCATTCGTCAAAATGCGGCTGCTGCAGCCAGAATTGGAAATTGCAGCCTTGTGTTCTGTTTGAACCCCATTCTGATTATGAGGCACGCTGTAGTGGGGGACTCTGGAAATTTGGACCACCTGGGGTTCTTTAACGTGCAACTAAATCTAAGTACACAGGTGTTTTTGCATTTCGCCCCGATCGAAATGCGGCTGCTGTGGCCGGTATTCGATCCCGCGACCTCGTGCTCAGCAGCTCAACACTATAGCCGCTAAGCAGATTTCTATATATACTAGACGGTACCATAGCATTAGGTGTTGGCCACCTGTCTGCCATGCAGAACATGCTACTAAAAGGTTTACCGAGTACACAAGTACAGTGTGGTGACAGTCATTTTGCATGCGTTTATGTAAACAACAGAAACGTCTGCTTTATCTCTGACATGTGCCCCCATGAGGGCAAGCATTGCAATACAGTAACAGCAACCACGTTTGCCATCATAAACATTCTGAGGCAGCACATTGCACCAATTAATTTAATTTTGCTTTCTTATTTTCCTATCTGTTGCTCAGAGTAGCCAAGACCGCTGATAATGGTGGTGCATCAATTTCTGAGCCAATGACAAAGAACAAAAAGGAAAGTAAATGGCTTTCTATATTACTACAATAATTGCTATACAAATAGAAGCAATTGTCACCATTGAAGGGTGACTAAATCATTATTCTGCAACGGTCACCAACAACAATAATAATGAGAACCAAGGAAGTGAACAGTACCCTCTTACTGCAATGCATTGAAGAACACAGCTTAAATGTGTAAAGCAGTGGCCATGGTTATACCATGCTGCGCATGCCCATGTGTTTTGTACTTGCTGCTGTTAAACTTATTTGAATTTCCATGGAAGTTCATTTTTGAGAAGACAAACGTACTACCTTTAAAGGGCCCCTGAAACGGTTCGGACAAATTTTGTAGACGCGTAGGGTATAGCTTAAATAGAACATTCGCATCACAATTTAAGTGAAGCATTGTGTATTAATGGACCTACAAGCTATTACAAGTTACCCTCCTCCCTATCCATGCTTTTCCTCCTCAACTCGTTCGCCGAGCGATCGGGGCTAAGCTCCACCTTCACTGGTTCTGCGTCACTATGCAATGTCACATCGTCCACTTCCGGTTGTTTTGGAGCCCGCCCCTGCCCGCGTGAAACCTCTCCGCTAGCCGCTTGGCCGTAGACCCCAAGCGAGAGCTATCGAACCAGCGTGCGTTGCGAGCATTCTGTCGTAGCACCGACTGTGTCTGGTATTCCCATAACCACAGGCAAGCTGGGTGTTTCGGCAGATGGCTGTAGGCATAAACTCAAGCTGATGAAGGAACTTTAGCGTACACGCACGTGAGCGGCCTGATCGGTCTGCACGGTCCAGCTACTTGTTGGCGCAGAGCTTAACCAGCCAAACAAAGAGCTAATATTGCTCTAACCAAGTGGAAAACATTTTAAACATCTACAAAAACAATGCGTTGATGATTACACTCCAGCGAAAAATTTACACCACCAGCAAAGAAGAATACGTTTTGTTACTGCTACTGTGTGTGGTTGAGCTCTATGCCACCAGGTGGCTGCACCGTGCAGACCATTCACATTTGCGCTTCTGCTCACCCGTTAAACGGCACAGTCAAGCGGCCAGGTATTGTCCCCTTGCGCTCGTGTTTGCCCTAATACTGGACTCGCGAAACGCTATTGCGTTAGTGATCTTCCGGTGTAAAGTGACGGCCACAATCGCGCGAATCCTGGCGCCGATCGGATAGCGGCAGTCCGATGCGCTGCAGCCAGTCCACTCGTCTACTGGCTTGCAGAGAGACACGATGTCGCAGCTGGACATATTGCCAGTCGCTACGTTTGCAGTACACAACGCAACAAAGTCGAACCATAGCGCTCGCGAAAAGACAGACCGACACTGACGGCGGAGCTCTCGTCAAGAATGGAGCATGTTGTAATACAAGCAGACGACACTTGCTGTGGGCCGGAAGTGCTTAAGTGTACTGAAAAATTGTTCTTGTGCATTCTCTTTATGTTACTTTCTTTTTATAAAAACAAGTTAACTAACATTCCAACTATTACCAACATCATTTGTTTACCATAAAGTTGGAAAAATTATCGATCACGCGCCCTGGTCAGCCAATCGGATAGCTCGCCTGACTGACGTCATATGGGTGATTTCCGTCATATGGGTAGGGGTGGCTTAACATTCCGCCGAGCAGTGTGCTGGAATCGGCAGCGATGTGCATTTTTAAAACCTTATAATAAATTACACGCTTTACGTGGGGCACTTAGATGTGTCAATTAATGATCAGAAGGACCTACTCTAACGATTCAGTACGTTTGTAGAAAATTGTCAAAATCGTTTCAGGGTCCCTTTAATAAAAAAATACTGAGATGGTGAAACACACTAGATTTCGCATTTTCAATTTCTTTAACAGCTTCATCCCAAATTTCTTTAAGAAAAAAAAAAGTTCATGTATTGGTCATTTCCTTTATTGTAAAGCTGTCTTTTCTGCAAGGCAGATTGCCAGGATAACAGCCACTTAGTCCCTTTGTAATCGATGCTTATGTGCAGAGTTTCTGCATTTTATGAGATGGAATACGTAATGTAGCTATAGATGGAACTGCACCTGCAACAAATAAGCATTGGCATGCACAAACAAGGAAAACAGCGATTTAGGAAAAAGGTCTATATTGCACGAGTCTACAAAGTAGTACAGATATGAACATAAAAACCACGCTGCGGCCATAGCATATTAAAAAAATATATATGTGGATCCCACATACTGTGGGAATCGATGTAAGCAAAGCTTTCTGTGCTGTTTGCTTTGACTGACGATAATTAGCAGCGGTGTTGATGGCAAATGCTTAATTTCCTCAGCTCAGCTGTTTGTGTGGTATACAGAACATACAGGGGGATGTGTTTGCTTGACGCGTTGCATGCCAGACTTTACAACCTCCGAGAGGGTTGAGCATATTCATTGCCTTACATGGCACATCGCATCGTATCAGAAGTATTAAACCTTAATTGAATTATGAGGCTGTGAGTGACAAAACCACAATCGGATATTGAGTCACGTTGTAGTGGTGGACTATGGATTAATTTTGACACCGTGGTGTTCTTTGATGTGTCCCTAAATAAAAGTGCCCAAGCGGTTTTTACTTCGCCCCCGTTGAAATGTGGCTGCCGCAGATGGGATTAAACCTGCGATTTTGAGAAATGCCATAGCTGCAAAGCTACTGCGGTGGGCACAGCAGTGTTGATTTGATGTGTGACCGCTTCCGTAGCGTCGCCGAGACCATACAGTGCGCTTTAATGCGGCTCTGCTTCTGCACCCTCAGTGCAAGTTTTCCACTTGACAAATCTGCATGGTGTTTATTTTTCAGGAATAGTAGAAATGTACCATACCGTACCTTGAATTAAATTTACCCCATTTGTTTGAAACTGCTGTCGTGTTTATAGTAGTAGCATTTCCTTGCCTTCTCACGTCACCTTTTCCCTATACCTCCCCCGTTGTATGGAAATTGCAAGTAAAGAGTGGCAACGTTGCTATTTACTCGTTTCACGACTGCATCACTTCTACCCATTCTCTGCCTCCGTTCCCCCTTCCTGCCTACCACTCTATCTAGCTTCCCTCTGGACTTGCACATTAGTAGAAAGGTAAGCGCTGTGATTTCTGTAATGCTTTTGTGTGGGGTCACGGATAATTCCAGCTGCGAGGCTAAGGTGGCAACACCCAAGGAGCTCCAGAAGACATTGTGCAAAGCTTCCAAACGAGTTTCTTGCATCGCCTTTCCTCTCTGCTGCGCTCCTGTCACGTATACACACGCTCTCAACCACTCCCCAATGCAGTGTGCCAGACAGTGGCAGCAGCAGCATCGGTCGGAAAGTCGAACGAAGAGGCAAAGAAAGCGTCACTTTAAAAAAGCCAGGATAACTATTCTAACGAAGACAGCCACTCACAAGGGTTCATGGTCACCAAGTTCTCACTCCGCCTAATGCAGGTGACACTGTCTTTGGCTGCGCTCATCCTGCTTCTAAGCTGGGCTGCACACAGGGGCCACTTGCGCTCATGCGTACCTTTCGTGGGCAGGTTGTAGCTATTGAAACACTGGAAGAAACGCATACAAAGGATTACCATTGGCATCATGAAATGTCGCATCACTATGCCTGCTAGCAGGATCAGTGTACTACCAATGTCACTGTTTTCAGGAACACAAATCTTTCTCAACAAATGAAACAAATGCTGAACTAAAGAGTTAAGTTTAGCTACAAATCTCCCAAGCAACATCAACTTTTGGCCCTGGTGTGAACAGTGGCGGATTGCACTACACAATAGAGACTTTTAGCGCGTCCGGTATTCCGGCAAGCGCGGGCGGTTTGCCGGTTTAGAGGGGGCGTAAACGTGAGCGGCCAGATTAGGTGGCGCCAGCTGGTGGCGCAAAGCTCAACCACACAAACACAAAGCTAATTACTATATTCTGCTTAGCTGCTGGTGCAAATTTTCGATAGTGGCGTAATCGTGTTCACAATTATGCCACTGCCAAAAAATTGCACCAGTAGCGAAGCAGGACATAGTGGGTTACTGCAGTTTTAGCTCTGTGTTTGTCTGGTTGAACTCTACGCTACCAGGCGGCTGCACTGCTCTGGCTGCTCACGTTTACGCCCTCGCAAATCTGGCAATCTGCCCAAACTGCTCCCGTTTACCGGAATAGCGGATAGGCTAAATGTCTCTAATATGAATAGAGCGGCTAGTTGGAGAAGGTGTTTTGTCACTCAAGTGCACAGTAAGCAAATAAACCCCCAAAAGGCCTCCTTTCAAGGAAGTCGCCAATTACCTTGAAGCAAACAATGTCAGGATTTTACAGGCAGATAAGGGCAGTGGATTTGTAGTGCTGCCAAAAGGACTGTTTCATGACAAGATACTTAAAGCTGTTGAAAAGAACTTCAAGTGCATTTCATTTGATTTAAGGGAGTGTAAAAAGAAGATTGGCTGCACAAAATTTAGCAGACCTACCTTTGGATAGCTTAAAGAAAGCAGTGGAAAAAGCTGACACAAAGTTTTTGGAAATCTGCCCTTTACGTGCTATTGTTTAAGAAAAACGTGTGTAGCAGAATATCATCACTTGTTTCCTTCAGCACCACCTTGGATCTTTACCCAGCGGTGATTCCTTTTGCGTTGGTAATAAATTGGTGGTCTTGTTTGTACATGTATCCTTGTCCTCCATATTTTCACACTGCTTAAAGTTTCAATATGTTGCACCAGCTTGCCCAAACTGAACTGATCCTCATGATCATGAAGTTCAAGCAACACAGGAGGTCATGCAAGTTTCTTACTTTCATGTTGGGTAGCCTACCAACGTCAAGGCATGTTAAAAAAAAATACAGCACAACGAAAGAAAATTGCAGTTTCACTCAATGTGGAGTATTTCATGAAATGACTACTTCGTGAGGCACTGTTTCTCTTCGTGCTCACACTTTTGTTGAGAAGCTGATCAACCAGCGCATCGCTTTCCTGAACAAGAAGCCCCATGTCCTGAGCCAGCCAAGTTGAGTTCTTTTCATCAATTTGTTTATTCACATACTATTCATTTCAATACTCACTACTGCAATGACAACACACTAATCATCATGTCAAGTTACACTGCTGACCACCAAGCAGAGATCAAGCCAAAAGGATTGTTCTAACTGGCTTTGACAGGTGATAAAAGATTGCATGATGAAGCTTTTGGGGAAATATTATGGTGATGATAATGCTCTATATATGCAACTGAGAAGTGCTTATGGCAGCATATGTAGTGTTGAGCCATCCAGAATGGTAACATGAGATGACAAAAGTAACAGTTAAGCTATATGTCTCCTAAACAATCTCGTTCTAAGACTTCATTGACTGCAACTGCTTGAGGGACAAACACAATAATCACAACTTAATGGTACTGCCAACAGCACAGATGTAGAAGGCTCACTGCTATACAATCCCTCCCACAGTAATTTTTATCACCAATGTTCTTTTTTCTTTTTGTTTTGACGGAAAGGAATACATTTCACAGAGACATGCTAAGAACAGGGACACTCGAGCATCATAATGGTTGCTTCAGCCTAAACTAGTCGTACAGCGACCAAATGAAACGATGTACTTTAATATAAACCAGCAATTTAATAATGAACATGGTTGCCTGCACACAGATTTGAGAAATGATGTGCACTCTATAAATACTATATACACAGTCCCTCAATGGATCTATACTCTGTTTCACAATAATGTTTGACTGACTGATTGGATTCAACATACCAAAGCAACACAGGGGCTATAAAATGGAGGGTTCAGGTTAATTTTGACCACCTGGAGTCCTTTGACGTACACCTAAACTCACGGCACACAAGCTTCCTTGCATTTTTCTGCCATCAGAATCCACCAGCATGACTGGGAAACAAAGCTGCAACTCTGCCCTCAGTCACAGAATGCCATAACCGACAAGCTACATTGGTTGGCATTTTGCAATTAAGAGGCGGTTTTGCTATGATATGAATACAGTCGAACACCTCTACAACAAAATGCCTTTATTAGGAAATGACATGTATAACGAATGATTCGGCATGTCCCGCCCAAATTCCTATCTTTCATATCTATCGTAAAAATCAGTACAGTGAAATCCCATCCCACAAAATTGCCTGCACAAAGAGGAAACTTAGGCATCCTGGATGACTGATTTGTTGCTTTACAATGAATGCACATAGCGGTGTTGCCGATTTCCGCCATAGCGGCTATTTAACTGCAATACACAAAGGATGCGCTGGTCGAACCCAAAACAAGGACCAAGTGGGAAGACCCTGGGCTCTGCGGCAAGTATGACAGCAATCAATTTCACTGTCCATCACCCACTCTCCAACCATGTGATGATTTCCTCAAAACTGATGATCGACAACATAGTCAAAACCACAAGAAAAACGCGTAAGTTGACGAAGGCAGCAAAGAGCCTGCAGACGAATGCAGGATTTTGAAAAGGGAGGCAACAGAGCCAATCGACATTCTGCAGATATACCTTGCATCATTCCCGTGCTTCGTGATGGAGCATTACGTGAACCTCAATGCCATAAGGTCAGCTGCTGCCTCACTTTCAGTTTCACTTTATTTCTTTCATAAGTGGAATACATGCTTGTATAAGTATACAGAAGGAGGTCCCAGAGCATGTGGCTGAAAGGGGACCTCCTGTCAGAAAATATATACATTTGTGCAAAAATACAGCATAAAACAGCAATGTAGAAGTCACTAAGTGGAATATTATGCAAAGTAAATGTAGTACAAACTGCAAATAATATAAAGTCAATAACTAGTAGTAGAATTAAAACAGTAGTTAAGGCTTTTGCAACAGAACAAACCAGAAAAAAGGAAAAACGAAAATGAAATGAGCAAGAGTGAATAGTTTAGACATGTGGATAATTTTGGTTATCTAGTAGGAAAGTGAATAATGTTTTCTTGAAGAGACCTAAAGAACAGCACTTGACATCTAGTGGGAGGCTGTTCCAAATAGATAATGCTGCGAAATAATCAGACTGTTTTCCATGACAATAAGAAATTGTTGTTAGCTGCAAATCTTGTGCGGTTTAAGTTAACCAAAGTAGCCTCAGAAAATATATTTGTTGGGGGAGGATTCTATGTTATTTTAAATAACATTATGGCTAACTTATATTTAACTAGATTATTTACTGAAAGTATTCAGTGGTTGCGAAGGATATCAGAAGCACTGCAGTAGAATGAGCTGAACGATAATATCCGGATGGCTGATTCTGTAAATGCTGTAGTAGTGCTATATGTGTTACCCCACGTTGTAATGTAAAAATTGAGATGGCTGTGAATAAAAGAATAATACAAGGTTAGCAATGTTGGTTTGCTAAAATAATACCTAACTTTAAGTAAAATTGGAATACTGGGAGCAAGTTTACATTTCATATAGGTGATATGTAAATTTTAAACTTGAGGCTAGAATTATACCAAGAAATGAGCATTCATTAACTGCACTGATGACAAGAGAGTTTAGCCTGACAGTGGGACTGAATTCTGGTGTCATATGATCCGAATGAAAAAACATAAAGGACGTTTTGGTAGGATTCATTCTTAGCGAGTTATGGTGGCTCCACGTTAAAATATTTTTCAGATCAGTGTTTAGCTTAGTAATCAGAGAAGTTAGTGAATGATCGGTTGCAAGTAATGTGGTGTCGTCAGTGTAAAGGAAGGCCTCAGTTTCTGATAAACAAAGGGGTAAACCATTTATATGAAGCAGGAATAGTAGTAGGCCAAGTATAGACTCCTGCGGGTCCCCTTTATTGGTTATTCTAAAATTAGAAAGTGAGGAACTAAAATACACAGCCTGTTGTCTATCTGTTAGGTAACTTTTTTATAAGTGCTAATGCTGGGCCATTGACGCCTACTGCCCATAGTTTAGCAAGTAAGATGACGTGGTTTATGGAATTAAATGGTTTGGATAGATCGATAAAAACAGATCCTGCATAGAAAGCAGTATCTATAGCACTTTCCATTTTATCTGTGAAATAAAGTATAGAACAACCAGTCGAGGAACCTACCTTTAAGCCAAATTCATTTGGCAAAAGAATGCTTAATGTAGAGAAGTATTTTGTTAAGCACTTTTCAATACATTTTTCAATAACCACGCTACAAAAAGGAAGAATAGCAATAGGGCGATAATTAGAAATGTAGGAGTGGCCACCATTTTTAAATAATGGAATAATTTTTGCTTTCTTTTAGTTGAATTGGAAATACTTCAGTCTAAAAGAGCAAATTCATAACATGAGATTACGGGTGGGTGGTAAGATGAGCTACTAACTTAATATTAATGGAAGTGATTCGGTCCAGGTCTGCTCCTGCAACCTTTAAATTATGACATTGATTATTTCATCTGGGCCAGTTGGAAATAAGTACAATGATTGTAAGCATCGCTGAAAAGATAGTTGAGCATCATTGGTATGATTAAAGGCATGGTGACAGAAAAACTCATGAAATGTTTGCGGTGTCTACTGGTTTTTTTACATGAATGAAGCTTACTTATTGGTTTATCCCGACTGGGTCAGTTCAAGAAGAAATTTATTATTTTCCACTGTCGTTTTGAATATGTGCCGGCTTTCGCTATTCCGAATTTGCAATAATTTCTTCTGGCTATCCATCGGATGAAGTAGGCAGACAAAAATGATAAAATTCTCTCACTAAGTATTTCTTGAATTCACTGTTGAAAAAAGGTTTTTTTTTTGCTAAATGTGCTTGACCAGCTCTATTGGAATGGCATGGTGTACAATCATTACAATGAAGTGACCTGTATAACAAAGGATTTTGGAGGTCCTGAGCACTTTGTTGTAAAGGAATCTGACTATACATGGGAAAGAGGAAATAGTTTTTCTCGACAACCACTGCACCGATTTTGATGAGGTTTGTTGCATTTAAAAAGAAAGGTTAAAATGTTATAGCAGTAGCAAGTAAAGTTTCATTACATGCCACCAACACTTTCTAGAAAAATTCGTGAAACCTGCAAAATTAAAGAAATGAACTCAAGTATCAATTTTAAAACTCTGACACTCTGCAATAAAAAATGATATCACAATTCTGTAAAGTACACATAATAATACATATTATACTAATTTGTGAGTAGGACTTTTGCAAAATCCTTTTAAACATTGTAACAATTTTATGTAAGCTGTCAATTCATATATCAAATTTGTCTGCTTTAGATGCTATAACAGATGCAGTTTACAATACTGTGGTATCTGTTTTTGACTCAGAGTTACGGATTTGTAAACTTTGTGCTTCGACGTTTTGAAACTTACAAATTTTTAGAAAGTTTTCTGAAAAATTCCAGGCCCTAAATTGACAGTCTACCTCCTAGAGTCACTAGAATTGAACTTTCCCGTAAAATGCAACAAGGTTAATTCAAATTGGTTTGGTAGTTTTCCCATAAAGGCATTTCTGCATTTTCCATGTCTCTGAATAGGGCAATCGGATTTGGCCCCAAGCTAGAGCTAATAGTAAAGGTTCTCTGGAGCCCAAATGTAAGAACATACATGTCCCTGCCCTCTGTATTTCTCTCAGAAGAAGCTTTGGCTGCTCAGTCTCCTGCACTAGAGCATGTACTGTGGCTTCTCCAGAGATTTCACAGTATTGGGAAGTTGAGTGAAGTCGAAGTCAGTAGCACAGAAAATGTTTTGATACAAAAGCAACAAAAGCAGTGGTGTAGTGCTGACCATGTCAACAAATACAACTCAACATAAAGACAATTAAGATACTAAGACATCTGTGCGTCAAGCTTTCTGAACACAAAAAATGCAGTAGAAACCTTAGTGGAACAGCAAACACTCACCTTATTGACGATAATGTCAATACTTGTCTCATTATCAACCAAGAAGATTGGAAAGTTCCAGCGAGTGAAAAACATGTCGGTACCCGGATTCTTGGCATTCCAGGAAACCTTTTTACAACCAGAGTACTGGTTGTGGTCACTGTACAGGCCTGAAATACAGCGCTACGTTAGGCGGTTGCCATACACAAGAACATCTCGACCAAACAAGCTTTGTTGCATATACAAAGACCTAGACTGTAGCTTAGGCTCTCAATCTATCCCTATACACTTACCTACAGTGAGGCACAGACAAAGTAGTGAGCTTGGATAACACCAAGCTACTGCAAAGCTAGCATAAGAGCAATATTAGAGGCATGCATATCACTAAAAAGCGTACAATAAGCTTACCAAAGCCATCATTTGGACATGTGCTGTCTGGCGAAAAGCCTTCTTCTGGGAGGTCTTGCCTACTCCGTAGCACAATTACACCGGTAACCCGGCCAGAGTCTTGGAGCTTTGTCATGTTACCCCTGAAAAGAGAAAACGTAAATTGTGTTGTAAATCTTACCTTACGGAGGGGGCCCCGAACACTACACTGAAAACGCACAGCAAATGAAAATTGCCGCAACTTACATGTTGAAGAAATCCGAGCGGAGAGCAGCAATGTATTTGACGCCGCTGTCATCATCAAGAATAAACTGGACATCCTCTTCGGTCGACACAACGTGAATTACGCCAACGTTCCCACTCCTCTCAGCTGCAGAGGATAAAGAACCAGGCAGACGTAGATGAAACGAAAGTAGACGTTAGATAACGTTCGTTATCGCGGGCGATGCGCACGAGTCGTAGGCGTATCCGCCAACTACGACGCACAGCTGAGCAGAGCAAGCGTCAAACTTGTTTTATTGAGAACAATGTCCAACGTTTCAGTGCAAATCAATGAAAAGTTTGCTTACACGAACATCCAAATTCGTGTGTCCCGTTAAGTCTTCGGAAACAGTAGAATTCGGCCTGGATAGGTTGATATATCTTCAGGCTCGTCCTATCCGGCAAAACTTGATCAATGATGGCTGAAACAAGACAACAAAATGCATTAACATGATGCAAATTTTAAAGGCAATAGCTTAGTCCCTTCCGTATAAGCCACAATAAGCGCTGTCGAAGACAGCTCGTCGCTCAATCGTCACATGAAACATAAAAAAAGTGTTGACAAGAGTACGATCGGCAGCGCCAAGTCATGCCGCGAACGAAGGCTGCTTGCTTTTGAGGGTTTCCGTTTCATGCAGCGGTGACCCAACGCACGGTTTTGTACTTCTCTAATGCATCAATAACTCGGCAAGCTCATCAGTAGTATAAAACGTGTACTTACATACAAATAAAACTTGTATTAGAAATATTCTTATCCGATATGACAGCGCCATATTTTGGCAGCAGCGCTGTCTGGCGATACTAAGCGGAAACGACGACATGCACGAATGCTTAGCCAGAGAGGCAATCAAAGCAAAACCACGCACAGAATACTAAATAGAGTCAAGGTGTATTATATATGTATATTGTTTTCAAAAGTTTTGATATTAGATATAATTAATGTTCATTATTTGGCAAAGAGCACTTCGTGTTTCGGTTTCTGCTAAAAGTGCGATCATCAGCCGCGCTTTTCAAATGCGCCGTGGCCGGTGCGTTGGGCTGAAGGCACTTCAATGTGCCTAACTTCATGCGCTTCTGAAGTTGTGCAGCTCCAACGTTAGTTAAAACGCTTAAAATACATGACGACGATCATACCCGAAAAGAAAACACAACATAGGGCATCAACGTAGGCGGTCCCAAAGGTATGCCAATTTCAAGAACTGAAGCCACGCACGTGTCACTTTCTGAGCTGAGTATGTATCAGGCCCATACCTTTGTCGCTGAGAATATCCTCCAGTCCTGACGATCTGACACAGTGCGGAGCAGAAGGCGCAGGTCGTCGTATCAGTATCAGCAGGGTGTTAGCATCAGCAAAGAAAAGAAGGTGCTCGACTGACTCATCACACTCGCATGAAGGAGAAAAAGAAAGCAAGAAGAGGAAAGGTAGGGAGGCCAACCAGACGAGTGCCTGGTTTGCTACTTATACACTGAAGGTATGGGAAAGCTCGCAGAAATGCAACCATTTCAATTAGAAAATAACAAGCCATTGTGAACGTTGCATCACAGCGGGGGAGACTTTGTGGCAGCTGCAGCGTCACGGAACGGTGGAGAATGCGCATGCGACAGTTCAAGAGACACAAGGAGTTCCTAGCTGTCAGCGTGGCGCCACCAGCCAGTGAACTGGCTCGTAACGCCACCTACGCCACGCTGACAGCTTGAAAGTGCCCGGGTATCACTGTGGACGTACCGGGCGGCACCGTCAGTGAAGTCATTATCAACGATGCTGCAATGACTCGGCTTCACTGAATAACGATATGGTGCCCCTTATTAGGATCACTATGGTGTGCCTTCCGAGTCTCAGTCTCGAAGCTGGCCATAAGTTCCGCGACGTAGACTCGACAGCAGACTCTGAAGAGCTGACTTCGAACCACAAAAGACAGCCTATTTTCTCGGCAGCACTCACGTGACATGATTTATTGCGGTAAGAAAACCAGCAAGCTCAGTCGCCGTTCACGTCGTCACATGGGACAATGCGTACTAAACGGCGACTGATTTATCCCAAGTGAGAGTGGCGCCTGATCGAGCTGCTCGCGGATAAAACAGTCGTTGGTCTGTGTGGGCATGCGGTCACCATACGCTCTTTGCACCAAGAGTAAACTCACTTGTCTAGAAGCCAAATCACACAGCTTTGCCATATTTGCGATGCTTGGAGTGGTGACGTGCATTAAGGCTATGCGATGTGGGGATGCGCGATTCTCGCGCGGCCCCTGATTTGTTGTTTTCCCCGCACGTCCCGCGTCTCCTGTAATCCGGCTTCTCCATGTAGCTTGGTGCCGGCGGCGGTCGGTCTGGTTGCAGCGCATTACGAGAGGTAGCGCGGATGAATGGATGGATGGTTGTTATGAGCGTCCCCTTTGGAATGGGGCGGTGGGTTGCGCCACCAAGCTCTTGCTATTATACTGCCTAATCTTCTACCTAGGTTAAAAAAGGAAAGAAAAAAAAACCATAATTAATTCCCATAACCAAAATTTCTGACCCCCTATTGTGAGCTTTGTTTTTGTACGTCTCCGTTTTTTGTCGTTTCCCTGCTTTTCTTCCACCAATCTTCAAGTCGCCTCTTACTAATCTCTATTGCCGACATGTTTACTTTCCCACTGCTCTCGCTGAACCCAAGGGCTTCAAGGAGGCCAGTGGTGCCTAAGTCGACCGCTGGGCAGATATCTTCGCATTCTAATAAAACATGCTCCATCGTTTCCCTAGCTTTACCGCAGCAAGCTCATGCTTCTTCTTCCTTCGTATATCTCGCTTTATAGGTGCGTGTTCTAAGGCATCCTGATCTCGCTTTGAAAAGTAACGAGCTTCCCTCTGAGTTATCATAAGTTGTTTCTTTCCTGATTTCGTTTTTTTTCTTTATTAATTACTCATGCCTGGTTTCTTTTCCATTGCCGCCACCCATGAGATTATTTCAGGCTCTCTGACTTTCCGCTTGACATTCTTTGTTGCTGTGCTGCTCACCCTACATGGCGCATAGTTGCTGGTATGCTTGCTAGTTATTTTCCTCCACTGTGAATCAATGTTTTTCCTGTACAAATACCTCAACACTCTCCCAGCCCATTTACTTTCTTCCATATTCCTCAGTCGCTTTTCATAATCAATTTTACTGTGAGCTTCCTTCACTTCAAAACTTGTCCAGCCCATATCACCCTGCTTCATTTGTACTCTTTCCGTTGGTCTTTCCTTTGGTTGCCATCGAGTCCTGATTGTATTCCTGATTTCAAGCAAACAACGGCATTTCCAAATGTAAGGCCTGGAAGCATTACACCTTTCCACATACCCCGGGGCATCTCGTGTTTCATTATGGCTGTATTTCTCTTCCCGTTTGTTGCTATTGTTTTTTATGTGTTTCTATATATCTATTGCCTTCGCTTATCCAGTGTGGCATTGCTAGCGCCACCTAACGGCGGGGTTGGTCGGGCGCGATAGGGAGTAGGCTCTCCCCATTTGGCTTGAGGGTCGGCAAACGCCGCGGACGTACCGCGCGTGCGCCGATCCATGCTTCTGCGAGACCGTCTCGCACGGCCTAGGAGCGGGACGCCGGAATGGACGAACACGATCGTTCGAACGCGCCACCGTTCGCATGACCGTACACGCGAACGACCAGTTGTTGGTGTCCAGCATGGGGCGAACATATTCGCTCGCAGTCCGGTCGCGGCGAGTCGGACTTCGTCGTTTTTTCGCGCGCACATCGGCATGTATTGTGGATAGCAACTCAGCTAGCAGGCATTAGTCTATGAAAGGTGCAATAAATGCCCTTGTGATTGTTTGCACCACTGTGTTGTCGTTCCTTTGTCCCAAGAGCACGGGTGAGACCCCCACAGCGAACACCACAAAGGAGGCACTGATCTTGCCGTGGTTAAATAGGTTTTTTTCAGAAGAGAAGATCGATGATCTGCAATAACGCGAGAATACGTTGCACGTGGTCTCTTTGACAATAAGAGAGCAAGGTGGTGGTTTGGTACACTTGAAAAATGGCGAATGTGTAGCACCTCAAAGGGCTAATTGGTGGTGATAAACTTTGTGACTGGATGATCGAGGCAATGGTGATCGCCGCAGCCATTTGATAACCACTGAAACATGCCAAAGTATGTCCAGAAGACATGGCCCTGTACAGTCTCAAGACCCCGAAAATTGGGCTTGGATATACAGGGTGTTTCAGCGAACGCATTCAAAAATTTTTAAAAATTGCCTGTGGCAAATAGCACAATTCTAGTCCATGAGCTGGTCTTCTTGAAGAGGCGGACATTAGCAGCACAAAAAATTGGAAAGAATGATCGTTAATTAACAAAAACTAACTTACTACGTTTTAACAATTTTCTTATGGCACATATGTTGCAATGTACAACTTCCAGCGGGTGGGACAGCAAGGCATATCTACTCGAAAAGAATTGTGTGGATGGCACCGTTTACGAGATATGCGCCGTAAAACTTGCGGCAAAAACGCACTGTCGTCCCTCTTACTTTCTTAACAAAACGGCGTTTTATGCATTGAAGCAAGAAAGTAACTGGAACACCAATGCATTCTTCCACAAAGTTTGGGAATTAATATATCAAAACTGATGTCATCCTGAGAATTCGTTCCAAGTGGATCCATCTTGCGAACTCCTCGACTAGAAGGTAACTGACTTAAAACTCACTTAGTGAAATTTTGTCAATTAGTCGATTATGCATTCTTTCTTATGCAACTAATGCCCGCCTCTTCGAATAGACCAGCTCATGTACTACCCGGTGTTCCGACACAGGACCGTTGCAGTGCTTAGAATTCGCATGCGGCGCAATTGTAGGCGTCCAACGCCAGAACAAATGTACAAAACTGTGAATAACGGCAAAGCAAGAATACTAGTACATAGACCATCAATGCGTTATCATTAGGAGCGTCAAAGTGAAAAAAAAGTGTATGTGTGTGAAGCGTGGGAAGCCGGTCGCGTGGTAGAAATATGCACCAGGTGTTTTATTTTAACATTAACAAACATTTTAAAGATCTCCTGCTACATGTAGAACAAATCTGCTTAATGACCTGGAATACTCGAACAGGTACGCATTACTTTTACTGAAAAGCAATACTCACAATGAGGGATTCACAAAATATAACTATAATTAACTCGTAAACTAATTACTTTAGCGCCCATATTGCAATACACAAATTCAAGGCATTGATTTCACAATGCTTTTACATATCGAAGTACAACAAATTTTGAAAAAAAAATTAAATTATGGGGTTTTACGTGCCAAAACCACTTTCTGATTATGAGGCACGCCGTAGTGGGGGACTCCGGAAATTTTGATCACCTGGGGTTTTTAACGTGTACCTAAATCTAAGTACACGGGTGTTTTCGCATTTCGCCTCCATCGAAATGCGGCCGCCGTGGCCGGGATTCGATCCCGCGACCTCGTGCTCAGCAGCCCAACACCATAGCCACTAAGCAACCACGGCGGGTAATTTTGAAACAAGGATCAAAGTTGAGATATGCGCAGTAAAACTTGCTAGTAAAAATGGATTGCTGTTCCACTCTAATTATGGGGTTTTACGTGCCAAAACCACTTTCTGATTATGAGGCACGCTGTAGTGGAGGACTCCGGAAATTTCGACCACCTGGGGTTCTTTAACGTGCGTCTAAATCTAAGTACACGGGTGTTTTCGCATTTCGCCGTCATCGAAATGCGGCCGCCGTGGCCGGGATTCGATCCCGCGACCTCGTGCTCAGCAGCCTAACACCATAGCCACTGAGCAACCACGGCGGGTAATTGCTGTTCCACTCAGTTTTTTAAATAGACGTACCTTAATGCATTGAAGCTCGAAAGTTACTGGAACACCAGTACATTTCATCGCACACTTTGACAACGGAACAACTTGGGTCGCTGGGCATGTGGCACTGGGTGTGTGCCAGTGTTCAATGAACCTTTTTTGATGCCAACTTGGCAAATGGTAAGAATGTGCGAGTGGGTCTGCAGCAAACTTGAATAGAACTCCTTGACGTGAACTTGTGTGGCTAGGTATGTGCAAATCGGTATGTACAGCTCTTCAATGAACTTCTTTGACGCCAACTTGGGTCCCATTGGTATGTGCAGCTCGTCTGTGAAACTCTTCGATACCACATTGGATCACTGTATCTGTGCGAATAGATATGTGCCGCTCTTCAGTGAACCGCTTTGATGAGAACTTGGGTCAATGGTCGTATGCCGTTCTTCAATGACAAATAAAAAAAAAGAAGAACTCAAGTTTCGAAACTCTGCGGTGTTGGGCGGATCTGAACCCGCATCACACATATTCAGACAATCTTCTCTGAATATCTATTTATACGCGAACTACACGAGGACTTATTGGTGGCGCTGCTAGGTGGCACCGCGTGTCCAAAGAAGAAGCGCGATTAGAAGTGCCAGGTTGCAGACACGCCTCATGCATGATGAGGCGTGTCTGTTTCATCGTTGACGTTTCGGTGGTGCTACTACTGTGTGTCACTACATTGCTAACCGCATTATCTTCCCTCGTATATATATATATATATATATATATATATATATATTCAATGAAAAAAGGAGTACGACGTACGTCGAATAAGCGCAGTATATTTGACTGACGTTTCGGCTGGTACACCAACCGAAACGTCAAAAATATACTTTGCTTATTGAACGTACGTCGTACTCCTTTTCTTTATTTTACTACCGGGGCCAGCGTGATTTCCTCAGCCATGACTACACACACATATATATATATATATATATATATATATATATATATATATATATATATATATATATATATATATTATTACGATATCATGGAGCGATGCTCAAGAGACGAGCCGCCGCGAGAACGACGAAGAAGTTGGTCGGTGCCCTTGGCACGAGCGAGTGTCAGCCTGGCTGCCTGGCTCCAGTGTAAATAGTGTGTAAATAGGATCTTTCGTCTATTTCACACGCACACACACACACACACACACACACACACACACACACACACACACACACACACACACACACACGCACACACACACA